>NW_015167057.1:3725688-3791660 GCF_001447785.1 Gekko japonicus
CCCCAACCTCCAGGCATGCTGGGTCGCTCACTCCAACAGAATTGAGTATGAGCTGCTACTACATGGAGATGTAGAAATGTGTCCCTGCCCTGCAGCGGCCAGTGGCGTGGGAGCTGGTGGGCGGAAGCCCACTGCCCAGCACACCTTCTCACCCCTCTCTTTCCCCTGCCCAACTGAGCCATGCTGTAAAGCTACCAACTAAAAAGCCCTTTAAAGGGGCAAAACAAAAGGAGGAGATGGGCTCCATCCCCTAACAACTGCTTCCAGCATGGAGTTGTGGTTAAGATCAGCAGTCTCTAATCTGGAGAACTGGGTTTGATTCCCCACCCCCCACCCTGAGGCCTGCTGGGTGACCTTGGGCCAGTCACAGTTCCCTCTCTCTCAGCCCCACCTGCTTCACAAGGTGCCTGTAGTGGGGAGAGGAAGGGGTGGCAACTGGAAGCCATTTTTGAGACTCTTCTTCATTATCTTCTTCATTATCTTCTTCTTCCATGTGGATCTTCTGCCCACAGCTCCCCCCTCCCATTGGAGTTCCTCCTTTGAATCAGATCAAAGAAGGCCTCCCTGTGATCTGGTTCAAAGGGGAAAGCCCCAAGAGGCTCACAAATCCCATGCAGAATGATGTTGTGTGGACACTCCCATTTAAATTTGGGGGGGGGGCGCTTCCTGCATTCCATGGTGGGGGGATTCCCATATGGAAGCAGCCCTGAACCCAACTGCTCACCACACCTTGGCAAAACATCAGGAAGGGCAAAGTCCAAAGTGTCTGTAGGCAGGGTTGCCAGCTCAGGGTTGGGAAATACCTGGATATTTGGGGGGAGTGGAGCATACGGAGGGCAGGGATGGGGGAATGGAGGAAATTCAGAAGGGTACAGTGCTATACAGTCCACCTTCCAAAGCAGCCATTTTCTTCAGGGTACAGTTCCCTGGAGATCAGTTGTAAAGCCAAGGAGATGTCCAGGCGCCACCTGGAGGTTGGCAGCCCTAGTCCTGCTGCCAAGCACTATTGACCAGATGAAGCCCCTGGGGAATCAGAGATCTGCCTTGAATCGAATGGCCTCTGAGACAGAATTCACTCTGAAAGTGCTTTTTACACACACACACACACACCTGACACTATCAGTGCGCACGTGTGAAAAGTAGAGAAGTAGTTTTAAATGCTCTTGTGACTCGATCAACGGCCTTGCACGAAGCCTGATTTAGAACAGTCATGCATCTTGCTTTACTGCGAACTGGTGAGTTCAGCCCCAGTCGGTGGAGATGCAAGCAATTTTATTATCTGTGAAGCCATAAAAAGGGGGGGGGGAACCATAGCCAAGCTCTTGAGGGCTCCATATAATCTTCCCGAAAATCCTCATAATGCATGCTTTACTCCACACACAACACCTTTCCGCTGGATGACTCAGTGGGCATGCTGTGGTGGCAGAAAAGCAATTTCTCTTTGCAGTCAGGGCCACAGAGTAAGCACTTCAGTGAGCCCGAGACAAGCAGACACTTGTCCTGAGCTTCTCCCCCCCCCCCCCCCCCCGTGTTCTACAAGCTGCCGTCCAAGCTGTTCCATCACCCAAGGAGCTGAGCAAGCGCTAGCCAGAGGGAAAAGAAATGCTTTGCTGCGATTGTGTCAATTGCCTGAACCAGCTCTACGGCCCAGTGTTTGACAACAGCATCTACCTCTCATGTCAGGCTGGATCTTCGCCAAGAGGTATCCACAAGCCTTTCCAATCCACCAGTCTTAGGCCGGCTTACCATCCACATGTGTCATTCAGTCCACAGAGAAAAATGGAAGTTTCTGAGGCTCAACCTCATCAGATAGTAATCTCCCCACAATAAGGGGATAATTGGCACTGTTCCCTCTAAGCTGAGTTAGTATGAGCTAGCTAACAGGTTTTTAGCCTCCAGCTCACACATTTTTGTTTTAGCTTAGGAAGGATGGCTCCAAAGCAAACTGATTTATGCAGCAGCCAAATAGCTGGCTCACAACTTTAATGCCAGTAGCTCACAGTGTAGAATCCACTCCCCCATTTCCCAGTAGAATTGTAGTTTATTAGTGTTCCATTCCCCTATTCCTGTAGTAGATTGTTGTAGTAATGGAAAAACAATAAAATATTTATATAAAAAAAGAGTAGAATTTTTGCTCACAAGACTCCACAGCTTAGAGGGAGCACTGGTAATTGGCATGCCCCCCTCCACACAGAGCATTATCAACTTGCACAGCAGAGAACACCAGATAGAACATATGATCCCGCTAAGATGTACAGGACAGTTCCGGGTTGCCTCGAGCAGCTCCAGATGGATGTTGGCATTTCCCAACAGGAAAGCGTGGCAGTCCTCAACACCAAGTTGGAGACCATGCTATCAGTTCAGATGCATTCAGCTAAATTGCAGCTGGAGGTATCGCTTGCAGATGTTGTATAACTTCCTAATAAATAGCTTATTACCAGATGTCCTCTTTTTCTAGTGTCTTCTTTTGGGCTCTTTTTTTAAAAAAAAAAACTGGTGAAAATGTCTTCTTTGTGGGTTGGAATGTTAGGAATATTCGTAGTTGGTAGCAATTATCACAGCTTAAATAGTAGGGGTATTTAAATTAAGATTTGTCATAGTAATCACTTGTTTGAAGTAGTCAGTCGGGAAATATGTGCTTTTGTGCTTTTCACAATATGGTAACCCTGTGATAAATGATTCGGGACCGTGGTCTATACTGCCATGTATAGCTTATGGTAGGAATCCAGTTCACGTAATTTCTGTACCTCTTAATGTGTCATGTGAATACTTCTGCTTTTGCTTCAGTTCGTTCAGTTCTTGAGAGCCACTTTGGTGTAGTGGTTAGGAGTGCAGACTCTAATCTGGGAGAACTGGGTTTGATTCCCCACTCCTCCACATGCAGCTGGCTGGGAGGCATTGGCTCAGTCACAAGTTCTCTCAGAGCTGTTCTTTCAAGAGCTGTTCTCTCAGCGCTCTCTCAGCCCCACCTACCTCACGGGGTGTCTGTTGTAGGGAGAGGAAGGGAAGGAGATTATAAGCCTCCGAGTGAAGGGCGGGGTATAAATCCAACTCCTCCTCTTCCTCTTCTTCCTCCTACTCGTCGTCTTCTTCTTCTTCTTCCTCCTCCTCCTCTTCCTCCTCCTCCTCCTCTTCTTCCTCCTCCTCCTCGTTGTTACAGACTTCAAAAATCTGAATGCATTTGGTTATTGAATGTCCCATTTTACTGTTTGTTCTGACTTGCTCTGTGTAATCCGCCTTGAGTCCCTGAAAGGCAGGCTACAAATAACATAAATTGAAGTTAAATAAATATCTGAATATCTGGCGCTAGATTTTAAATTAATCCTACTCTGCCCATCGTTAGTTGGAGGTGGCCCTCACCTATTTTGAGTGAATTGATCACTCTTTTTATTCAGTCGTCATTTAATCCGTCTTCTCCTGGTAACAGCTCTTTCCCCACCCATACCCTCCACCCCCGCCCTTGCATCCAAGGACCTAGCGCAGGGGTCCCCAACATTGTGCCCACTGACATCTTTTCTGGTGCTTGCCAAGTATTTTTAGGATGTGGGGGGGAGGGGGGGCTTTGGCCCAGCAAGGCTTCTGATTGGCCATTGGAGATTTTGAGTGTCTCTGCAGATTTTTAAAAACAATTGTTTTGGCAGCAGCTGCCGCCACAGCACAAGGATCTTCATTGTATGACTAAAGGCAGGGGTCATTTCCTGCAGGAACGCACAGGAGCGGAGCTCCGGCAGTAAAGAGCCCAGGGGGCGGGCACATGCAACAAGCCCCGCCCCCTGCCCCCAGCAGCCCTCAGTCAGAGCAAGAAGCAGTCAGGTAAGTTGCAGAGTTCCCCCCGGCCCAAAACATTCCAGTGGCACCTTTAAGACCAAGTTTTATTCAGGTACAAGCTCTCCCTCCTCTGCGAGGACAGATCTGCACCCCCCCCAATAGCTAGCCATCCAAAACAGTCCAGTGGAGCCTGAGCAGTGGGTGTTGCCTTCTGACACACTTCCGGTGATGTCAGGGGGTGTGGCATATGCAAATGAATTGTGCTAATGAGTTATGCTAATGAGCTCCTGCACCTCTTTTTCTACGAAATGACCCCTGACTAAAGGTAATCTGTGGCAAACATTTTGTGGCTGGCTGTGCCTCCTGCAGCAGCCATTTTGTGGCTGGCTCCACCTCTTACAACAGCCATTTTGTGGCTGTGCATACTACACTGTGTCAGAATTCCAAAGGTGCCCACAACCTCACAAAGGCTGGGAACCCCTGACCTAATGGATATGCACTCCAATGCATTGCATGGAGCAAGCTCTGATTCACAAAAGCTTATGCGAAGATTAATTTTGTTAGTGCCACTGGGCTCCTGTTTTATTTTCCCCCTACAGAAAGGAATTGTTTCTATTTAGGGAATCAATTCTACACTCCGTGGTATGTTCACGTTAGCACTGGTTATCAATGGCAATGGGTCATTCTGACTGTCTTCTATATGTTTCGATGCAACATAGAGATGTAGAAAAGAGTCAACAGGTGGCAGCGATGGTGAAAAGCAAAATCCAAAAGAAAAAAGCAAGCTTTTTTAAAAATTAGGACCAATCAAAATGACACAGGACTCTCTGGAAGTTTCGAATTCTCTGCAACTTTTAAACCAGAGGCATGACCCCCCCATTTTTTTGGGGGGGAGACACACATTGTCTTAGGCTGTGATCTTAAGGTCTTGTGTTGCCAGCATCTGTGTAAAAAGCTGAGCAGGTATGCAGATTGTCGAAGGCGCTGAATCTGCATGCCTGCTCAGCATTTGACACAGATGCTGACAAGACAAGAGTCCTCTGAAGATGTTCTGTTCCTTTGTTGTGTTCGTGTATACAGAGAGCCCACCCAGCCATGCGTACTGGAAGCATAGGACGGCCGGTTGCCTCCTCGTGGGAATTGGGTCATGCATGGATTTTCAATGTGGGTACAGCTTGACTGGAATGGATACACACAATTGGCAAACTCCTGGTTCACATGAAGGCTATGGCTTTAAGCCCATGGCTGGAGACATCTGATCCCCGCCCCCCCATGAGCCTTTTAAACTTCCAGCCTGATGAAGAGCTCTGGAAAGCGTGAATGCTGGCATATTGTTTTGTGTCATTTGGGTTGATTCCAATGCAAGGTGTTATGTACCTTTTGTTTTTAGAACTTAGAACTGTGACACTTCTTTGCTATCTTTTTAATTCACTATATTTATTGATTTATTTACATCAGGGGTCATTTCGTAGAAAAAGAGCTAGGGGAACTCATTAGCATAACTCTTTAGCATATGCCACACCCCCTGACATCAGGGGGCCGGCGGTGGACCTGCAAGGCCAGCGGGAGTGCGAGGAGGCCACGCCAAGGCCCTCCCTGGCCCCAGGCAGGCAGGGGTGGGGAGAGGTGGGGAGGAAGCAACTTACCCTCCCTCTTCTCCTGCCTCCTCCTGGCTGAATGAGGGCTGGAAGCGGGGTGGCCGGAAGCAGGGGGCAGGGCTTCGTCGTGTGCCCCGCCCCCCTGCACCTCACCTGGGGGAACTGCGTTCCCCCGCGTTCCCCCCCGAAATGACCTCTGATTAACATTATTTATAGCCCACATTTCTCACAAGGACTCAAGGGAGATTACACGTAGTGAGCCAGCACAATCACAAAATATGGGTCATTCACTAACCAATGCATTCAGATTTTAGAAGTCTGGCATAGGCCCCGGTCACACAGGCCGGATATTGCAGCGGGGAGGTGTGGCTAAATGCCCCGGAGGAAACTAACCCGAGCACACGTCCCGAGCACACATCCCGGTCGAGGTCCCGTGGTTCAGGGGAAATGCTGATCAGACGGGTATCCTGCAGCATGGCACAGAAGCCACGCCGTGCGATCGCACTGGCAATTGCTCTTTGTGCGCATGCGCTGTTGGGCGCTGTTATGCAACCTGCGGAGATGAACAGCGGCGGGCGCCGGATGCCACGTAAGTCCACCGGGAATGCGATCAGACGCCCGCCCTTGGCCCACGGTTTCAGAAAACTAGTACCTTGTAGGTACTAGTTTTTAACTCCGCACCTTCGGCGGGGAGCCACAGGTTCGCCACGTGAGCACTGCGCTTCCCAGATGTTGGGGTGAGATCATGCCCGGAAAATCTGCGGGACTCCCGTGCCTCTCCCGCAGCAACTTTGCCGTGTGACCGGGGCCATCGTTTAAGGATTCACACGACACATCAAGGGGTACTTACAATAAGCTAAATACAGCAGTATAGACCCCAGTTCTCAATTATTTATCCAAGTAAGTTTGTGAACTAGTTTGTACAGTGCAACCCTGTTGCCTGCACAGATGAGCCCTCTTGAATAGTTCAGTTTTGCACAGCTTGCAGAAGGCCAGGAGCCTGGGAGCTTTCCTGACCTCCTCATGAAGGCTGGTTCCCAAAGCGGGAGCCACAACTTCACGCCTCTGTGGCCCCACTTCCAAATTCATTTTCTTCTCTGGGCTCCTACCAGCCAGCATCTGGTGCTGCTTTGGGCCTCTACCAGAGTGGATTCAAATCTGCAACTGTTATGCCACAGTAAATTGGTTTGTGTTTAACCTGATACGGGACTGGGGCCGTGGCTCAGTGGCAGAGCATCTGGTTGGCATGCAGAAGGTCCCAGGTTCAATCCCCTTCATCTCCATTTAAAAGCACCAGGCAGTAGGTGATGTGACAGAACTCTCCCCGAGACCCTACAGAGCCACTGCCAGTCTGAGTGGACAATGCTGACTTAGATAGACCCAGGGTCTGATTCAATGTAAGGCAGCTTCCTGTGACTCTTCGTTGGTATCTCAATGCCGAAAACTAGATGTGATGGGGGGTATCTACTCACACACAGATCCCCCTGTTCACATGGGTATCAATGCTCCCTCTAAGCTGTGGAGTCTTGTGAGCAAAAATTCTACTTTGTGAGCTCCTGGCATTAAAGTTGTGAGCGAGCGATTTGGCTGCTGCATAAATTAGTTTGCTCTGGAGCCCTCCTTCCTGAGCTAAGACAAAAAGGTGTGAGCCGGAGGCTAAAAAACTGTGAGCTAGCTCACACTGACTCAGCTTTGAGGGAACACTGATGGGTATGTGTGTCTATTGTTTTAAAGACATAAACGGAGTGTGCGGGTAAGAGGGGTTAACTTTGCGCTCCCATGCCTTACCTCAGTGTGTTCTGCTGCAATCAGCGTTTTTCTTCCTCTATTGGGGCTGGGAGGAAAACGCCGAAAGGACTGGGATAACAGCAAGGCAAAGTGTGGGTGGGGAGGAGATCTATTGATTATTATTCCTATTATTTATTACATCATTATCCTGCCCTTTCTCCAAGGAGCTCAGGGCAACGTATGGTTTCACTTCAGGTCATCCTCACTGCAACTCAATGAAGAGACACCTTTAAGACCGACCAAGTTTTATTCAAGGTATGAGCTTTCGTGTGTGTGTGCCTGAAAGCTCACATCTTGAATAAACCTGTGGTGGTCTTAAAGGTGCCGCTGGACTCTACATTTGTTCTACTGCTTCAGAACAACACGGCTGACTACCTGGACCAATGAAGAGGGTTAGGCTGGGAGAGAAGGATTGGCCCGAAGTCACCCAGCGAGCCCTGTGGAAATCCTGCATATCACAAACAATTTCTTCTGATACAGTTTTAAAAGCAAATAAAATAAAACCATGCAAAACCATCTGTTGCCCACCCCTTCGCTCCACATGCACGTCATCTCATTAAACATTATACTGAAGTTCTACGTATTGCTATTGCTAGCTCAAGCTGCACTGTGCAAAGTTCATTTTGGCTTTCCGCTCAAGCATTGCTGGAGCCAATCCAGGAGATCCCCCCAATCCCCACTTTAGACATGAAGAGGTAGGCAGATAACAAATGGGGATTCTCCCTTCTCATCTAGTTTGGCTCTTTGTTTGGATAGACAGATAAAAGAATCTCCTTCCTCACTCACCCAGCCCTTCCACTTGAACTGAATTAGCTGTGTCTTAAATCATTTCTGACGGAAATGATGCCAACGGCTCTCTCTTTGAAATCTCCAGAGATGCTCCTGCTTTCTCCAGGTGCAGTTTCTCTAAAGCCTACCCTACACATCCACCTCACCAGCATGGGAAATAATTCTGACGGCAGCTGAGCGTGCTTAGGGGAACAGCTGGTTTTGCAAGGAGCATTCCTCTGGTTCCACTTAGTAGGCATTCACCAGAAACCCTCAGGAAATGGGACTTTAGATGCCTAGCAGTGAAACTCAGTCAGCAGTATCTATGTCATACTCTCTGATGTTCTAAATACTGGCAGGACAGGGCCTCTTTTTTCCTGACCCGGAAGAGTCCACATACTGAACCAGATTGAAAGCAATCCTAAGAACACCTTCCTGGGAATAAGCACCATTAAATAGACCTGAGTAGGAGGGCGATCCTAAGCAGGTGTATGCAGAATCCTACCCACAAAGAGAGGGGAAGAAAAACTACACCAACCAAGCAAAAACCTCTAAAGGATGTTTAAAAGGTAAAGGTAAAGGTTCTCTTGCTCAAAAGCCAGTCGAATCTGACTCTAGGGTTGCGGTGCTCATCTCCGGTTCAAAGCCGAAGAGCCAGCGCTGTCCGAAGACATTTCCGTGGTCATGTGGCCGGCATGACTAAATACCAAGGTGCATGGAACACTGTTACCTTCCCACTGAAGTGGTACCTATTTATCTACTTGCAATTTCTTGCTTTCGAACTGCTAGGTTGGCAGGAGCTGGAACTAGAGACGGGAGCTCACTCCGTCATGTGGCACACTCGGTTCTTGAACTGCTGAACTACCGACCTTCCACAGCCTGCAGTTCAGCATCTTAACCACTTGAGCCACCGCAGCTCCTCAAAGTATGTTTAGAAAACTAGTTAAGGGCCAAAAGTTAAAAGCATCAATAAGTATAGACAAAAGTACATGTGCTTATTTCAAAAACACATAAAAACCTTGTAGGGGCTCAAATAAAGCCTCATAAAATTAAGTGACAAATGCACAAAAAGAACGATATATGATCTGACGCATTTCAGCTTACAAGAACCTTCTTCAGAGACCAAATAGTACAGAATACAACATGCATCAAAGCCTCTGTTAACCTTGTAAGGCAGTAAACAATTGATGTAGGACTAAAAATGGAATGCTGTATGGGGAAATATTTTTTATTAATATTAAATTACCCAATTGAAAAATTGCATTCAATATACAAAATGCATATCTTACTGTACCTAGCAGTTCGAAAGCAAGAAACTGCAAGTAGATAAATAGGTACCCCTTCAGTGGGAAGGAAACAGCATTCCGTGCACCTTGCCGTTTAGTCATGCTGCCCACATGACCATGGAGAAGTCTTCAGACAGCGCTGGAAACAGAGATGAGCACCGCCCCCTAGACTGGCTTTCAAGCAAGAGAAATCTTTACCTTTAATTTAATATACTTCCAATCTGGAATCCCCCCCCCAACTGTGTCTTCTATTCCAGACTGTAAGTAAGTTAATTAATTAATTAATTAAAGACAAAACCAAAAAGGACAGCTTTCATTCACATAATATTTCAAAAATGAAAAAAGCAGCTTGAGATCCTCACATTTGTTAGTTCTAATAGCTGCTGTTGACTTCATTCTGTGCACATCTTAATCTAAAGCAAGGAAGAGGCGAATAGCAGTAATAGGAGCTGAATATAAAAATTGCTACCGCTGAATACATATTTATCAACAGAAGCAGTAGTAGAACAGTTTTTCTCCCTACCAAGAATCTCTATTTTTACCTGGCAGTTCAGTTTTTGAGGAGTTAGGTCTGGTTATCAGCATGAACGTATTTATTTATTTATGTACTGATACGTTTGATTTCTAACTGGCCCTACCCCGCATAGCAGGGCTCAGGGCAGGGTACATCATAATAAATAGTTAAAAACATAACTTTACAATGTTAAAATAATCATTCCATCTACAATAGTGCTCAATAAAATCAGATCAAAGCATTGCAGGTGGCTACCATCAAGGTAGGTGGGAGGGAACAGAACCACAAGAGGAGGGACAGTGCTCTTTATTGTTGCTATCCCTATCCATATGAAGAAGAAGAGATTGGATTTATACCCAGCCCTTCACTCGGAATCTCAGAGCGGCTTACAACCCCCTTTCCCTTCCCCTCCCCACAACAGACACCCTGTGAGGTAGGTGGGGCTGAGAGAGCTCTGAGAGAACTGCCCTTTCAAGGACAGCTCTTGTCAGAACTATGGCTTGCCCAAGGTCATCCAGCAGTGACAAGTGGAGGAGTGGGGAATCAAACCTGGTTCTCCCAGATTAGAGTCCGCACACTTAACCACTATACCAAACTGCCTGGTGGAATGTCTCTGTCTTACAGGCCCCATGAAACTGTTCCAACTTTCACAGGGCCTGGGTCTTACTAGACAGAGAGTTCCACCAGGTAGGGGCTGAAAAAGCCTTGTCCCTGGTCACGGACAGCTGGACGGTTTTCGAGCCGGGGATCACTAGCTGGTTGTTATTAGATGAGTGTAGTGGTCTTTGAGGGACATATTGGGAGTCAGTCCTATAGATACGCTCAGGGGTCGTTTCGTAGAAAAAGAGCTAGGGGGACTCATTAGCATAACTCATTAGCATATGCCACACCCCCGACATCACCGGAAGTGTGTCATAAGGCCACACCCCCTGACATCACCGGAAGTGTGTCATAAGGCCACACACACCACCCCCAACGGTCCCGGCCGCCGCCGCCAGCAGGCAGGCAGGGTGGGGAGAGGTGGGGAGGAAGCAACTTACCCTCCCTCTTCTCCTGCCTCCTCCTGGCTGAATGAGGGCCGGAAGCGGGGCGGCCGGAAGCAGGGGGCGGGGCTTCGTCATGTGCCCCGCCCCCCATACCTCACCCGGGGGAACTGCGATCCCCCCCGAAATGACCTCTGGATACGCTGGTCCCAGACCATTTAGGGCTTTGAATGTCAACACCAAAACCTTAAACCTGATTTGGTATTCAATTTGGAGCCAGTAAAGCTTGCAGAACACCAGTTGAATATGTGCTCTCTCAATGGTGTATCCGTGAGGACCTGCACCGATGCACTCTGCACCAACTGCATTTTCCAGATCAGGCATAAAGGTAGCCCTGTGTAGAATGGGTTACAGTAATCCAGCCTAGAAGTGACTGTTGCATGGCTAGGTCTTGGCAAGACAAGTAGGGAGCCAGCCATCTAGCCTGGCGTAGATGGAAAAATGCCCGTCTAGCTACATTCTTTGACAAGAAGGCATCTAGGACCAAGCCCAAGCTCTTAACAGTTAGCAGGTGTCCATGGCACACGATCAAGAGCTGGGAGTTGGACTCCCATACTGGCCTGCCTTCTACCCAGTCACAGGACCTCCATCTTCAATGGATTAAGTTCCAGCCGGCTCTGCTTCAACCATCCCACCACAGCCTCCAGTCCCAATGCCAATGTGTCTGGGGCAGGATCTGACCTGCCACTCATCAATAGATGTAGCTGGGTATCATCCACGTATTGATGACAACCCAGCCTGAAACCCCGAGCCAGCTGGGCTAGGGGGGCACATATAGATGTTAAACAGCAATGGAGAGAGGAGTGCCCCTTGGGGGACCCCACATTCTAGTGGGCATCATACAGAAGTCCCATGCAATGCTCTCTCTAAGCTGTGGAGTCTTGTGAGCAAAAATTCTACTTTGTGAACTGCTGGCATGAAAGTTGTGAGCGAGCGATTTGGCTGCTGCATAAATTAGTTTGCTCTGAAGCCATCCTTCCTGAGCTAAGAAAAAAAGGTGTGAGCCGGAGGCTAAAAAACTGTGAGCTAGCTCACACTAACTCAGCTTAGAGGGAACACTGTCCCATGTGCCACTCTTTGTCCCCGACCCTGAAGAAATGAGATCAGCCATTTCAGAACTGTCCCATGTACTCCTATGTCAGCGAGGTGGTGTGTCAAAAGATCATGATCGATAGTGTCAAATGCTGCTGTCAAGGCCAATAATAACAGCAGCGCTGACCCGCCTCAGTCCAGCTGCCTACAGGCTAGTTTGGCACAGGGGTGGAGAGTTCTAGCTTTGTCTAGCAGCTGAGCTCCCAAAAACTCTGTCTTGCTTATCTGATTAACTTGTAAATAAAGGAACTTTAATTTGATCCAGTAACATACGTTACGGACTCCTTATGGGTTATTTCCAAAGGCCAAATTGTAAGTGTGGTTGCCACCATATGGTGAGGACTCTCCGTATTGCTCTCATTTAGGGTTGCCAGCTATGGGTGTGTTGGGGAATATCTGGATATGTTGGGGGTGAAGCCTGGGGAGGGCGGGGTTTGGGGAGGGGAGGGACCTCAGCAGAGTATAATGCCATAAAGTCCATTTTTCTCCAGGGGAACTGACCTTGATGGTCTGGAGATCAGTTGTAAAGGGGGAGATCTCCAGGTTACGGACTCCTTATGGGTTATTTTCAAAGGCCAAATTGTAAGTGTGGTTGCCTCCATATGGTGAGGACTCTCCATATTGCTCTCATTTAGGGTTGCCAGCTCTGGGTGTGTTGGGGAATATCTGGATATGTTGGGGGTGGAGCCTGGGGAGGGTGGGGGTTGGGGAGGGGAGGGACCTCAGAGTCCGCCTTCCAAAGCAGTCATTTTCTCTAGGGGAACTGGTAACCTGGAGGCCACCTGTAATTCCAGGAGGTCTCCAGCCATCACCTGGAGACTGGCAACCCTAACCATGGTTTAGTGACAGAACATCTGCTTGGCATGCAGAAGGTCCCAGTCACACGGAGCATTAGGAACGCTAGAGGGACAGATTGAGGGCGGATTAAACCGGCACGATCAGACGGCAACATCTGGCAAGCGTCGCGCACCCACCCCCAACCTGTCCCTTCCGGCTGAAAATGCGGCTTTAAAAGGTACCAGCAAAAGAGTAGTACTTACCAGGAAATGCGCAGCGTGGGCGGGCGTGTGATCGCCAACGCACCCGTCTCCTGCAGCATGTGAGGCCCTGCCAAACTGTGCATGTGCACAAATGCGCAGCTGACTCGCTTCGCTCTTCTTTCCATGGCTTCCACCTCGGCATCTGATCATCCTGGAAAGCATATGCGCGGTGGCTCGGGGGATCTGTCTGATCCCGATGCCGTGCTTCTCTTTGTTGTGGCTCTAAAAAGCCGCACTTCCGCCACGGCTTTTCCTGCTGGTGTGACCAGGACCCTAGTCTCATTGCTAGTGTGAAGGCAGAAGCATTTGCATTGGCAATGGAGCATCAGCATGAGATTTTTCTGCACCGTTTCCCTTATGTGTACTTTCCTTTCTCAGCAGCTATTTTTCCTGCATTTTTCCCTGCTGTACCACCGGAGGACTTTCTGAAAGCTTCTTTTAAAAATCAGCAATTGGGAAAATGTTATAGTGCTATAACACTATCATGTTATAGTGCTCTAACAATCTAACAATCGCTGATTTAAAACATTAGTCACCCCAAGCCCTTTGGTGGCGCACGGAGGAAAATGGTGGCCGCAAAGGGGTAATGGGAGGAAAATTGCACTGGTTTAGGTGGGACCTTGGAAATGTGCATCTTCCTGTCCAGACAGTATGATAATGTGCTTGGACTTCACTCTTCCTAAAAAGATCATAGCAAAGTATGTACAGGAAAGAGAGTACTGAGGACAGGGAAATTGGTGCATGACATCATATATATACAAAAAGGGGGGGGGAAGCCCTCCAGTTTGGACAGCAAAGTGGAGCAAAACTTCCATGTGGAAGAATTCTAAGTTGTTGTTGAAGGCTTTCACAGCCGGAGCTCATTAGTTGTTGTAGATTTTCCGGACTGTGTGGCCATGGTCTTGGCATTGTAGGACCTGACATTTTACCAGCAGCTGTGACTGGCATCCTCAGAGGTATAACACAGAAAGATAGAGTACTCTCTGTGTTAAGGTGAGAAGAAAAATGGTAGGCAGGTAATTTATATCTTTCTGTGTTCTACCTCTGAGGATGCCAGTCACAGCTGCTGGCGAAACGTCAGGTCCTACAATGCCAAGACCACAGCCATACAGCCCGGAAAATCTACAACAACTAACTCTTTAAGTTTCTTTTTCTAGGTGTATCCTAATCTGAATTGGCTTTCATCTGATAGGCCCTTGCAAGGAGTACTGTAAATGTCACTGTCATTGGTCTGAGCCAGCCACACAGTTGTTGCAAGCATATCTTGTGCATCTTAATTGCCACTAACATTATTGAGGAAACCTTAATGAAGGAATAAATACTTTGTAGCCCATTATACCAAACCAACTTACAGCAAAGCAAACTACAAAGGAAGTGGTAAATGAAATTCAAAAGCTTCAGGGAGGTACATCTGGTCTAATCAACAGTGGTTTACAGCCTAAAGGGGTGAAAGTTGGAGAGGAATGTAGAGAAGACCAATCTTCTTCATGGAGCGTGAAAAGAATGGTAGAACAAATCTTACCCGCCCCATTGCTCCAGCGGCAGGTGATGAAAAGTGCCCAGTCAATGTTGCAAGGTTGCAAAAAATGAAATCATATAAGAACTTCTCAGACATCATCTTTGGGGAGATCCAGGGAGGGCGGGATAGAAATTAATTAATTAATTGATGTTTACCAGGAATGTGTGTTAGCAGAGATGCTCCCGATATGGCATGGTTGCCATTTGGTGTGAAGCAGAAAATATGCATACATCTGACTTTGATATGCACTCTTGTCCCCTGAAAAATGTAGTAGTCTGTTTATGCACACCGAAGCTTGAAAATACATGTTTCCCTATTTAGGCAAAGTGGCTTGAAAATACACGTTTCCCTATTTAAACAAAACCAGGTAGCGCATGCTCCCGGGATGCATGGTTGGACCTGCCCCCCAAATAACATCTTAAAGGGTCTATTGTAATTGCAGGATTGCCTATTCTCGAACTGGCAATGGAACGTTTATCTATACAGATATATATATCCTGCTTTCCCCTCCAGTGGGGATCCAACACAGCATATGATGTCATTCTCCCTTCCTCCCTTTTAGCCTCAGTCACAACTATAACAACACTGTGTGGCAGAGACAGAGAGAGTGACTGGCCCAGTGACATTCAGAGAGCTTCCATGACAGAGCTGAACATCATATCACATTCTACTCCCAAATTGGGATGCCAGCCTCCAGGTGGGACCTGGGAATCCTCCGGAATTACAGCTCATCTCCAGACTACAGAGACCAGCTCTCCTGGAGAAAATGGGTGCTTCGGAGGGTGGACTCTACGGCGTTGTTCCCCACTGAGGTCCCTGTCCTCTCCAGGCTCCACCCCCAAATTTCCAGGTGTTTCCTAACCTGGATCTGGCAACCCTACGCCCCCCACCGGTGCTAGGAGGGACTTGGCAACCGTGTGCTGGCTATACTCATAAAATTAGTCTAAATCTAAGCAGAAATTATATCTGTAATACGAAGCTTATTTTTCAGAGATGAGAACAAACTGGGTCTCCTGCTTTCGGGCACTCCTCCCCCCCCCCTCAAATTAGCACAGCTCCAAGAAGCCGGAAATAAACGCAACATGTCTATGTAACCCAGAAGTGACGTAGGCACGTCGGGGACGTCAAGCGACAATGCTCTAGCTTTGGGGCAAAACTCTATGATTTGTAGCTAGTTCTACCATAGAGTTTTGCCCCAAAACCAGAGCGTCACTGCCGTCCCTGACATGCCTCCCTGCTCCCAGAAAGTTCCCTCCCAACGCATCATTGGGACCTGGCAACCTTAGATTAGGAAGGAAGGTCTCTTTGATTCCATTCCCAGCTCTGGGAGAAGAAAAGAGTTGCTGACCTTCAGGTAGTGGCTGGAGATCTCGGCTATTACAACTGATCTCCAGGCGACAGAGATCAGTTCACCTGGAAAGAATGGAAGGTGGACTCTATAGCATTATACCACATTGAAGCCCCTCCCCTCCCCAAACCCTGCCCTCCTCAGGCTCCACCCCCCAAATCTCCAGGTATTTCCCAACCCAGAGCTGGCAACCTAGAGAAGAGAGTAATTGTTATGGCGGGAGATACAGGAGTCAAAACGCTGCCATATCTAGCACCGGACAGCTCTGTTTACCCTCCTTCCCTTGTGACTAAAGTGTCCTCATCCATCAAGGGCTATAGAACTAAATTACCCAGGCAGTCCTTTGAACCCCACCCACCAGGTAACACAAACAGCTATAACAGAGAGCACGGTCATTAATGCGTATTGCAAGAGCCGAGTAAGCAGCAGTCCTCCCGGTCTTTCCTGTTCTGTGCGTATATTAACAATATATTTGCCTTTATGATATCGCATCATTAGCTCTTCATTGTGCCAAGGTGTTGGGAAGGAAAGGGAAAGCATCCACAGCCTATTAAAAGACAAGCATTGTACGTAGGCAACCTTGGACTTCAGGTGGCATTGGTGTGCAGTTATGGCTCTTTTCCCAACCCACAGGAAGACTAAGTCAACACCTCTAAAACAATGTCGTCAAAGTCATTTCAGTGTGACTTAACACAGGCTGCCACAGCAGTGTACAGCAGGAGTCCGCATCCTTTTTGAGCCTGCAGGCACCTCTGAGAGTCTGATACAGCAGAATGTTGGACACAGCCACAAAATGGCTGCCTGAAAAGGTGGAGCTAGGGTTGCCAGCTCCAGGTTGGGAAATACTTGGAAATTCTGGGGATGGAGCCTGCTTTGGAGAGGGGAGGGACTTCAGTGGGATATAATGCCACACAGTCCACCTTCCAAAGGTTAGCAATCCAAGGTGGAGCCAGCCACAAAATGGCTGCCACAGTTTAACATCACTCACACAGTGAAGATCCTTGTGTGGTGGCAGCAGCTGCCGCCAAAGCAGCATTTTAAAAAAAAAATCTGCACAGCCAATCAACTCTCCAGTGGCCTATCAGCAGCCTGGCTGGGCAAAAGACAGCCAAGGCTGCTGTTCTGTACTAATAAGCAGTCAGTTTGAGATGGGGAGGGGAAGGGGAACGGACAGAGCACTCACAGCACAGTCCTAAAGAATTACACCCTTCTAAACTCACTGACTTCAATGAACTGAGAAAGTAGGGTTACTGGGTTGCCAGTTGTGCATGGGGAAACACTAGGGTTGCCAGGTCCGATTGTCCTGGCAGTGAGGGGTGGGAGGGAGCCGTCCAGGGGGCTGGGGTGACATTGCTGCACATGATGTCAATGCAATGACGTCACACAGAAGTGATGTTATCATGCCAGGGGTGTAACGTGTCCCCTGCTCCCAGCAGCCTTCCCCTCAGTCGACCTGGGAGGAGACAGAAGAAGCAAGGTAAGTTGTGAATCCCCCCCCCCGCCTTTCCAGGCCCGCGCTGACCGCAGAGTGCTCAGGACGGCCTCGCCACCCCCCCATGCGTTCCTTGCCCTCGCTGACCGCTGAGCGCTGAGCAGGGCCTTGCTACGCCCCCTCCGCGTTCCTTGCCTGGGCTGACCGCAGAGTGCTCAGCAGGGCCTTGCCACCACCCCCCTCCACGTTCCTTGCCTGCGCTGACTGCAGAGTGCTCAGCAGGGCCTTGCCACCACCCCCTCCGGTTTCCTTGCCTGCGCTGAGCACAGAGAGCTCAGCAGGGCCTCGCCACCCCCCCTCCCGTGTTCATTGCCCTCGCAGAGCAAAGAGTCCAGTGGCACCTTTAAGACCAAGGCTTGTTCAGGGGGAAGTTCTCTGAGAGAGCAGATCTACATGTCGTCACCCCCCCCCAATTAGGTAGCAAAGCCAAGGTTAGCCAAATTATCAGCATGCATACAACAGCAAAAATCACATTAATTGTTCAAAAACATGCCACATGCAAACTTTTACCTTTCAATAAAAAGTTGTTTGTATCATTGAAAGCTCTGTTATTGTGTTTTTCTTTTAAGACAAAAGATGTTAATGTATGAGTTGTTTTTTCTAAACTAAAACCTCAGTATCCAGGTTAAATTGCCGTGTTGGCACTTTGCGATACTTAAGTGGGTTTGGGGTTGCAGTTTGGGCACTCGGTCTCTAAAAGGTTCGCCATCACTGATCTATACAGTGTTCCAGTTGGGATCTCAATTGGCAGTGACTGTTCCAGAAAGGGGAGGGAGAGTGGCATGGTACAGCCCCATCCCTTCAGATCTCAGAAGCTCAGCAGGGTCAGTACTTGGAAGGGAGACCTGCAAGGAACACTCCGCAGAGCAAGGCCATGGCAAACCACCTCTGCTTCTCACTTGCCTTGAAAGCCTCTTTCTGGGGTCACCATAAATTGGCTGCAACTTGATGGGACTTTACACACACATTCCGGAAAGGAATCCTCAGATTGTGGAGGACATCTTACAGATGTCAGCTCTGACTGCTTCCACACAGGGATCATTCTCTACATGGACAACAGGAAATGGTAAAGGGAGCATCCAAATGAAATCATCCCCAATCTTTCCATCATTTGTCTGACTCCTCTCCCCCCCACACACTGTTTACTCGAGAAAACACAGCCCTCATTTTCTCTGAAGTAAAGGGGAAACTGCAGGGTAACCACAGGTACAGCATATGCCCCTGGATTCTCTCCCATAGCCACCGTGGAGAAGGGGAGTGGAATTAAACTCTGCTTTCAAAATGGCAACACCATTTCAACACCAGCTCTTTTAAGGTCCCTCCCCCTTTTATTTTGTTACTACATCGTGTCTGGTAAAAAGAAAGTAAGAAAGCCCTTTAAAAGGCTAAAGGGGAATTGAAGGTTGGTCATGTGTACAGTTCTGGTAGCTTTGGGAAGGACTCAAGAAAGAGCAACCAAGGCCCCGGTCACACAGGAGGCTTTGATCCGCCCGAGGGACGGATCGGGGGCGCATCAAGCGGGCGCGATCACACAGCAACATCTGGGAAGCGGCGCACACCCATCCCCGATCCGTTTCTTCCGGCCGAAGATGCGGATCAAAAAAATCCCCTACAAAACACTAGTACTTACCAGAAAATCCGCAGCAGGGAAAATCCGTGTGATCGCCGGCGCGCCTGTCTTTCCCGCAGCATGCGAGGTCCTGCCGAACTGCACATGCACACGCATGCGCAGTGGCTTCCCCCGGCATGATCAGATTTGCAGAGGAACTGAGTGGCGGCTGGGGGGATCTGTCTGATCCCGCCACCACGCTTCTCTTTTGACTTTAGCCGCGCCTTTCCCCCCAGTGTGACCGGGCCCAATATGATCAAGGAGTTGGGGCATCTCCCCTGTCTGGAAAGGGGAGCATTCTGGGCTCCCCCCCCCTTTTTTTTAGCTTACAGGGGGAAGAGTTATTAAGGAAGGAGGCATGTTGTATGTGTGTAAAATGCCATCAAGTCACAGCTGACGTATGGAGACCCCATAGGGTTTTCAAGACAAGTGACTAAGCAGAGGTGGTTTTCCATCACCTTCCTCTGCAGAGGCTTCCTTGGTGGTCTCCCTTCCAAAGAATCCACCCAGCTTAGTTTCCAAGATCTGGCAAGATCAGGCTATACCATGTCGCCTTCCCTCCCAGGAGGCATGTGAAATGGCTCTAAACCAGAGATAATTTTTTTCTCCCTCTCTCATAATATTGGTACTTGCGGTCTCCCAATAAAACTGACAGGCAAAAGTTAATGAATGGGACTCAGTGCTGCAGGACATGGTAATGTCCAGTACCTCAGATGGCTTTGAAAAAGTGTGACAGAAATTCACGGAAGATAGGTCTATTAGACATGACAGCTAAATGGAGCTGCCATTTGCAGAGGCAGTGTGTACCTTTCAGTAGCAGATATGGGGGATTTACAATGGGGTATTACACTGTTGCCTTCGGGCTGTTCTTGCAGGATCCCCAGAAGTAGAGGAGGGGCTGTGGCTCAGTGGTACAGCATCTGCTTTGCATGCAGTTGCAGCTAGGTTCGATTCCTGGCATCTCCAGTTGAGCGGACCAGGTAGTAGGTGCTGTGAAAGACAACCTGAGACCTTGGCATGTCCTTGCTAGTCTGAGGAGACAATTTTGAGCTTGATGGACCAATGGTCTGATTCAGTAGAAGGCAGCTTAGTGTACGTGTTCAAGTATTATGTCTGGCTACCTGCTGGAAACTGGATTCTGGGTGGATCCTTGGTGTGATCGAAGAAGAATCTCCTTATGTTCTTAGAATCTGACCAAGCCACAACTGAAACCCAGTCTGGAGATGTAACTCCCAAGGGCTTTTGCTTTAATCGCTGTTCACATCATTCCTTTGATTCAAAGTCCTTGTGGCTGTTGCGGGGTGGGGAGGAGGGCATATGAGGAAGGGAGGGAGAGACAGTTGCCAAGGCCCAATTTTAAAGGACCAAGGTTGTTTTTGGGGAGTTGCGCCCGGCTGCCGGGAGTGAGTAAGTCAAGGGAGCGGGTGCGTGAACAGGAGGGGAAGGTAATTAAAGAGGGAGGCACTAGCCACAGCGAGTTCCCACAAATGAAGGCCCCGGGGCTGTAGACACCGAACAACAAAGGACTAAGCAATTATTTGGCTCCAGTGGAAGGTGCTGGTCCCAGCGAGGAGCTGGTTTGAGCTGGCCACCCTGGGGCAACGCTGAGGTTTGGCACAGGGCGGCAGGGCCGGGGCTATCCATAAATGCCCTCAGTGCTAGGGGGATCTTGTACGGCAGCAATACACTCTTAGAAGGAAGTGTTCCGAGCTTGGCATTGCAGGGACCAGTGGGGGGGGTTGCAGTTCTTGCCTCCAGGGTGCTAATCCACTGTGACCTCACAGTCAAAAAAAGATTGCCTTTTTTTCCAGTTGTGGGTGTTTTATGTACAGCAGCAGCACCTCAGGGAGGGGGGGGACAGCGACTTCTACACCTGTTTCATCCATTTATTGCGTTTCTGCCCTAGACATTTTCCTGTGTTTTAATGTCTCTCTCTAGCAACTTTTTCTAAAGTGCCTGCGGCAGGTCGGCAGGCATCGGAGGAACAAGCCCACATCGTTACATTCCCCATCCTTTTTAGGTGCCGAATTCCAAGTGCCTAGCAAAATACAGGCCTGTGAATGGAGCTTCCCAGCATTTTAAAAGGGAAACAGCAACCATGTGGGGCTCTGATTCTTGATGCGGGGATGTGGGTGGGTGGGGAAGGTATTTAAGCCCTCCCTCCTGTATACCTACTCCCTTTTCCTGAGGGCTTTTATTAGTCACAGAAGAGAAATAAAAGCAGGCTAACTTTCTCACTCTTCCAGCAAAAGGGGGGGGGCATCAGCAGATTGTGCTCTTCCCCTTTAAAAATCCTAGGAAGGTTCTTTCACCAGTCTCCCTGCTTCACATCTAGCAGGACTCCATCTCCAAAGTTTGCATACAGAAGGTGTTTTTAGCGATCGGATGAACAAGTCCTATGATCTTATGAATAGCCTACCCAACGATCCATACAACAGACCTGTGGAATCTCAGGAACCAGAAGGAACCACAGTCCACACCTGTGGGGGGTGGGGGGATTGCAGTGTTGGAGCAGCAAACCTGATGCAAAATTGGACCTGGTTTTAGTTCCCTGCCAGCGTTCCGTGCGCCTTGGTGTTTAGTTATGCCGGCCACATGACCACGGAAACGTGTTTGGACAGCGCTGGCTCTTTGGCTTTGAAATGGAGATGAGCACAGCAACCCTAGAGTCGGATTCGACTGGCTTTCAAGCAAGGGAACCTTTACCTTTACTTAGTTCCCTGCACACATGTTGGAGACAGAGATATGGGGACACAGGTTCGCAAAAAAAAAATGTAATATGGACACAAAAACCCGTGTGTGAATATAACAAAGAGGCCAGCCTTATGAAACCTGACATTTCAGTAAGGGCTAAAAAACCTGATCAGAAAAAGTTGTGATGTGGAGATGAACTCTCAGATATGCCACCTTTCCATCCAGAGGGTATCATAACGTGCTTGGCCACTTTCCAAAGAGTGGAGCAAAGCCTGACAGTGATTTTTTAAAGATTATTCTTCTCTCCCTGGCTGCAGCAGCAGGAAATGGGAGCCAGGAGTAAGGGACCCCTGTCCCTGGTGGGAGCTTGGCAGTCCAACACCACAGTAGGTTTGCCAACTGTAGTTAGCAACCTAGCAGGACTGTCGGGAGGGTGAGAGCCATTTGTTTGGCATCATGCATCCCTTACAGCATGCAACCAGAAGTGATGTGATCATATCAGGGTGACGCTCTAGGATTCACCCCAAACTCTATGGCTAAACCATAGAGTTTGGGGCGAATCCTAGAATGCCATGCCAACATGATGACATCACTTCCAGTTTTGTGCTGGAGGTGACATCGCACATCACTATAAGGTCGAAGAGTACCATCATTTCTCCTCAGCAGCCTGTCAAGTGGTGGCAGGAATACGATGCCTGGGCCAGGAAGTTTCCTGCTATAGTGGGAGAAGTGCCCCCAATCCCATAATAACCATTCCTAGATACTTCTGGGGTACACAGTAACAGTGCTCCATAAACAGCTTCCACTACAGAAACCTCTTCTGACATCTTCCCTGAAAGGATCTCAAGTAGAAAGTGCTGGGAAGGTCCTTGCTTTGCCTGAAGCTTTGAAGGGCTGATTGTGGTTAATGTTATAAAAACTGAGTTAGAGGGACCCGTGGTCTAACACCACAGGGGGCAGGGCCAGCACCCTAGTCGAGGCCAGCTTGTGGTGCCACCAGGCAATGCCAACCTCCCGGTGTGGCCTGGAGACTACCCAGAAACACCCCGCAGAGCAGAGGCACCACAAGAGCCTGGCTGGACGCCCCCCAAAGCAGCCAGGTAAGGGAGGGGGTGCAGGCGGAGAGGCTGCAAGACTCACTGGTGTTCACTGCCCAGCGAACCAGCACCCTACCCGGCTGCCTCCAGCAGCCACTCTGGCTCTGGCTTCAACGGCGGGGACAAGCAGCTCTTCTTGGCGGGCGGCGGCAACAGCAACCTCAGCGCTGTCTGGCCCCAGCGCCGAGAGGAGGAGGGGGAGCGCACAGCCAGGCGCGCCGGCCAAGGCAAGGACGACGACGTGGCGGGGCTCACTCGTGCGGGGTGCTCCGGTGGGCGGGCGAATAGCAGCCCCTCCCCGAAGGGAGACAGATGGGCCAGCCCTCCCTCCCTGCCCGGACCCCCATCGGCTACCGACCCTGAGTGGGTGGGTGGGTGGGTGGGAGGTGGCGCTGCTGCTGCTGCGGTTGGGCCAGGAAGCGCCGGAAGGCAGCACCAGGCTGGGCTCGTCAGGGCAGTCAGGGATGCAGAGCTTTTGGTGGAGGCGGGGAGCTTTGGCGGGGGGGGGGTCCTGTTTGGCGCCCCTAAGGGCCACCACGCTCTAGGCGAGACCCTAGGTCACCTAGCGGGTGAGCCGGCCCTGACAGGGGGTTGCTTCATATAGTTACAGACACCTTTTCATATTCAATTCCCCTTGTGGCTGTACTGTTGCTCCCTCCCACTACTAGTAATCTATCCTGAATATCCCACACTAGTTGTTACAGCAACTGGGCCAAGTCTTCTCCCTTTAGCTATCCCAGGGGGCAGCAACATTTTATAACTGAAGAGCCAAAGTAAGCCAAAATTCACAACAAGAGATCAACAAAGGGTACGGCTGTACAAGAAAGCCTGTTTAGCCCTGACCCAGATAGCCCAGGCAAGCCCAATCTCATCAGATCTTGGAAGCTAAGTAGGGCCAACCCTGGCAAATACTTGGATGAGAGACCTCCAAGGAATACCAGGGCCAGGATGCAGAGGCAGGCAATAGCAAGACACCTTTCTGAAACATTCAAGCCCTACTAGAGGTCGCTAGAAGTCAGCAATGACTTCCAGGTGTGTGTGCGCGCACACATCCACTCACTCACCAAAAAAGTAAAAGTAAAAGAAAGCCTGTATGCAGAATTGAAACAATTTAGCTTAATTGATAATTGATGTATTGATTAATAATCCATAAAGTTTCCATAGCCCGAGCAGTTGTTGTTGCAAATCCTTTATTTGGAAGTGGTACACACAAGGACTCAGAAGAGGGGGGGGGGGGTTACACACAAGTACTCTGCCCAAACGGATTCAGTGCTGTGTCATAAATCTGTGCATAGTTGGCAAAGGCTCATTTCTATCATTTCTCTTTCTGTAAAGCATCTGTAAGAAGCCATTTTGTTTCTTTGCCTCCTATTCCCTTCACATACTGGGTATTCCAGCACACCTCTCCAGGGGTCATTTTGTAGAAAAAGAGGTGCAGGAGTTCATTAGCACAACTAATTAGCATAACATTTGCATATGCCACACCCCCTGACATTACGAGAAGTGTGTCAGAAGGCAACACCCACCGCTCAGGCTCCACTGGACTGTTTTGGATTGCTAGCTATCGGGGCGGGGGGGAACGTGCAGATCTGTCCTCGCAGAGGAGGGAGAGCTTGTACCTGAATAAAACTTGGTCTTAAAGGTGCCACTGGCTTTGGGTAGTGAAGGGTGGGGTATAAATCCAATCTCTTCTCTTCTTCTCTTCTAGCATAACTCATTAGCATAACTTATTTGCATATGCCACACCCCCTAACATCACCAGAAGTGTGTCAGAAGGCAACACCCACTGCAACTTACCTGGCTGCTTCTTGCTGCTTGTGGCCTGGGGCTGCTGCCAGCAGAGGTAGGGCTTCTTGCATGTGCCCACCCCCTAGGCGCTTTACTGCCAGAGCTCTGTTCCTGTGCGCTCCTGTAGGAAATGACCCCTGCCTCTCACCCCTCCAAGATACCTTAACGTAAAGATTTTGTTTTTCATTGTTTTCAGAGAGCCATATTCTGTAGCACATTTGGCTCTGGGGCTGGAAGCTGCAACGTAACCTTACATACCTTCCCTGCTGCTTATCTTAAATGGTACTAATTTCTTGCCAGTGTGCTGTAGTGGTTAAGAGTGATGGACTCTAATCTGGGGTCGGATTCCCCACTCCTCCACATGAAGCCAGCTGGGTGACCTTGGGCCAGTCACAGTTCCCTCAAAACTCTCTCAGCCCCACCTGCCTCACAAGGTGCCTGTTGTGGGGAGAGGAAGGTGATTGTAAGCCCCTTTGAGACACATGAGGCCTGCTGGGTGACCTTGGGCCAGTCACAGTTCCCTCAGAGCTCTCTCAGCCTCACCTGCCTCACAAGGTGCCTGTTATGGGGAGAGGAAGAGAAGGTGACTGTAAGCTGCTTCTAGACTCCTTTAGGCAAAGAAAATCAGGAGATTAAAAAAAAAACAACCCTACTCTTTTTCTTCTTGTCTCCCCCCATTCACAGGCACTCAGCTACTGAGCTTTTTCTCTCATAGCCTGCCCCCACCATTTCCCCTGAGCCTTGCACAAGTCTGCTCAAGTAGCTGGAGAGCTCCCCACTCCTTCCTCCATGCCCCCTCCCTCCCTCCCGGAGGAGCGGAAGCCAAGACACAGACAGATAAACACAGGTGTGGGACTGGGACAGAGAGTGAGCACCGGTTTATTTATGGTACAGAAATCCACCCATGGCGACGGGATTCCTACATTACAGTCCCTAATCTGTCCAGTCGGAAGCCAAGTCCCCTTTTTCATTCCTGCCTGCCCTTTGAGCCAAACAGGACAGACCAACCCCCCCCCCCTAATCTCCTGATGCTACTAGACTTCCTTTCCTGCCGCCCGTCTCACCAGCCCCTCACGGCTTCCTTACACAGACCATTTGGAAATGGACCAAAGGCTTATAAAGTAATTGCTCATAACAGTGATCTATGGCAAGACACATCAGCCCCCCAAATTCCTAAAAACTCGATATCAACTTTATTAGTAGCTGGCAAGATGGTCATTGCATTAAATGGAAGGATCCTAACTCGCGTTGTTTGAACTTGTGCTATGCCAAGGTCTGGGACCTATACGCGATGGACAAAATTGCAGATAGTACGAGCATGTTTAGAAACACAGGAAGCCATGTTAACATTCTGAATAAATGGCTCCCATTTCTAGAGGGATCATTTTTACCTAACTCGACAAGATCCCAAATTCCAAAACGTTTTTATAAAATAGTTAATTTTATGTTAAAAATATATAGTTTTTTGAACAGTCTGGAAGATCTCTGCGGTAGAACACCAATCTGTTCTACTGTTATTGAATTTTGAGCTGCTAAACCTAGTGATTTTTCTCACTTATGTCATTATGTATTCTTCATGATTTATATTGATTTTGTTCCTCTGTTATAAATTGAAATGGCTGTTGTTAAATAAACTATATATATATTAAACAGTCATGTAGGTTTGGGGATGCAAAGACTTTTGTATCATGGGCAGGTGGAGTAACTGTGCTGATCTCATGCAGCATAAAAAGTCCTTTAGCACCAGAGCCTTACGGATTTATTCAGATCCAAGCCTGCATGGGCTTGAGCAGATTTCATCTGATACAGTGAGGTGACTCCTCGGGGCCTAACAACACATTACAGTGTATATGGGTCCACCCCATGTCTGTCATATGTGTCCAGCCAAACAAGGGTTTGCCACCTTCCTGGTGGTAGCTGAAGATCTCTCACTATTACAACAGATCTCCAGGTGACAGAGATCACTTCACCTGGAGAAAATGGCTGCTCTGGAAGGTGGACTCTGGCATTATCCCCATTGAAGTCCCTCCCCTCCCCAAACCCTACCTTCCTCAGGCTCTGATCCACCAAATCTCCAGGTATTTCCCAACCCAGAGCTGACAGTCCTAAGACAAAAAGATGTGCACAGGGAGTTCTGTGCTGAAAGTAAATTCTGAGGCATGAGGGTACCCAATCTGGTCTGGGACCATGGTGTGTGAGGACAGGGGATTTAAGCCTTCCCTCCTGGACCATTTTCCTGAAATGAAAAAGCCCCAGAGAGCCACTGTTGGCCCTGGTGGAGAAACTTAAGTGTATTGAAAGGCTATCCTGGTTTTCTTCCATCTCACTGGATCCCAAAACAGCTACTCCAGCAGAGGACACTTATCTTGGGACCTCCCAATGTTCTGTGATTGGCCACATGACAGCCATTATGTGGGCAGGTGACATCCACTTTGTGGTGGTACCTCAGACGGCATCCATTTTGTGGTGGTACCCAGTGCCTGTTTTCAAAATCCAAAAGTGCTCATAGGCTCCACCAAGCTGGAAACCACTGGGCTTAACTGAAATCTCCCCAACAAGGCAAAATATTGGCACCCTGGGGCCATTACAGGTTGGGAGGACACTGCAAGGAAGGGCAAGAGCCCAGTCTCCCTGCAGAGGAGATCCGAACTGGACTCCCGTACACGTGGGAATTCAGTTCCTACACGAAATATCCAGTTTACATCTGTCTAACAGGACCTAAGGTGTGGTGGAGAGATTATAGTGTCAGACTAAGAACTGGGAGAAGCTGATTCGAGTCCCACTCTGCCATGGAAGTTTGCTGGGTGACCTTGGGACATTCAGTTTCTCTCAGCCTAGCCTAGTTTACAGGGCTGTTGTGAGGATGGAAGAAGGAGGCGGAGGCAGAGCCAGAGAAGGAGGAGGAGGACGAGGAGGTGGTGTTGGTTGGTTTTTATACTCCGCTTTTTTCTACCCTAAGGAGACTCAAAGTGGCTTACAATTGCCTTGCCTTCCTCTCCCCATAACAGGCATCTTGTGAGGTAGGTGGGACTGAGAGAGTTCTGTAACTGGCCCAAGGTCACTCAGCAGGTTTCATGTGGAGGAGTGGGGAATCAAACCCGGTTCTCCAAATTAGAGTCCACCACTCTTAACCACTATACCACGCTGATATAAATAAACGCGATGCGTAACTAGGCCCTCAGTTAGCAGGATTAAAATATTTTCAAAATTCCAAGCAAGACCAGGGCTCTAGTCGGGGGGGAGCTCTCAGGTACGGAGCTCCGGAAGAGAACCTCTAGGGGGCGGGGCGGTCACATGGTGAAGCCCCGCCCCCTTCTTTACCCCGCCCTCTGCTTCGATCCTCATTCCGTTTGGGAATGAGGATGAAGCAGGAGGGTAAGTAGCCGGGCCTTCTGACACACTTCCGGTGATGTCAGGGGGTGTGGCCTTCTGTCACTTCCGGTGATGTCAGGGGGCGTGGCATATGCAAATAAGTTATGCTAATTAGTTATGCTAATGAGCTCCGGCAGCTCTTTTTCTACAACAAGACCCCTGAGCAAGACTGTAAATCATAAGCTAAAATGCCACTCACAGCTTCTTTCGATGCGATGACCAAGATAGGGAGAGGCAATGTGCATCGAAAAACATTGACTCTACCCAAGGAGGCTCAAGGCAGGTCCATCTGTGCTCTGTCTCTCTTCATACCTGTCTTGCCTTCCGGGAGGCAAGCCAAACATGAAGGGACAGGACAGGTCACACCACAGGGAGAACCTCCTTCTCCACTGATGCCAAATTTCTCAAGTTGGGGTGGACTTTATCATCTGGGTATGCACCCTCCCAGGAAAGGGGAGCGTACACTAACATAGACACCAAATACAGTTTGTCATATGGAGAAGTGTGGAGATGGAGCATCGTAAGTATTCCTTGTAAAGGTAAAGGCTTCCCTTGTTCAAAAGCTAGTTGAATCCGACTCTAGGGGGTGCTGCTCTTCTGTGTTTCCAAGCCAAAGAGCCAGCACTGTCCAAAGACTTCTCCGTGGTCATGTGGCCGGCATGACTAGACGACAAGGCGCACAGAACGCTGTTACCTTCCCACCGTAGTGGTATCTATTTATCCACTTGCAATTTCTTGCTTTCAAACTGCTAGGTTGGCAGGAGCTGGGGCCAGAGACGGGAGCTCACTCCGACACGCGGCACGAGGCTCTCGAACTGCCGAACTACAGATCTCCCGGGCTGCAGCTCAATGTCTTAACCTCTAACCACGGCACCCATTGTTCCTTGAGGATGCTCCAAATGGTGATTGACCCAATGACCCTGCTTTGTCTGGGATGGTTCTTACTGTCAACAGCAAATTTGTGGACAGAGACTCTGAGCTAGGCCTTCCTATCAAACAGCAATGTTTTTTTTTCCCCACACAGGAGGTGTTTCTCCTTTATTTATGTATTGGCTTCATTTATACCCTGACTTTCTCCCCAGAGAGGTTTCTGTCATTCTCCCCTCCTCTATTTCATCCTCCTAACAACAACGCTGCGAGGTAGGTGAGTGGCTGTGATTGGCCCAAGCTCGTCCAACCAGCTTCCATGGCCGTACGGGGATTTGAAGCTGGGTCTCCGAGATCCTACTCCGACAATCTAGCTGCTGTGGCACCTTTTCAAGTTCATGAACGGGAAGTTGTCCTGGTTTGCAGAAATGGGGTTGGATCTAACCAGCTTTTCCACTGGTGAAAAAGGGAAGAGGGGGTCCCCTTTGACTATCAAAAAAGACTATGCTGGGGAAATGGGACTTGCATGGGCAAAAGCCATGTGAGATCAGGCTGTAGCAGGGAGGGGATGAGACTGAGTGATAAAACTGGGTGGTTCCAACCTAAAGGGATGCGGACTGCCATTTCCTTGACAAGTTAATTGAAAAATTAAATGGAAATGCGGAGGTCCAGGTAACAATATGTTTCTGAATAGCAAGACATTGGGGGTTTAAGCTTGCCCGGACATCATGTGGTCTGTCCTTAAAGCATTATCCCGAATCCCAGATGTGTCTGGAGCTACTTGGTAGTGAGGGCAAGCGCTCGGCATATGTTCAGAGGAACTAAGAGGTGCCAAAGTAGTCACTGAGAGCCAGCATTCAGAACCGATTCTGAGGCTTCGTTCAAAGAAAAATCTCAGTTCAGTCCATGCATTTATCTTAGTTAAGCAGGATGGGGAAGACAAAAATCACATGTGCCACTTAAAGTGCTTTTCAACTTCTCTCCTGCAATTCATGTATATATGCAGAAAAAAATCTTAGGAAGGGAGCTTTAAGTGTACTTGTGAAAAACAGAAAGACAGGTTAGAGCATCAGACGTTTATAAAATTATTCATGGGGTGGAGAGAGTTGACAAAAAGAAATTTTTCTCCTTCTCCCAAAATAGTAGAACTTGAGGGCATCCAGTGAAGCTGATGGGCAGTAAACTCAGGATGGACAAAAGGAAATACTTCTTTACACAGAGAGTGATTCAAATGTGGGATTCGCTGCCAGAGGATGTAGTGAGGGCCACAGGAATAAACAGCTTTAAAAGAGGGTTGGATCGATCCATGGAGGACAGGGCTATCGGTGGCTACTAGCCATGGTGACTGAGGGGAACCTCCACACTCAGAGGCACTGATCATCTGAATCCCAGTGCCAGGAGGCAACACTGTGGGAAGGCCTCAGCTCCTTTGCTTTGTTATTGGCCTTCCAGAGGAATTGGTTGGCCACTGTGTGAGGCAGGATGCTAGACTAGATGAGCTACTGGCAGGACCGTAGCTACAGTGGGGCCTCTTGAGGCCCAGCCTCCAACTTTCCACCAAGACCCCCTGACTTTCCAGCCAGCCAGGCCCCCCTTTCGATGTTTTATTTTATTTATGGCATTCACTGGGGGGGTGCCCCCCGATTTATTTGGCCCCCTCAAATTTAAAAATCCTGGCTTAGGGTTGCCAAGTATAGATTCCTTACCAGCGGGGGAGCCTCACTGTCCTCCGGGAGCCGTCCCGCATTGCGCACGTGCCGCCAGCACGTCACCGGAAGTGACACGCGACATCGATCACGTTGAGGGCGTGGCCCTCCGACGATCGGAACCACGCCCCCAACGTGATCTATGTGGTTGCGTCACCTCTGGTGACGCAGCCACGCTGCGCTTCGGGGGGCGGAGTTCCCCCCGGGGCCCGATTCCGCGGTGGCGGAACCCCCGGGGCCCGATTCTGCGGCGGCGGAAATCGGGCCTCCAGAGCGGGGGTTTACTTGCCCCACTTGGCAGCCTTATCCTGGCTACAGGCTTGACCATTGGTCTGATCCAGCAGGGCTCCTCTTATAGTCATATGTTCAGTTTAAAATGCAGAAGGTCTCTGGCTCGATCGACAGCATCTCCAGTTAAAAATCTCTGGCAGCAGATGACGTGAAAGGCATCATCCTGAAACCCTGGAGAGCCCCTTCCAGTCAGAGTAGACAATATTACAAATCAAACCTGTAGTCCCATAAAGGGGTCCCTCGTCTGCTTGCTGCTGGCAGCAGTGCAAATTGCAATAGCCTCAAAGTGGTGTTCCAACAAAGTTCCATCAATGGTTTGAGAAAATATAGGACCAATTCATAATGGGTAAAATAGCAGAAAGTCACAAACATAACACGAGGGGGGGGAGAGGCGTGGCTGTTCGCCCCGGAGCAAAGTAAAGTGCGGTAGCCTGATCACACGGTCCCCCGAGTCTCCACGCTTAGGCTGTTAGCTGACAATCACATGGTGATGCTGGAGTGTGGCAAAGAAGTGGCGCGGCACAATCACACAAGCATTTCGTGTTTGTGCGCATGCGCAGTTCCGCAGAGCAGCATTGCTTTCAGTTACGTGTTTGTGCGCATGTGCTTATGAAAAACATCCGGTTTACAATGGGACATGGACGGGTGACAGATGCCACGGGATACTAGTGCTCCCGCGATCAGACGCTCGGCCCTGCCCCGCATTTTCCGGATACTAGTGCACTTTCCGAGGTACTTTTTTACTGAGCATCTTCGGTGGGACGCCACGGGTTGGCCATGGGTGCGCTATGCTTCCCAGATGTTGCAGTGTGATCATGCCCCGAAAATCCGCCTGACATTCGTGCCTTTAGCGTGGCAAATCCTCCGTGTGACCGGGGCCAAAGTTGAATACCAAAAAATGCTGTTTATCTATTTAATGTGTTATTTTGATTTTTGTACCCTGTTGATGCAAATTTGTTTTCTCTTTAAATTGTTTGTAATTGTATAGTAAAATAATTTTTTTAAAAAAGTAGACAATACTGACTTTGATAGACCAAGGGGCTGTACAAAAATAAGGCAGCTTTGTGTATTCAAAAGTACTTGTGTATTATTTCTCCTTTCCTTTCCTTTAATCTAATTAAAGCTCCTTCACTATAAGTCTTGAGCAGTCAAAAACCCTCCTGTTAAGTAGCATCATCTGTACTTGACACTAAACCAGTAGAAAAAAATTGCAACAGCAAGGCTAAGGTTAAAGGAACCTGTCAGATAAAACAATTTCTGACTAGATTGATGGGCCAAGCAGTGAGGTTGATTTCCAGTTCTATTTCAAACTTCCAGCACGATACCACTCACTTCATGATTCCAGCCCTAGACTGAAACTTACCCGAGGCTGCGAGAATTCTGGTGTAGCACAATACTGAGGAGAGTGATTTGCATGCTAAAAAAATAAATAAATCACTGATTCAAAACTCAACTCACCCATGAACTCTAAATTAAAGTGTCACAGGGCAAATGCCACAATTACCACATCGTAACCACCACCTGCTTCTGCATATCTAGAAGCGAAAGGAACACTGGGATGGTGTAGGAAGGCTTCCATTTTTGTCTTGCTTCATGTCTTTTGCAAATATATTTTGTAGGGTTGCCAACCTCCATGTGATGGCTGGAGATCTCCAGCTATTACAATTGATCTCCAGGTGACAGGGATCAGTTCCCCTGGAGAAAATGGTCACTTTGGAAGGTGGACTCTAAGCATTATACCCCCACTGAAGTCCCTCCCTTCCCCAAGCCCCACCCTCCTCAGGCTCCACCCCCAAAATCTCCAGGTGTTTCCCAACTTCGAGCTGGCAACCAGAATCCAATGTGATGTAATGGTCAGAGTGTTAGACTAGGATCGGAGAGACCCGCTCTTGACTCCCTACTCTTTGCATTGGGAAGCTGTTGAGTGATGACCTTGGGACAATGGTTCTCTTTCGACCTAACCTACCTCACAGGGTTGTTGTGAGGATAATATGGGGAAAAGGAGAATGGCATTGTAAGCCACCTTGGGTCCCCATTGGTCGGAAAAGTGGGATATAAGTATCTGATAAAATAAATAGTTCTCTATGCAGGAAGGAAAGCAACAAAGCAGGGGAGACGGGATCTGAAAGCAAAAAAAGCCAGCCTATATGGAAAGGTTTAAGCGCTCTCTCTTTGTGTGCTACCAAGTATTATAATTATCTACTGAATCATCATTCTCCCCTCCCCCACTTTCAACCCAGTTGTTGTTTTTCAAATCAGGAGGCCTGTCAATAAACCCTCCCCCACTTTCAACCCAGTTGTTGCTGTTTTTCAAATCAGGAGGCCTGTCAATAATCGCCCACATCAAATGCAGTCTGATGTCCCACATTTCTTCTAGGTTTATTGCTGAGTTTCAAGGACACGATTTCAAATTTTAGAGTGGGAAAGGAGAAGCAACATCAAATGCGTGAAGCAACATCAAATGCGTGAAGCAACAGGTAAACAGAGTTGATGGCAATCCTGAAGCATAAGAGCTTGTGGCCTAAAATGCAGAGCATGCATGTGTGTCTCTCCACCATAATGGAATTTGTGGTGGGTTGAATATTTCGGCTGGTGAGAAAGGAAGGAGGAGGCCACTTTGACTATTTTTTTAAAAAAAGCTGTGCGGAGAACCATGGGACCTGCATGGACAAAAGCCAGATGGGAATAGGGGTTGTAGGAAGGGGGGGGGAAGTGGCTGGATACAACCCGGAGAACAGCCATTGGACTTAGAAGGATGTAACTCTGCTGACCTGACCTGGGTAGTCCAGGATAGCCTGATCTCCTCAGATCTCAGAAGCTAAGCAGGGCTGCCCTGGCTAGTAGTTGGATGGGAGACCTCTGAGGAATACCAGGGTCATGACACAGAGGCAGGCCATGGTAAACCACCTCTGAATGACTCCTGCTTTGGAATCCCTGTGGGCAGGGTTGGTCCCAGCTTATTTTGCACCCTAGGTGAGGATCCCTTATGGCGCTGCCACCCCCATGCACCTACCAATTTTCAAAAATAAATGCATTTTAGGAAGAATGAAAAACACAAATAATCAAGAAACTCCCAGAGTACGGGGCCGGGTGCAGCTTGGCGCCCCTAAGGGCCGGCCCACTCTAGGCAATCGCCTAGTTTGCCCAGTGAGTGAGCCGGCCCTGCCTGTGGGGCCTCCACAAGTCAGCTGTAACTTGATGGCACTCTCCACCAACTCTGCTTAGGATGGCACTGCCGGTCTCTTGTATTGCATCATGGGAATTCGGGGGAAACAGACTTTCATTGCCGGCTGAGAGTTCCTCTGAACTCTGCTTGAGAGTTCCTTGGTTTTAGCTACACAGTAAGACATTGCTTTAAAATTACCAGATATTACCCTTCTGGGTTGAAGTTAGGCATCAATCCATGTCATTTGACCAGAGCCTGGCCTATGTGAGGTTAACCCATCATACCTCATGTTTGCTGCGCCAGCTACAGCTACCAGCTATGACAAAGGCCCCTGCCACACGAGGGGGAAAAGCACAGCCAAAGTGCGGCTTTTTAGAGCCGCACCAAAAGAGACACGCGGTGGCGGGATCAGAGAGATCCCCTGAGCCGCCGCGCAGTTGCTCCCCGGCACAATCAGATGCCAGGGGGGAGCTACTGAAGGGAGAACGAGGCAGCCGGCTGCGCATGTGTGCGCATGCACAGTTCGGCCAGGAACCTCGAATGCTCCTGAAGACGGGCACGCCGGCGATCCCACAGCCGCGCTTGCTGCGGCGTTTCAGGTAAGTCCTGCTCTTTTGCAGGTTCTTTTTTGCTACGCGTTTCCGGCCTGAAGGGACGGATCGGGGATCGGTGCACACTGTTTCCCAGATGTTGTGGTGGGATCGCACCCGTTTTCTGCGCCCCCGATCCGTCCCTCTTGTGGGGCAAAACCTCCCGTGTGACCGGGGCCAAAGAACAATAAAATGACCTGTTTTAAGGCCTAAGATTTGAGAGGGCAGGGGGCCCTTCTTGCTAATTATTGCTAATTGCAGACCACCCTGGCACATCTGGGAGAAAGGGGAAGAAGCCTCCAGAGATGCTTGGTCCCTCTCATTTGAGAAATAAATCCGCGCTTGCATTTCATCCAAGTAATCCACGAAATATCCAACCCACCTTATAAGGCAAATTGACTTAAGACCAGCCCGCTGGCAAATTTCAACCTTGAGTTAGTAATCCTAATCAGGATATACCAGAGGGATAAATCACTCCACTGCATTTTCATTACAGGGCATTATTAGCCATTTAGTCCTCTGCAAAGCACGCCGGGCTCCAGGCATACCTGGAGGAAGGCAGAGCAGCGTCCTTTGAAAGGAATCACCCCTAGCTGGATCTCCTGGGTCAACTCCCCAACCTGCAGGACCAAAGCCAGGTGGAGTTGCCAGCTTGCTTTCTGGCGGGTCTCCTGCAGCTTTAATAATTGGATGAAAGGGAGGAGATGCAAAAAGTGCAACGCTCACATACAGGTGTGCACAATCTGAATAGTGGGCACAATCTGGATTCGGTTGCCCAAAGCCACTGCTTTTTCCTGTTGCTTCACAGTAAAGTTATTATCAGGAAGAGTCAAGCAATGTTAGGGTACCCATTTAGTATAAAAAAGAGCAAGAGTCCAGTAGCACCTTAAAGACTAACAACATGTGTGGCAGGGTAGGAGCTTTCATGAGTCACTGCTTTGAAGAAGGGAGCAGTGACTCATGAAAGCTCCTCCCCGCCACACATTTCGTTAGTCTTTAAGGTGCTACTGGACTCTCCCTCTTTTCTACTGCTACAGACAGCCTAAGGCTGCGGTCACACATGCCATTTGGTGCAGAGGGGAAGAGAGCCTATTCCCCCCGTTGAAACTGATACAGCGTTGCGCGATCACACATCCTTTGTAGCTGCGGGCTCAGCCCATCACTGCCCAATCAGATGGGACATAGCCATGGTGGGGGGTTTTGCCTTTTGTTTCCTATACACATAAATGAGGAATCGCACCTCCATACTGAGGGTTCCCCAAGAAGTATGCAGCTATGCGCATACTGCTAACCGAGGGGGGGGGAACAACACCAAGTCTGGAAGGAATGAGCAGACCATCCCAATGGCATGAGAGCATACTTGAGCAATTGGACAGGGGGAAATCCGTCTGTAGCCTGTTGGCAAGCATTAGAACCGGACTTTCCCTGGTGTCTTTTAACTCCACCTAAAGAGCTTTGGGAAGACATTAGAGAGAGGTTGCGTTGATTCACATTATTGTAATTCCTGCTTGTGCCACGGCAAGAGATTGGTGACAAACACCAACTGAGAGATAGAGTTGAAAAAGACATACGAAACCGCTGTTTAATCCTAGGAAAGCGTGTTCTCTTTATCTCTTACATTCCTTGGAACTACATGTTTTCAAATGAAGGAGTGATGAACACTGTTTTTGGGAACTCGTATAACGAGGACTTCTCAGTTTGCTTTGCACACTTTACAGCTCCATTAGGATGTCTCAAAGACTAAACATTCCAGGAGCTCAGCCAAAACAACATCAAGAATAACTACATCAAGATTTTGTATTGTTTTGTTTTGTACTCATATTATCATTTACTGCCTTTGCTTATGTTCATGAAATGTACTTCATATATAATGAATGAATGAATGAATGCTAGTTAATACAGGAAATTTGTTATAATAATACAGCTAAGTTTGTTAAAGATATAGAAGAGTAATTTTCTTTGGTGAGCCCTGTTTTTCTTATTGTAATTACACCAAAGCCTGTCTAGTTTTTGAGTCGGAACTAAAGGCACGTCTGACCATGGCCTAAAATGGCTACCGATCTTCTCTCTCCATTTGTTGCTGTTGTTCAGTCACACAATCGAGTCCGACTCTTCGCGACCCCATGGACCAGATCCCGCCAGGCCCTCCTGTCTTCTGCCGTCCTCTGAAGTTTGCTCAATTTCATGTTCATTGCATTTATGACACTGTCTAACCATCTCATCCTTTGCCGTCCCCGTCTTCTTTGACCTTCAGTCTTTCCCAGCATCAGGGTCTTCTCCAGTGAGTGCTCCCTTCTCATTGGGTGGCCAAAGTATTTGAGCTTCAGTTTCAGTATCTGGCCTTCCAGGGAATAGTCAGGGTTGATTTCTTTTAGGATTGACTGATTTGTTCTTCTTGCAGTCCAAGGGACTCTCAAGAGTCTTCTCCAGCACCATAGTTCAAAAGAATCTATTCTTCGGCGCTCGGCCTTCCTTATAGTCCAACTCTCGTAGCCATACATGACTACTGGGAATACCATTGCTTTGACCATGCGGACTTTTGTTGGCAGGGTGATGGCTCTACTTGTCAAAACATGAACCTAATGTCTCCATATTGTGCTCAAAATTACATTCTCTCCTCTGCGTTTGTGTGTGGTACATACAGTACATTTACCCAGCAGAAGCTGGACAGAAGTATATGCATTTTAGTCTTACACTTAAGGTTCTAGACACTGTGATGGTTATGGGGCAAAATTTAACAGTGGATACAGGGTACATATCATAAAAACAGGAAATTGGTCAATGATGGATGCATTGAATGCGAAGCATGAATTGCAATTCCGAATGTCAGCAGCAGAGCTGCTACTGCTATTGCAGTTCCTGATGTACCATGTGGCAGTCGAAAAGTATGAGCTGTGAGCCAGCATGCTTCTGGTTCAAATCTTGGCCTCGACCTCCAGGATGCGTCTCAAGCATGACCCTGTTCTCTCAGCTTCTTTTCACCCATTCAGTCTCCAAGGTGGAAATAGACCTACCTTGCAACACCGTTGTAAGGATTACTGAAATAATGAATAGGAAGGCATTTGAAAATTCTATATTCATGATAAGCATTTATTATTATGAAAGAACATTTCTATTGTTCAGGCTAACATCACACTTTTTTTTTTTTTTTACAAATGTTTGCTTTCAAATCAGGTGAAAGCTGATTGGGAGCACTTGATGCTGATGGATGTGACTAGTTAATTTTTTAAAAATCAACTCACTTTCTCTGCAGTTTAAACTAAGATCTAAAATTCTGAACAATATGGGATCTAGTTAGAAGAAGCCAGAGAATTCCTTCTTCCTTTCTGTTTTCCAGCAAGTTTCTAGCCCTTAGGGAGGGAGAGGAAACCCCAAAACCACGTGAGCAATTTCAGCTGTAAATTCAGAAACCACAAGCGTCCCCTGCCGGTAGTTGCACCGTTTTGAACGTTTAATCTGCTGCCAAGTCATAATTTCTCTGGAATATTAAGCGAATTACTCTGAAATTGCTCCTTACCCCATTGGTTAGCTCTCGGCCTTGAAGGAGCCAGGTGAAGTTCCTCGTTCTCCTTGTACAAGGTTTTTTGGGGTTTTTCACTGTCAAGTCAGAGATGACATGGCAACCCTGTGGGGTTTTTAAGGCAAGAGACATTCAGAGGTGGTTTGCCATTGCCTGCCTCTGCATCATAACCCTGGTATTCCAGTATGGTCTCCCATCCAAATACTTATCAGGTCTAACCATGCTTAGCTTCTGAGATCCGACGAAATCAGGCTGTGCTGGCTATCCGGGTCAGGGTAGTTCAAGATTAGCCATAAATTTTCAAAGCAACAGCATCAATTTCAATATCTCGTCAAACAATGATAAATTATGAATTCATGTAAAATAATACAATGGGCAGCAAATAAATTATTAGCAAGACAAATACACAATTGTTGGCAGGGATTGAGTTGACAATCCCTTAGCAAATGCCAGTTTTGTGCACTATTTGGACTAGGATCTCAGAGACCCAGGTTTGAATCCCCACTCTGCCATGGAAGCTCGCTGGATGGCCTTGGGCCAGTCACGCACTCCCAGCCTAATCTAACTCACAGGGTAGTTGTGAGGATAAAGAGGAGGCGAGGAGAATGATGTCAGCTGCTTTGGGTTCCTGCATCTATTCCCAAGGTTAATTGCATTTTCCCTGTAACCTCCTACTGCACCTCCACCGAAAATGCAGTGATTGTGGTATAAATGGTTTCTGAAGAAGAAGAAATTGGATTTATACTCCGCCCTTCACTTGGAGTCTCAGAGCGGCTTACAATCTTCTTTCCCTTCCTCTCCCCACAACGGACACCCTGTGAGGTAGGTGGGGCTGAGAGAGCTCTGAGAGAACCGCTCTTGCGAGAACAGCTCTAAGAGAACTGTGACTGACCCAAAGTCACCCAGCTGGCTGCATGTGGAGGAGAGCCGGAGGGGATCAAACCCGGCTCTCCAGATTAGAGTCCGTTACTCTTAACCACTGCACCACAGTTTCATGCTTCATGCACAGGGTAGGTGTACTCCAGATAGTATTTATTTATTTTATTCGAAAGGTTTTCCCCTCACTTTTCTGCCCTCGTAGGGCTACCAAGGTGGCTAACAAATTAAAACGTAAAAATTAAAATCTCATCTTACAAACCATGAAAAGGAATGCACCAATATGACATTGAAACAGGTTAAAACCTGAGCTTCAAATAAGTACAAGATAAAATGAACAGGTAAAAGGCTGCTTGGGGAGGAATGAAGCCAAAAAGTCTCCATGTGCTGGCAGACTGCGGCAACAGAAGGAGACAGAGAAATCTCCCTGGGAAGGGAGTTCCAGAGTTTTGGCACCACCACTGAGAAGGTCCTCTCCTGGGCTGCCACCCGCAAACCACAGAAGGTGGAGGCACCCTCTGAAGATGACTGCAGTAGTTGGATGGGTTCATAAGGGATAGGGTTGCCACTGCCAGCTCTGGGTTGGGAAACACCTGGAGATTTTTTGGGTGGACCTTGAGGAGGGGAGGGTTTGGGGAGGGGAAGGACTTCAGTGGGATATAATGCCAGAGAGTCCACCTTCCAAAGCAGCTATTTTCTCCAGGTAATCCGATCTCCATTGCCTGGAGATCAATTGTAAGAGGAGACCTCCAGTCACCAACTGGAAGTCGGCAACCATAATAAGGGAACAGGTGATTTTGTTGTTGTTCAGTCGCACAGTCGAGTCTGACTCTCTGCAACCCCATGGACCAGATCATGCCAGGCCTTCCTGTCTTCTGCCGTCCTCTGAAGTTGGCTCAATTTCATGTTCGTTGCATCTATGACACTGTCTAACCATCCCATCCTTTGCCGTCCCCGTCTTCTTTGACCTTCAATCTTTCCCAGCATCAGGGTCTTCTCCAGGGAGTGCTCCCTTCTCATTTGGTGGCCAAAGTATTTGAGCTTCAGTTTCATTATCTGGCCTTCCAGGGAACAGTCAGGGTTGATTTCTTTTAGGATTGACTGATTTGATCTTCTTGCAGTCCAAGGGACTCTCAAGAGTCTTCTCCAGCACCATAGTTCAAAAGAATCTATTCTTCGGCACTCGGCCTTCCTTATAGTCCAACTCTCGCAGCCATACATGACTACTGAAAGACTATTGAAAGAGGTAGTCAATCTTTAAAGGTACAATTGTGGTCTTAGGGTACTGTCTCAGTGATGATCTGGTTCTTATAGATCCACATGGGTCAATGCAGGGGTAATTCATGAGGACAACCAGATGGATTTCACCTAGAGAACTGGTGTTGAGTAGTGATGGGCATGAACTGGGAAAATGTGGTATGGTTCATGGTATGCCAGCTTCATGAACCATGAAACATCACAAATAAACCAGTTTCATTTGTGAGGTTTGTGACATGGTAGAACACCCCTCAGCATGATAGAGACACCAAACTCACAAGGGATATCCGGCTAACCCACCTCTACCTACATGCCAAGGTTGGTGAGGATTGAATTTATGGGGTTCGAGTTATGGCTCCCCCAAAGAAGGTGTCCCCAGGAAAGCATTTTCTGGGGAAATGACAAGCACAGGTTCATGAGGGTCAGGATTGTATAGAATGGATCCTGTGCAAATTAAAGATGCCAAACATGCAAGAGATCTCCAGATGACTCTCCTCTACTTGCCCTCCAAGTTTGATGAGGATTGGATTTATGGGGTCCAAGTTACAGCCCCCCAAAGAAGGTGCTCCTATGGAGGGAAAAACAGCAAAAAAGCAAGGACAACAGAAGCCATGCAGAACAGAATCGAAGTCCCAGAGAATCTCTGCAGTAGAAACTGAAGGTTGGAGGCATTTTTGCAAGCCCAGCAGAACCAGTGCAATGTGCCCAGCAGAACTAGTGCCACTGTGGCACTGTGAACCCAACAGGACTAAGGTCAAGTCAGGGAAGTGTTTTTTGGGGGGACATGTCAGACACAGGTTCAAAAGTATATAGAATGGACCCCCTGCAAGTTACACACACCAAATGCACAGGGAACCTCACCCTGCCACCTGCTCTTTTACAATCTCTTCAAGTTGGGGGTGGATTACATTTCTGGCGTCCCAGTTACAGACTCCCCCAAAAAGTCTCTCCAATGCTCTTTCCAGAAAAGACAGCTGCAGTTACAGGAGTCTATGGAACAGCTCACTGCATATAAGGATTTTTCTGCATTTTCATTTTCCTGGATTGTAAATTCCTGTTTCTTCAGGGGGGTTTTCTGTTCCATGCATGTTTTACTCCCTCTAGTGGTCGATTCGATATTACACCAGTTTATGTCCGGCATATCTCCCTACAGATTTAAACTGGACATTTTTATGCTGGACATAAACCTGTATAATATCGACTAGACCATTAGAGGAAGCAAAACATATGCTGAACAGGGGAAAAACCCTGAACTTATAGTTGAGGAAAATAAGAATGCAGATTATGCTGGACATAAACCTGTATAATATCGACTAGACCATTAGAGGAAGCAAAACATATGCTGAACAGGGGAAAAACCCTGAACTTATAGTTGAGGAAAATAAGAATGCAGAAAAACCCTAAGGCCTATTGAGACACTGCATCAAACTGCAGTTTACTCTAACCATAGTTAGAATCTAAACTATGGTTAGAGCTTCATGACCTACAGGGCAACCCTGGCTTAGAGCGGCTTTTCCCCTCCCCTTTTTTGTCTCTTTGGGTCTTTTATTTCTGTGTGTCTGGACCAGTGTTCCCTCTAAGCTGAGTTAGTGTGAGCCAGCTCACAATTTTTTAGCCTCTGGCTCACAATTTTTTGTCTCCGCTCAGGAAGGAGGGCTCCAGAGCAAACTAATTTCTGCAGCGGCCAAATCACTCACTCACAACTTTAACACCAGCAGCTCACCAAGTAGAATTTTTGCTCACAAGACTCCACAGCTTAGAGGGAGCATTGGTCTGGACATGAAGCAATGGTTGCAATGGTAGTTCATCAGTTCAGATATCACACCACAACAACACGACATTCTCTCCTCAAACCCTGGTTGTTGGTTCTCGTTTTCTGACTGCAAACATAGCTCAGACATCATGCCAAATGTGGAAACGGAGCTAGAAGAAATACAATAGCCTGTTCTTTAGCTGGAATTATTGTAATTACTATATGCAGTGGAGGTTTATGAATCTGTGTGCTTTTCAGTGGTGTTCTAGTTTACCATTTTAATTTATATAGCTAAACTGTTAAAAAAATTTTTTTGAACAGCTCTGGAATCACGAGGCACTATGAAGACCTGACCCCACCAGGGTCTTTCAGACTCCCTACCTAAAAATGTTCACCTTTTGTTTAAAAAATAACTTTTGAAGATATTGAGGAAAAACGAGCAGGTAGTATTCTAGCCAAGAGCTCAACTTCTCCTCCTTTTCAGTGCTTTCACCAACAATTGCAAAAAGATTCCAATTACTGACCAGTACCTGGACAATTTAGTTTTATAAAATTAAATTTCATTCTGACAAAATTGTTTGATACATTCAGTAGCATTCATTTAGAAAAAAAACAGTATCACCTGATCCTATATATGTTTATTCAGGAGTAAGTCCCATATTGTTTGATGGGAATCACTCCCAAATAAGTGTGTATAGGATTGCAGCTTTATGAAGCAATCCTCGGAATGCTTTCCCCAGAGTAAGCCACACTGAGTCAATAGGATTAATGTCACAACTAGACCTGCCAACTGAAGATTTGGGGGCTGTTCTTGGGGAGGCTGATCAGTGGGGACTGAGGTCAATCTAGGACTTCCATTACTTTAGACCGTATGGTATACCATAGAGTCTACCCTCCAATTATGACATTTCTTCCAGGGGAAATAACCTCAGTAGTCTGTAGTAATTCCAAGGAAACCCTAGTTACTACTGGGATATTTGGTTACTATAGCAGAGTTTCGCCCAGTCACAGAAGCATGAAGAAGAGAGATAAGAGATTGGATTTATACCCTGCCCTTTACTACTCAAAGGAGTCTCAGAGTGGCTTACAATCTCCTTTCCCTTCCCCTCCCCACAACAGACAACCTGTGAGCTAGGTGGGGCTGAGAGAGCTCTTTCAAGAACTGCTCGTGAGAGAACAGCTCGGAGAGAACTTGTGACTGACCCAAGGTCACACCAGTAGCTGCATGTGAAGAAGTGAGGAATCAAACCCGGTTCTCCCAGATTAGAGTCCACACTCCTAATCACTACACCAAACTAGCTCTCTGATATGGAGTGCAGTACATAAAACTCCCAAGAAGTACATTGCAAAAAAGGTGAACTTACATTTAGTCAAATAGAGCAAGTTCACATTCAGGTTGCAGTCAAAAGGAGAGGGAGAAAAGCCTAATCGAAAGAGTACTTTCCCTATCACTAATGGCCAGCTTGTCTGGGATAGTGTGTGTGGGAGTCTGAGGGCACTGTCTCTACAGGAGCGGCATGGTGTGTGTGTCTCCATGGAAGGCCATGTGAGAAAAGTGAGAAGACAAAGTGAGAGAAAGAGGAGGGCTTAGGGGGCAGCTCCCAGGTTAAGACAAAGCAAACCACCCCATTCAAGGACATAACACCTAAACTTCCACATTCAGAAGCACTAAGCCTCTGAATCCCAGAGCCAGGAGGCAACATCAGGGGAAGGTCTCTGTGCCCTGTTGAACTGGTTGGCCACTGTGTAAAACAGGATGCCTGCCTCTAAATGGACCAGTTGCTGACCTAAGAGTAGCAGTTCTCTTACAAGGGAATTTCAAAGGGAGATTAGAAAGAGAGACTGCTGAACTGCAACTGATAATGAAGCTCAAGACAATGCATCCTCCTGCACTGAATCGAGACTCAGGTTTCCTGTTCAATACCAGTGTTGATTTCTCCATGCCTACTACCCCTCTGCATTTCACACCTAATCCAAGCATGCCTGCTCTTCTCATTCACCTGCTACTGTCCTTTGCCTGCTCTTGTCATTCAGCATCTGAAATCATTCCACTCTCCAAGATGGACTCACATTCTAGAAGTGAGCAGTGAGTCACAAAAACTCCTACCCTGCCACAAATGTTGCTAGTCTTTAAGGTGCTACTGGACTCTTGCTTTTTTCTACTGCTACAGACATACTAACATGGCTACCGACCTTAATACTGATACATTTTGCTTATGGTTGGGTAAACCATGCTTGGAGTGAAAGATCACCATTCCTGGGCATACACAGCCAGGCAAAACACAAGTGTCCAACTCCCCACCAATTATTTCAGAGATGCAATGACTCTTGTCTGGTCTGAGACTCCCATGTAATCTGATAATTTACTGCAATTAAGACACTGGAAATATTTATAGCCAGGCCAGGCTTTGCAGGGCCAGCCCTGTTTCAGCCAAGCAAAGATAGCGTTGCCCAGCGTGGAGCGAGCCTCTTAATGAGAGACGCTGTGTGCCAACCAAACGGGCAAGGGCAGGGCGCGTGATGCAGGGTTGCCTGGCTCCTTGCAGATGGGCCTCGACGTGCGGAAGAAACAAAGTAGTCACAGTTTGCTGGAAAAGACACTCGACTGGCAGTGCAAGCTAGTAAAACTGGGCGCCTTGTGTGTAAGCACGGCCACAAAACAGCGTGGCATCCAGGCTCTTCGACATGGCAGATCTCGGCTTTCGTTTAAATAAAACTAGTGAGTTTCTAGACTTCATGAAGTAAAAACTGGAAATTGCTTCACTGGGGCTTTAACTGCACGAGAACCAGCGTGGTGGTGAAAACCAGGCCCACGCATACAGAAGAAGGAGGCGGCCAGCTGGGCTGCACCACTTCAGAACTGCACGTCGATGGATTTAAGCTTTGGATTTTTAAAAGCCATTCTCTCTTTATGGTCAAGAGCAGGGGCCCCCAGCCTTTTTGAGTCAGTGGGCACCTTGGCAATTCTGGCACAGTGTGGTGGGCACAGCCCCCAAATGGCTGCCATGCGAAAACTGCTGAAGGAGGCGAAGCCGGCTACAAAATGGCTGCCACAGTTTAACTTCAATCACACAGTGCAAGATCCTTGAGCTGTGGTGGCAGCTGCTGCCAAAGCAACGTTTTTTTAAAAAATCTGCACAGCCAATCAAATCTCCTCTGGATAATCAGAAGCCTTGCTGTGCCAAAGCCTCACCTGGCCCAATCCACTTTCTAAAAACGCTTGACAGGGGTCAGGAAAGGTGTTGGTGGGTGCCTTGGTGCCCATGGGCACCATGTTGGGGACGCCTGCTCACAATATTCTGAGCAAAAGAGAAGTCATTGAGTTCCTCAACTGCAATACAACACATCTGGTGATCCATCACTTTGGAAGCGTCCATGGTGCTTTTTCTTTGAAATATGACCCCAAATTGGATAATTACATGAAAATGGCAATTTCAAAGGTAGAATTATTTGTTTTCATTAACAAAAAGGCAAACCAAACAGCAGGGGGAAAGATCCTCTCATTTGCTGAATTTGCTTTCTGCTCGAAGGAGTGTTTTTAAACACAAGGGACTGCTTAGGGTTGCCAGGTCTGGGTTGGGAAATCCCTGGAGACTTTGGGGGCGGACCCAGGAGAGGGCGGGGTTTGGGGAGGGGAGGAGCCTCAGCAGGGTACAATGCCGTAGAGTCCACCCTTCAAAGCAGCCATTTTTTTCCAGGGGAGCTGATCTCTTGTCAGCTGGAGACCAGTTGTAAAAGCGGGAGATCCCCAGGCTCCACCTGGAGGCTGGCAACCCTAGGACCGCTTCAGAACGGGACTCCGTATCTGCCCTTCTGAAATGGCTCGATCCATTCTACCACCGGCCAAATCTTTTCTTTTTCTGTTGTTCCTCTATATAACATGTGTCTGAGAAAATGTGCTGTCATGGGCTGGAAAACGAGAAATGCCGTTGAGAAAGAGTACCTTGTGCTGCTGCACAGTTTTGCAGGCTTATTCTGGATGACTCCTGGCGCTGACTCTGAGTGATTGAGATGTCCTGATGGCCCAGGAGTGAATCTACGTTTAATCACCGGATGAATGAGCTGGCAAGAAGGCTTGACCGCAGGTCAGCGTGAAATAGCTCAAGGTGACTCACTGGCACCAGGGGTGGCTATCCGAGAGACCACCAGGATCCAGAAGGGCGCAGAGTACCCTCTGCTGGCCAGTCTTCACTCCACTTTATAGGCCACTAGCGGGGATAGCTCTTGTCCACACTTTTCCTTCCTTTCTTTGCTTCTTTCTTTCAACAAGGTTGGACAGCTTGTAAGTTCCCTCTTTAGATTTGGTTTAAAGAATGATGGTGAAAAGTGCTGTCAAATCACAGCTGATTTATGGCGACCCCATAGGATTTTCAAGGCAAGAGACATTCAGTGATTTGCCACTGCCTGCCTCCGCCTCACGACCCTGGTATTCCTTGGAGGTCTCCCATCCAAACACCGACCAGGACCAACCCTGCTTAGCTTCCGAGATCTGATGAGATGGGGCTAGCCGGGGCCATTCAGCTCAGGGCTTTTAAAGAATATTCGCCTTTAGAAAACACATTTGACTTTTTCCCTTCCTCTCAAAGTGGTTAACAGTGATGCTGGAAAGACAGCGTGTTCCGCATAGTTTGGAGGTACTCAGAAAACAGGGAAAGGAGAGGCTCAGGTGTGGAATTTATTTATATATAACATTTCCATGCCACCTTCCCAACTAAATAGGGTTCCCCCAAGGTGACATACAATGGAGCTGCGGTGGCTCAAGTGGTTAAGACACTGAACTGCAGGCTGTGGAAGGTCGGTAGTTCAGCAGTTCAAGACCCGAGTGTGCCGCATGACGGAGTGAGCTCCCGTCTCTAGTTCCAGCTACTGCCAACCTAGCAGTTCGAAAGCAAGAAATTGCAAGTAGATAAATAGGTACCACTTCAGTGGGAAGGTAACAGCGTTTCGTGCGCCTTGGTGTTTAGTCATGCCAGCCACATGACCATGGAAACGTCTTTGGACAGCGCTGGCTCTTTGGCTTTGAAACGGAGATGAGCACCACAACCCTAGAGTTGGACTCGACTGGCTTTCGAGCAAGGGAAACCTTTACCTTAAAGGTGACGTACACCAGTCATTTCTTCCAATAATATTTAGGAGGGATCCAAGGGGTCGAGCTTATCTAGGTACTCAAAGCTCATTGGGAAATCTACAAATTCATCTCCCCCCAAGCTTTCCCTTGTGTTCGGGGGGGGAGGCAGATTTACAGTGTACAGTTCTGATCACGGTATCTCAAAACTGACACTGCAGAGCTGGAAAAAGCACAGAGGAGGGCAACCAAGATGATTAGGGGGTTGGAGCACCTTCCCTATGAGGAAAGGCTGAAGAGTCTGGGACTTTTCAGTTTAGAAAAGAGACGACCGGGGGGGGGGGGGGGGGGGACAACGACATGACAGAGGTTTCTAAAATTATGTATTGGGGTGGAGAGAGTTGACAAGAAATTTTTCTCCCTCTCTCAAAATACTAGATACTTGAGGGCATCCAATGAAGCTGATGGACAATAGGTTCAGGGTGGACAAAAGGAAGTACTACTTTACACAGTGAGTGATTAAAATATGGAATTCACTGCCAGAGGATGTTGTGATGGCCCCAGAAATAAACAGCTTTAAAAGGGGATTAGGTAGATTCATGGATGATGTCTATCAATGCCTATTAGCCATGGTGACTGAGGGAAACCTCCACATTCAGAGGCAGTGAGCCTCTGAATCCCAGAGCCGGGAGGCAATATCAGGGGAAGGTCTTGGCCTCTGTGCCCAGTTGTTGGCTACTGTGTGAGACAGGATGCCTGCCTCTAGATGGACCACTAGATAGACCACTGGTCTCATCCAAGAGGGCTCTTATGTTCTTATACTCTTGATCCTAAACAGATTGCAGTGGAGTTAGAAGGGTGTAAATCTTTTTAGGATTTGTACCAGTAGATTTAACACGTGGAGCTGCGGTGGCTCAAGTGGTTAAGATGCTGAACTGCAGGCTGTGGAAGGTCAGTAGTTCAGCAGTTCGAGACCCGGGTGCCGCATGATGGAGTGAGCTCCCATCTCTAGTTCCAGCTCCTGCCAACCTAGCAGTTCGAAAGCAAGAAAATGCAAGTAGATAAATAGGTACCACTTTGGTGGGAAGGTAACAGCGTTCCATGCGCCTTGGTGTTTAGTCATGCCGGCCACATGACCACGGAAACATCTTCAGACAGCGCTGGCTCTTCGGCTTTGAAACGGAGATGAGCACCGCAACCCTAGAGTCGGATTCGACTGGCTTTCGAGCAAGGGAACCTTTACCTTTACCAGTAGATACCCAATGTAGAAGAATGAGATGGTTCGGGAGGAGTGGAGTATGCTCCTGCCTGGAGCCCATATTGTTCCCAGGACAGGGCTGATTCACTGCCCAAGAGACCCAAGTGGCTGTTTGGGGTACCAAATCAGCATGTGGGAGGAAATGATGGGTGTGGCTTAAACCTGTCATCTTATTTGAATAATCCAGTGTGGTGTATTGGATAAACTATCAAATCAGATCCAGGAGACCCAGGTTCGCAACCCTATTCTGCCATGGAAATTTGCTAGGTGACCTTAGATCACTTATAGGGATGGGCACAAACTAACAGCTGACAAACTAAAGTTTGCCATGAATTTTGGGCAGTTTGTGATTCACAAAGTAATGTTCACAAACTAAAGACTTGCCACAAACTTTCACATTGCTATTCGTGGCAGTTAGTGAAGAACAAAAAAACAGCTGTTTGGTTTAAATGGCTGGGAGGCATTTAAAACCCCTGCTTTCTGCTCCCTATGACTTTTTATGGGGAGCAGAAAGCAGTGGTTTAAATGGCTCCTAGCCATTTCAAACAAGCAGCTGAGTGGCAGGGCTGCCAATCAGCTGATTGGTTTAAATGGCCCCGCTGTTTAATCCCTGAGAAAAGCTGTGGGAAGCAGAAAGCAGGGGTTTAAACTTTAAATGGCTCACAAACCGATGCAAACTGGGTTGGTTTATATTGGTTCCAGGTCATATTGGTTCCTGGTTCAGCCACGAACCATGAACTGAACCACATTCCTGGTCAGCTGTTCTCTTGGCCTAACCTTCCTCACAGGGTTGTTGTGAGGATAAAATGGAGAATCATGTAAGCTGCTTTGGCTCCCCTTTGGGCAGAAAGGTGGGTTATACTTTAAGTAAATAATAGTTACTGCTGTTTTTAAAAAAACAAAGAGTGTGCCATAGATGTTTGAGCTCCCCAAAATGGAGCCACCACCAACGGAGGCTAGTATGAAGACCTAATTTGATACCAAGGTTTGTACAGAGGTGGTGGCCCTTTCAGGACTTGGGCCCCAGTTCAGAAGGGATTTAAAGGGATGAACTAGCCTTTTGAATGGAGCTAAAAAGCAAACAGGCCTTCACTGCAGCCATTTCAACACTGCCTTAATATGTGTGTTTATAAGCCAATGAAATGGGACTGTCCACTGGCTGCCAAACATGCAAATCCTTTCACTCTTTTGATATTGCTGAAGTCATCACAACGCTTTTTAAAGCAGCCACAAAGAATGCTGTAAAATAAAGTTGTTCTTTAATCCTGAATTGTATTCAAGAGTGGGCCTCACTGTGAATTTTACCAGCTCACCAAAGAGAAGTCATGGAGTCCCTGATGGCTCTTTCCTTATTATTTTTTCAATTTGGCAAGCCTTTATTGGCATACGCATATACATACAATAGGAGATCAAATTAAATACAGATCGCAAAATACAAATCCATACAGGGTAGAATTGGAGCTACAACACAGAAAAACAGCATAAAAGCATAAAAACCTGGTGGTTAATATTACTTACCAGGACGTATAGCCATAGTATACTAAGAAGAAACCTTGCTACTATTTCAGTTATTTCTGTATCTGGATTATCAAGCAAAAAAAGAACCTTAAAATAGTCAGAAATCTCTGAGAATTGAGCTAATATACGGTACAGAAGATCCTGATGGGGCACCAAAGAAAAGGGACATTGAAGAAGAATGCGGGGGACAGTTTCAACACAATCCTTCATACAAGGACAGCAGCACCTGCTATATCCTTTTTTCCTGCTCACCCTCTCAGTTTTCTAGATGCCTTAGAAGAGCCTCCATGCAAACACAAGCTAATAGGTGATTAATGTCTAAACCAGGGGTTCCCAACGTGGTGCCCAGAGGTGCCCTAGGGCTCAATGGCATCTTACCTGGCGCCCACCAAGTAGTTTCAGAAAGTAGGTGGAGCTCTTGCCCAGCACAGCTTCTGATAGGCCACTGGAGATCTGATTGACTGTGCAGATTAAATTAATGGTGCTTCGGCAGCAGCTACCACCACAGTGTTGATTTTATTCTGTCTCTCACTCCTCTTTTCCAGTGTGGTGTTTAAATGACTCCTCTTCTTCCCTGCACTTGAACTTTCTCTGGGTGTGTGTCTGCCTCTGCCAGCAGCCATTTTGGGGCTGCACCCACCATCCTGTGTCAGAACTCTAAAGGTGCCCACGGGCTCAAAAAGATTGGAAGCCCCATGGTCTAAACCAAGAGATGCAGGAACTCAGCTGTCTCTTTCTCAAACTGGAAATATAATTCCAAAATAGCATAATTTTAATCGATATTGTAATTCTAGTAGTTGTTCAATACTGAGAAAAACATAGCTCATCCATTTGGGCTTGGAGATACTGTTTCTTATAATTACTTTAGATGCCTAAAGAAATGAGTCCCAACATTGAAAACAGGTCCTGGAATTAAACCCCGCCTAGCCCTGTGCCCACACACTCTCCATGATGGTCACAGGTAGGGTTGCCAGCAGTGTTCCCTCTAAGCTGAGTTAGTGTGAGCTAGCTCACAGTTTTTTAGCCTCTGGCTCACACATTTCTGTCTCAGCTCAGGGAGGATGGCTCCACAGCAAACTAATTTATGCAGTAGCCAAATCACCTGCTCACAACTTTAATGCCAGTAGCTCACAAAGTAGAGTTTTTGCTCACAAGACTCCACAACTTAGAGGGAGCATTGGTTGCCAGGTCTGGGTTGGGAAATACCTGGAGACTTTGGGGGTGGAGCCAGGAGAGGGTGGGGTTTGGGGAGGGGAGGGGCCTCACCATGGTACAATGCCATAGAGTCCACCTTTCAAAGAGGCCATTTTCTCCAGCAGAGCAGATCTCAGTTGTAAAAGCGGGAGAACCCAGGTCCCACCTGGAGGCTGGCAACCCTAGTCACAGGGGGTATATCTACACCACAAACATATGCCAGTTTTGCACCAGTTGCATAGTGCAATTCTCAACAGGCTTGACAGCGTTCTAACTCCACTAAAGTAACTGGAATTCAAAGGATGTCATCTCTGTTTAGGATAACCCTGTAAATTGCCAACTTCCCTCAAAGAATCCAGGGGGGTTAGTGAGGATACAGAAAAAGAAGCAATCCTTTGACACTCCCCACCAGAATATTCTTTCCCTTGGTTCCCCAGCAAGAGGGAATGGCTAGGTAAACCAATTTTAAGTTTGTGCCCTATGCACGGGAGAATTCCAGCTCTCTAACTTCGGTGAACATCTGCCTTCTAGAACAGCCCCAGGGAACTGGAGAAAAGATTTACGGCTTGATGCAACTTCCTCCCCTTGGGAGAGGCAAAGGGAGAAGTCGAGGCTGGCAGCTTTGTGGGTGAGGTCAAATTTATGGCCCCTTGTATAACAAACACCCGATGAGAAATTTGCTCCTCCTGGCCTTCTCAGGAGGAATGGTCCAGCAGGTGAGCTTGTGCCTCTCTTTCCAGAGATTAGGACAGCAAGCCTAAAGCGGGTCTACTCGACAGCAAGTCCTATTTTATTCAATGGGACTTACTCCCAGGAGCGTGGACTTTGGTTTGCACAACAAAAGCTAAGTGGCACCTTCAAGACTAATGTCATACTCCTGCAACAATCAGTTCCCAACAACTTTCTTGCAAAGTAAAGTTTCTTGAAACACTGAAGTATGCAGATTGTTTTTACACATCTCATGTTATAACTGGTAATAAGTGTGCAAAGCAAGCCGATATACATAATTCAAGCAGGTTCCCGATGGAGTGGAGCCAATCACCGAATAGGTAAAAGCCCGCCAAAGCTAACAGGTCTAGTTTCCCGGGAGAAAGCCGGTGCTAGACACCAAGGCCAAACGCTCATGTTACAGAGATAAATAAACACTGAAGGCACAGAGAAAGGAAACCTAAAATTCCAGAGGCACCCCCCTCACTCCATGGCAGCTGACAACTAACAACGTTTATTTCAATAGGAGCTTTCCGGAGCCAGTGCTCACTTCTTCCGATATGTAACTGTGCCCCGGGACTTTGGTTTCATATCGATACAACCAACCAGCACGGCTACCCCTTTGCAATCATCTTAGGGCTGCGAGAAGAACTGTCTCACCCACTTTTCCCCCAAACTCGTATCATATGCCTTCTGCTTTCTTCTTAGCTGCATGCAAAATGAAGGATGTGGGCGGATGGGGGTGGGAGGTGTAACCACTTCAAAGGGCCCTGCTCTGTTTTACCCTTTTCCAGGTGCCGCCTTCAGAAGGCTTTGAATCTAGGCAGTTCCTCAGCTGGGGAAATCTAATTCGGATTCCCTTCTCATCCACCCTTTGCAGGCCACCTCACGTCTGAATTTTTTAAATATACATTGATCTCCAACATGACATGCGACTTAAACATAAGTGACATTTGACACAACAGATAATCTGCATGGAGGGAAACCTTAATGAGTGTAGTGGCTACCACCCATATTCATTTCAATGGGCCTTGCAAATAAGAAAATGGGACCCAGAAGCTAAGGGTGCGATCACACGCACGATTAGCCCCACCATAGGCGCGAATGCCGGGCGGATTTAAAGGGCGCTATCAGACAACAACATCTGGGAAGCGCCCCACACCTGTCGGCAACCCATTTTGCTCTGCCGCAGAAGCGGAATAAAAAGAGACTGGGGAAAATCTGGTAGTAAACAGGTTGAGATGGGCCACGGATGGAGTTTCCTGTGTCTGATCGCTCCAGCGCACTCTCATGGTGTCGGAATGGTCTGATCAGGCCCTCCGAACTCTGTGTCGTTGTTTTTTCCCCCTTCTTAATATGAGTATCATCTCAAACTCCATAGGGAGGCCTTAGTGCAGAGATGCGATCCATCGATTCCTCATGTAAGCGCATCGGAAAAAAACAGCAAAACCCCCCCAAAAAAACCCGACTCACCTGTGGTTGCGTCTGATCATGCAGTGGCAGACTGTGTCCACGGCTCCCAAGGACTGTATGATCGCGCAACTGCGGGTCAAATTCCTCTGGAGGAAATAGCCTTGCTTCCCCCCGCTTTATCTCCCGTGTGTGACCGCCCCCTAAATCTGTCTTAAATGGCACCCAAATTATCTTCACTTGTGAGGTGGCTAAATGCAGACACAATGATATTAAGTACATGCTTCTTTTACTAAATATTCCTGAGGAGATGCAGGAAGGGAGGAGAGAGATGGGTTGGGTTATCAAACTACAGGTGGTAGTTGGATGTCTCCTGGGATTTTACAAGTGGTCTCCAGGAGACAGAGATAGTTCACCTGGAGAAAATGACCACTTTGGAAAGTGGATTCTATGGCATTAATCCCCATTGAAATCCCTCTCCTCTAGGGTTTGCCAGACACCCCCCCACCGGTGGAGGTGGGGTCCCCCGCCGCCAGGCCCTGCCCCCCAGCTGCCGATCAACTGGCCAGTGGGGGTACTTACCAATAGAAAGAAGAAGGCCCAGGCCATGTCACTGGGATCGCTCAGGAAGTGACATAATCACAACAGAGACTTCCGGGCAATGCTCTGGTATTTGGACAGAATCTCTATGTAGAAGCTGGTTTTACCATAGATTTTTGTCCTGTTATTTACAAGGACCGCCACCAGGGGTCCGCGGCTAAAGCAGGAGCTTGGTCCCCAAACACAAAGGGGACCTAGGATCCACCAATAGCACCCTTGGCGGGAGTCCACCAATAGCACCCTTGGCGGGAAATTCAAACCCTCCAATGGGGACAGAGGTGTGCCGGGTGGAGTGTATATAGTTGGCCTTGCAGGGCCGTTTTTCCTTGTCTTGTTGTGAAGCACAATAAACGCATCTGAATGCATGTCATAGTCTGAGTTCTCCATGCGTCAAACCCAGTACTTTTCATGCCCCCAAACCAGAGTGTTGTCTGGACGTCACTGGCGTGATGATGTCATTTCCTGTGCAACACAAGCAACCTAGCCTGGGCCTTTCTCTTTCTCCTGGTAAGTTCCCCCAACCCCCCCCTTCTGTTGGTTGCCAGGAGGGGCATGATAACCCTACTCCCCTCTCCAAACCCCGCTCTCTTCAGACTCCACCCCTCAAATCAGGTATTTCCCAACCTGGAGCTGGCAACCCTAGGACTGTGCCCAGAGGCAGGCCACTCACTGGACACTGCAGCATTCAGAGAAGAGGAGGAAGAGGAGGGAAAGGTCTCACAAACTTGGAATACCCAAATAATACCTGTAAACTCTGCTTCTGATTGTCGCAAATGCTTGCGCAACCCCTTTTAAAACCCTTGTGCGTTGCTGTCACCAGTGAGAGGTCTTTGCCATCTCTCCTGTAAAATCCACATCTTAACCCCATAGCTCTGCAGGACAGGACAGAACCTGCCTTCCTTTTTCCAGCACAAAGCAGCAAGGGTGGGGGGAAGCGTTAGGTCTTAAAAAAAAAAAAAATCAACCTTACCTTTTGGGTTTTTTTCCTGTTTGAAGGTACATCAAAGATTCCTAGTAAACTCTCAACAACGCGCTGTGGTCGCCATTTCCAGTGGGAATGGAGCCGCAGTTGAGACATCTCAGGGGCTGTAAAAGGGACATAATTCCCTGCAACGCCAAGCTCCTCTTTCACACCCAAAACAGTTGGCCTTTCCTAAAGCGGAGGCGAGATAAATAAAGGGGGTAAAGTGTATTTGCATGCACGGATCTCAAAAATCCAAAGTTGACAAAGAGCCAGTGTGGTGTACTGGTTAGAATGCAGGATAAGGATTTGGAAGACCTGAGTTTGAATCTTGCATCTGCAGTAAAGCTCACAGGATGGCCTCAGGCCAATCACTCTCTCTCAGCCTAAACTGCCTCACAGGGTTGTTGCTGGTATAAGATGGAGGAAAGGGAGAATAACGTATGCTGCCCTGAGCTCCTTGAAGGAAGAGTGGGTTAAAAATGTGATAATTTAGCTTTTGAAATTCAAATAAGTTTACTTCCTAGTCCCCTTCAAATGTATAATCAACCCAAAATAAGAACACAAATATTGTCTTTTTGCATCAGACTGTGGACTCCAGAGTTTTGTTTTCAAGGATGGAAGCCAACAGGCCTGGAACCTCAAAAGAAAGGCATAAAGATAATAATAATCCCAGGATCCTCAACATGGCGTCCATGGGCACCCACCAACATCTTTCTTGGCACCCACTACATGCTTTTAGAAATGGGGGCAGATGGAGCTCTTACCCTACCGGGCTTCTGACTGGTCACTGGAGATATAGTTGCTTGTACAGATCTGTACAAAGTTGTACGAAGTTGCTTCAGCAGCTGCTGCCCCTGCTGCGTGACTGAAAGTAAGCTGCGTTATGCAAGAAAATGTTTTTAAATAGTATGTTCATTTTAATAGGCCTGAAATGTTGAAGAGTTATCCATGACCTCACAACCTGACATTTTGTGGTTGGCTCTGCCTCTTGCGGCATCCATTTTGTAGTTGACTCCACCTCCTCCAGCAGCCATTTTGTAGTTACTCTCCCCCCTCCCTACAGTTTCAAAAGTCCAAAGGTGCCTGCAGGCTTGAAAAGTTGGTTGGCAGATTGCAGGTGACAGAAAAAGGCGAGTCAAGGGGAGGGAAAGAAGAAATAGTATAGGGAGGAAAACATGGGGAAAAAGAGATGTGGGTCTCCCTCTTCATCTGTACAAAAAGCTGAACTAGATGGAATTTATTGATCTGTCCCACCAGGGTGATTTTAATGTGTTTGACATGGATTCTAGCTTCCCATCACAGCCTATGTGTCCACTCTGGTGATAACCTGGTTTTCAACCAAAAACTAGCTATTTATCCCGTTAACAAATTTGAAAGGGACCTCCTGAGTCATATGGTCCGGGCCCACCCAAAACACATCCACAACAAATGCCTCTTCCTTCTGCTAAGTCCCAATCCTGTTTCCAACAGCTACCAGACAGAGGTCTTAAGCCCCACTGAGGACAGGATTCTGAGGAGATCTGCTTAGACTTGGACAGTGGGTCTTTTCACATGGAAGTTTTCCTATCGTTTGGGTGATGACCTGAGGTGGGTTTTCTCACTTATTCTAGTTGTTGCCTCTTATTCTAGTTGTTGCCCCTCTCATAGAGTTGCCAACCTCCAGGTGGGGCCTGGAGATCTTCTGCTCTTGTAATTGCTCTCCAGGCAACAAAGATCCGTTCCCTGGAAGAAAATGGCTGCGTTGAAGGGTAGCATTGCACCTTGCTGACATCTCCCCCCAAAACCCTGCCCACCTTTGTCTCCCCCCCCCCAAATCTCCAGGTATTTCCCCACTCAGAGCTGGCAACCCTTCCCCTCCGTGATTTCCATGTCTTTTCTCCATGCTTTCTCAAAATTATGTCAAAAATCGTTTGAGAAAGAACAGAGAAATGACGAGGAAGACCCAGGAAGACAGAAAGCAAATATGTGATGAGGCTGAGAGGAAAAACTGCTATAGGTCAGCAACCAATCTGTGGCAAAATCTTTGCGCGAAAAGCCCTACTTGCATGCAGTATGAAGAATGACAACTTTCCCCTGCACTTCACTCTCAGGAGTAAACCCTCAACTACTCATTACTCACAGGCAACAGCGGACATCTTATTACACTCTTGTCACTAGCAAACATTTTCTCAGGTTTACCCAAAATCTTCTTCTGGTAGTTTAAAACCTTGTGACCCGAAAAAGGAAATACAGTCTGCTGATAATACTAAATGGACATACCTAACAGATATTAATTACTTCAGATATACCTCTGTAACTTCCTACTGTATCTGCTTATCTCATTCTATCCTGCACTTTTACATTTGGTCTATCTCACAATGACTGGGAGCGTCTCTCACCCACTCAGAGTTGAATTGATTTCTCTTTGGATTGGGTCTTGTTTTGAAGCAGCTTCTCTTCATAACATCCCTGCTGCTACCTTTCAGTTGCGTATACCAATCAACCTGATGGATGTACACCTTGCGTATCTGATGCACGGAGCTCTGACTCACAAAAGCGGATGCTGAAATAAGGCTTGTTATTCTTTAAGGTGCTACTGGACTCCTGTTTTGTTCAATCAGCATGCTGCACTGATTTGCTTGACTGAGTACAGGAAAACCAGTTGTGTTAGGTGGGAAGAGGCCACTTCATATGTCTCACAACACAACTGCCCACGAGCCGTCCATTTGTACTTGCCAGCTTCTGTTGTTCCCATGACCCCCTGGATCAGGACCACTGCTTTGCAATGCTCTTTCTAAGCTGTGGAGTCCTGTGAGCAGAAATTCTAATTTGTGAGCTACTGGCATTAAAGTTCTGAGGGAGCGGATGGGTTACTGCATAAATTAGTTTGCTCTGGAGCCATACTTCCTGTGCTTGACTGAGTACAGGAAAACCAGTTGTATTAGGTGGGAAGAGGCCGCTTTATGTGTCTCACAACACAACTGCCCACGAGCATTTGTACTTGCCAGCTTCTGTTGTTCCCATGACCCCCTGGATCAGCACCACTGCTTTGCAATGCTCTTTCTAAGCTGTGGAGTCCTGTGAGCAGAAATTCTAATTTGTGAGCTACTGGCATTAAAGTTCTGAGGGAGCGGATGGGTTACTGCATAAATTAGTTTGCTCTGGAGCCATACTTCCTGAGCTAGGACAAAAATGTGTGAGCTGGAGGCTAAGAAACTGTGAACTAGCTCACACTAACTCAGCTTAGAGGGAACATTGCTGGTTTGTCACCTATCCTCACTGAACAGCATGAAAAGTTATCCGTGCTCCTCTATTCCCAAATATTTCAAAACTATTGGCGTCTTTCCTTTTTTTTTATTGCTTTCATCTTTCTCCAAAGCTACACAGAGCCAGACCTCCTTGTACAATCTGCTTTCGAGAATCTTTATAGCCCCCTTCGGAATCTGTGTTTTCTCCATATTAGCAGTGGCTGTCAACCCCGAACACATGAAGTTGCCTTATACTGAATCAGACCCTGGGTCCATCAAGGTCAGTCCTGTCTACTCAGACTCTCCAGGGTCTCAGGCAGATGTGCCACAAGTAAAGAACAGGATGTGGCCACTGTGGCCCACACTGTTGTGCAAACTGGGGCGATTCTGCGCCCCCTGCCACACGGGGGGAAATTGAGGCGGGCAAAGTGCGGCTTTTGAAAGCTGCACCAAAAGAGACACGCGGCGGTGGGATCACACAGATCCCGTGAGCCACCGCGCAGTTGCTCCCTGGCATGATCAGATGCCGGGGAGAAAGCCACGGAAGGGAGCTCGAGGCCGCCAGCTGTGCATGTGTGCGCATGCACAGTTCGGCTGGGAGCCTCGATTGCTCCGGAAGACGAGCGCTCCGATGGCTGCGCTTGATGCAGCATTTACGGTAAGTCCTGTAGGTGGGGGTTTTTCCAGCGGATTTTCGCCTTGAAGGGCCAGATCGGGGACGGGTGCGCGCCGCTTCCCAGATGTTGCGGTGAGATTGCGCCCCCGATCCGTCCCTCTCCCGGGCCAAAACCTTCCGTGTGACCGGGGCCTACATCTAGCATTCGCTCCACGTTTTCTCAACTGGGATGAAAAAGTGCACCTCAAAACCATAAATCTATGCAGGAGGTACAATAAAATCCAACAATCAAAGAACTCGAAAGTGGCATGGAGTGTGGAAGCTACCATAAAACCTGATAATCAAAGGAAGTGAAACCAGCATGAAATGCGGAGGGGAATTTCTGTTCCAACATGAGTTTCGTTAAAAAAAAAAACAAAGAGAAAAGGCAATGCAGAATCAGCCATAGTGTACAGGCGCAGTCCCGTCTGCCCTGCTCCCCAGTTTCCTGTCATTTGTGACTCCTGGGACATAGGTCGGGCTCCTTCTGCTTTCCAAATGCTGCTTTCTGAGCTCAATTCAGTGTCATGCACATGGGCGATGAACCAAATCATACCCACAACTGTTAACAAATGCCAGGCTGGGAAAACACAAGGCAGGAAATCTGAGCACAAGCTGCCTTGTGCATTCTCAAAGTATTTGGTGCCCCCTAGAGTTATGAAGCACATTGGCACATATAGATCTTGCTTTCCGCATGGCTGGTCCTTGTGTGCATGCATAGATACAGGAGTAGGTGCTGAATAAATGTACATCCGCTTTTCCTCTGTAGTGCACAGTTGACATTTCCTTGCCCAGGCTGTGCTTCTGGTATAGGGATAAGTTCCAAGAAGCTCAAAGCACAATGATAGGGCTGCCAGCCTCCAGGCGGGACCTGGGCATCCCCCGGAATTACAGCTCATCTCCAGACTACAGAGATCAGTTCCCCTGGAGGAAATTGATGCTTTGGAGGGTGGACTCTGTAGCATTGTACCCCACTGAGGTCTCTGTCCTCTTCAGGCTCCATCCCCAAATCTCCAGGAGTTTCCGATCCTGGATCTGGCAGCCCTATGGCCCTCCATCCCCTGCCATTGGCCAGGAGGGACGTGGCAACCCTAATTTGGAAGTGCTGTTCACTGCCTCTGGTGGAGAGAGCTCTGGCTCATGGAGGCTTATTCTGGGATACATAAGTCTTTAAAGTGCTACTGGGCTCCTGCTTTATCCCTCTGATGGACTTTCTGTCAATCTTGTAAATCCCGTATAGAATAAATGGGTTGGATCCAGCCAGCTTTTTCACTCGATCTCACTCAGTTCTCCTCTTCACTACAGCCCCTATTTCACACAGTTTTTGTCCACAGAGTCCCATCCCCCTCCATGTAGACTTTGTCAGTGATTAAGAGAAAACCTGTCAGGCAGGAGCTTGGCGGTGTGGCTCGATTCTTTGCTCTCCATGGACAAACCTGTGACCTTGGTGACAAAGACGGAGTTTTACCATCTATGCCAGGCCCGTAAACTGGCTCCCTATCTGTCTTGGGAGGATCTTACCACAGTAAATTTATGCTGTAACACGCTTTACACAGGGCTACCTTTGAAGATGCTTCAGAAACTGCAAGCGGTCCAGAACACAGTTGCTGACAGGAGTGTGCTATTAAAAGATACAGAATTTATTACCAGATCTAAAGAAGAAACTCAAGAATCTCTTAAAGCAAATACCCAACCAGAGATTTCTAAAGATATAATTTGGGATGCCTTTAAAGCATATGTGAGAGGTTGGTTCATCAGGCAAAATGCATGGGTGAAAAGAAAAAGGAAACAGAAATTTACCCAGATTGAAGAACAAATCAAACAAGAAGACCAAAAGATGCATTCTGAACCATCAACAGAATATACAAGATTAAAGATTAAAAATGTACAACACCAACTCAACTGCATGTTGACACAAAAAAATTGCAAAGAAAAGAATGTTTGCAAAACAAAATTATTTTGAAAATGCTAATAATCCTACTAGATGGCTGGCATACAAATTGCAGAAACAAGCAGATAAGAAACACATAAAATACTAAAAAAATGAAAAATGAAAAATGTGAAGAAAAAAGTATCCATAAAGAAATAAAGACTATAATAGAAGGGTTTTACAGTACTCTGTACCAAGAGGGAAGCTCCAACCAAGATCAGATTAGAGACTTTCTACAAACATATAACAAAAAAGAATTTACAGAAGATCAAATGAATATATTAAGTGCCCCAATTTCCTTTTCAGAAATAATTGAGGCTATCAAAAAACAGAAGAAGAAGAAAACTCCAGGCCCAGATGGTTTACCTGCAGAATTTTACCAGATATTTGAGGACCAAATTGTACTACCACTGAAGAATACCATTCAAAATATATTTGAACAAAAGAAGCTAGCAGAGTCGTGGAATCAAGCACTGATTACTTTAATACACAAAGCAGATACAGATGAAAGTGAAATTAAAAATTACCAGCCAATTTCACTACTTAATGTAGATTATAAAATTTATGCATATATCTTGGCAAGCAGACTGAAAAAGGTTTTATCTAAAATAATTCATCAGGATCAATCAGCTTTTTTGCCAAAGAGACAAATGAGAAACAATGTGAAAGCCATCCTGAATGTATTAGAATATTTTGAAGCACATCCTGAAAAGCAAATGGCATTATTATTTCTAGATGTAGAAAAGGCCTTTGACAACTTTAACTGGTCTTTTATGTTGGAACAATTGGTGGCCTGGAACTGTGGAGAATACTGTTATGCCGTGGTGAGAGCAATATACACATCACAAACAGCAAGAATTATAATAAATGGTGATTTCATGCAAAATATTAAAATTGGAAAAGGAACAAGACAAGGATGCCCATTATCGCTGCTTTTATTTATTTTTACACTGGAAACATTAAACAACATGATTAGAGAAGATGGCGAAATCAAGGGACTTAGACTTAAAGGTGAGGAGTATAAACAACAAGCATTTGCTGATGACTTGGTAGTTATATTAGAAGAACCCCAACATTCAATAGTTCAACTTTTACAAGTAATAAAAGAATATGGACAGTATGCTGGCTTGAAAATAAACCTTAAAAAAATGAAACTATTGTTAAAAAATTGTACCAAAGAACAAGAGCAAGATATACAAAATATTTCAGGAATGGAAGTACAGAAAAAAATAAATACTTAGGAATAAACTAACAGATGCAGCTTGTTGTACAAAGACAACTATACGAAGTTATTGACAGAAATTAAAAAGGATCTAGACAACTGGGAACACTTGCAACTATCATTTATGGGAAGAATAGCAACAGTCAAGATGAACATTTTACCCAGATTGATCTTCCTATTTCAGACTATTCCAATTATAAAAGAGCAGAAATACTTCAAAGAGTTCGAAAAACTGATAAGACAATTCATCTGGAAAGGTAAAAAACCAAGAATTAAGTTAAAAATATTACAAGATTCTAAGGAAAGAGGAGGATTCACAACTCTATTATAAAGCAGCAGTTCTTCATGGGAAGATATGAGACTGTTAAAGCTGGAAGGACATGCTTTTGTTTGGTACCAAAAAAGTGGTAATCGCAAGTAATCATAAGTATTTCAAGCAACATATTCTGAGAGCAGCATTAATTAAGGAATGGGAGCAAGTTCAGAAATTGTATTATAATAAGATACCAAAATGGGTCTCCCCATTAGAAGCCTTTACAAATCCAATGACATTTACAAAGCAAAAGTTGTGGAGATATCAAGACTTTTTAGATAGCCAACACAAATTAATTCAGCAAGAAAAGCTAAAAGAAAAAGGTATCAACCTGAACTGGTGGGAAAGAGCACAAATAGATTATAGATATGTGAAAGATAAAATGATGGGATTTTGTGATTGTTCTGGTCCTGGGGTACCGGGACTTAACCCACACACCCCAGGAACCCCAATGACCACCAACTCACCCAGTAGACCCACAGACTGAGAAGACCTCGCAACGCCAGACCCTGTCAGCACAGCTGAGGCACAACAGTCCGGACCAGTCTGACCGTGAAACGAAGAGTCTCAAGGAGCAGCAGGAGAGGCCAATGGGACCAGGGAGAGGCTGACAGTGAACACACAAACACATGAGACCCCGCATGCCTGGACAGTGTTGGAGCTTATCATGGGGGGCGGGGCTGGGAGGAATGAGAGGAGAGAGAGGCGGGAATGGGAGACAGTGCTGGGAGAGGGAGCTGGGTATAAAGGAGAGGGAAGTGAAGGGGCCAGGGAGGAAGGACATGCTTGGAATTACCTGATGCAGGCAGAAAGAGAAGGAGTCCAGGGAGGACACTGAGAAGCTGGGGAACCGATGCACAGAGGTAGAGGGACTTACGGAGTGTCATCAAACTCCGTCTCCTACCCATCTGAGGCCCCAACGCTCCCCCTCTTCTTTAACAGGTCTCAACTTCCAGAGCTGTCGGACCTCCCCCACCTTGAGTTGTCACGGCCATGGGAGGGTCCACGCCCGGAGCCCAGGGTGGGCTTGACAGTGATGTACCTGTAGAAATAGATAAAATTTTGTGGTGTGTTGAAGGGAAATATATAAAATTATTTTATAAGTTGTTATTACAGACAAAAATGCAGGATGAGGTAGTAAAAGAAGCAATGATTAAATGGGCACAAAACATAGGTCATAACATACAACTAGAACAATGGGAAAAGGTATGGAAAGTTAACATAAAGCTCTCTAAAGCTGTGTCTTATAAAGAAAATATATACAAAATGTTTTATAGATGGCATATGACACCTGAAAACTTAGCTAAATGGTACCCAAGTATGTCAAATGTATGTCGGAAATGTAAATGAAAAACTGGCTCTTTTTACCATATGTGGTGGACATGTAATGTTGTTTAAAAAATATTGGATATGGAGACATGAGATAGTACAAAAAATACTTGATGCAAATGTACCATTCATACCAGAATTGTTTTATTAAATATTGTCCCACAACATTTTAATATACAAGATGTATATGAGATTATACAAATTGTAACTACAGCTAGAATTTTATATGCAAAATATTGGAAAAAAGAAGAGACACCGACAAAGGAACAACTAATTTTCTGGCTGTTAGATGCAGCAGAAATGGACAAATTAACTTTACAATTACATGAAAAACAAGAAGGGAACTTTGAAAGAAAATGGGCGAGATTTTATAATTGGATGCAAAATTATCCTGGAGAACTCAAATCATGAATCTCAACAAAAACCTTATAGACACGGCGTAGAAGACTTAGAGTCTATAATTACATTGTAACTAAAGCTGATGTATGAGTATAGTATCCATTTTGTTAGATGTTTTCTATTCTGTTTCTTATGTCTTTTCGTTTTTCTGTAGTATCTTTCTACGAAACTAATAAAAACTGTTTATATAAAAAAGCAATGTGTGCATAATTGCATCTTCATGCACACCAGGAAGCTTTCAGCTGACCTCTAAGGTGAGAAGGGGGGAGGGGAGGGCAGATTGAGACACCTTCTTTGTCTTTCCTAATGCCGGTTCTTCTGCCTACAGCTTTGCAGCACACAGGGTCAGGAACGGGTTAATTGAAAAGATGAGTTTTTTCAGAGGGGGAGGCAGGTTCCTCCATCTGTCAAAACACGTTTCAAATAAGCGGTTATGCACATATGCAGAAGACAAATTTTTAAAAAGAAGCCACCCGACCACCCATTCCATGGTTGCTGTGCAGCAATAATCTTAATGGTTGACCATGGAGTGACCACGCAGTGAGGCCAGTTCAGGGTGGAATGTATGATTAAAACTCTTTGTTACCAACTGCAACTGAGTACATAGAGCCAGGGCCAGACCCTGCCAACCCTGCAGTCTGACCACAGCCTATATATATGGACTGGTAACGTCAATTTCAATGTATCTGAAGAAGTGTGCATGCACACAAAAGCTTATACCTTGAATAAAACTTTGCTGGTCTTAAAGGTGTCACTGGACTCAAATTTTGTTAGATAGATGATAGATAGATTATATTTTTGCAGCATTCTGCCCTGGCTGGGAGGGCTGGGTATAAATTTGAATAAATAAATATTAATCACCTCCAGTCTATATAAGTAAAAGACAAGATGTCTATGTTTTAGCTACCTTCCCAAGAATTATATGGTTTGAATGCTCCAGTCCCATAGCCAAGGAATTCTTATTGCAAAGCAGACATGAAAAAGTACAGGATTTCTCCCCAGAGAACCAGTGAGAAGGTGACCAGAGTGTTATTTTCCATCTTTTGCTTCAAGCCTACCCACCTACCATGAGAGAAACAGTGCCAGTAAAAATTTACACTATTCTTACCACTGTTGCAGAGGGAGTTCATGAAGAGAGATAAAAAGCTAAACTACCATTCTCCTACTCTTAACTTTTATATTATCTCTCTCACCTGTTATTAAATATGTTAATTAATCCCATTTTAGGATTTTTTCCTAATCTCACCTAATCGCATTCCCACCCCAAACCCTAATTATTCAGGTTTTCACCCATATTTTCTCTTATCCTGTAAAATGGAACTCTTCCACCAGGCTTTTGGGAGTCGCCACCACCAATGAAGAACATCAGTTGGTTAAAAAGGATTCTGGATCCTGAAAACTGCCATCAACAGCCTTAAAGAACAGGAAACCCTGCAGGGACATCCAACTAACACCGAGAGCCAACTGCGAGCGGAGAATGTTCTACACTGCCTGATACCGCTATATGACTATTAAGGACCACTAGCACTTTATTAGGATTTTATGAAAGAAGAACTAATCTTTAGACTTTTGGATGCAGCTGAAATGGATGAGTTAACCTTACAATTAAATGAAAAATTAGAAAGTGACTTTGAAAGAAAATGGGTGAAATTTTGCAAATGGCTACACGGTCATTTAGCAGGACATAAAGTATAAGATACAGACGGCTTTAAAGAACTTGATTCATTAGATATATGTGAACCAAAATGTAACCTAAGTACAGACTCCGGCTTTTGTTTTTTCTACTCTGCTCTTATTCTTATCATTTCTTTCTCAATCTTTATCTATGAAACTAATAAAATTTCATATATATATGGATTTTATATTTGTTTTAACCACAGCTATGTTTTAATGTAATTATCTGTTTTTATGTGAGCCGCCCTGAGCCAACTTTGGCTGGGAAGGCAGGGTAACAATCTGAAAAATAAATAAATAAATAAATAAATCCTGACACACAAATTTTCTCATACTCTTTTCTGATTCAGGGCCTAATTACACGGTATACTTCACCCAAGTACATCTGATACAGTTAACAGATATGGTCTGAAAATTCTGTACTTAGAAATATGATTATCGAGCACTGGAATAAATTTTTGTTAGTCTTTAAGGTGGGGGGTTAATCTGGCCTGTTACACCGGACTCCTCCAAAGCATTAAACTAGGCACCGTTTAAACTTTTTTTTTTTTGCTAATTCCAGGGCAAAGCTTTGCCCAAGCACACATCGCCGACGCTAAAAAAAAAAAAAGACGACGAAAAGCGGAAGCCTCGGGCTTTTAAGTGGAAGTGGCTCTACACTGGC
>NW_015167057.1:3792211-3832567 GCF_001447785.1 Gekko japonicus
GGGTGAGGTGCAGGGGGAACATAACGAAGCCCCGCCCCTTCTTCTGGCCACCCCCTTCTTCCAGCCTCATTCTGTTGCAGAAAGAGGAAGAAGTAGGAGGGTAAGTTGGCGTCCTCCCCCTCTGCCTGGCCGAAGCCACTCCACGTGGCCTCCGCAAGGACTCCCAGCCCCATCCAGGAGCTTCCCCGAGGTAGCTGTGTTAGTCTGTTGCTGCAAAATAGTCCAAGAGTTCAAATAGCACCTTTAAAACTAACAAATAGCACCTTTAAGACTAACCTTTAAGACTAAGACTGAGTGGTGGGTGTGGCCTTATGAAACACTTCCGGTGATGGCAGGGGGTGTGGCCTTATGACACACTTCCGGTGATGTCAGGGGTGTGTGGCCTCATGACACACTTCTGGTGATGTCAGGGGGTGTGGCATATGCTAATGAGTTATGCTAATGAGTTCCCCTAGCTCTTTTTCTATGAAACGACCCCTGATCCATTCTGTTAGATTCTTATGTCTTTTTCTTTTGTTTTTCTGTAGTATCTTTCTATGAAAAGAATAAAAACTGTTTATATAAAAAAAGAGAGACTGGACAACTGTAACTCGCTTTACACAGGGCAACCTTTGAAGATGCTTCAGAAACTGCAAGCAGTCCAGAACACAGTTGCTGACAGGAGTGTGCTGGTGAGCACATATAATACCTATCCTACGGCAGCTGGCAGCTTCCAATTAGTTTCTAGTGCCAACTTAAAGTGTTGGTACTTACCTATAAAGACCTAAACGGCCTGGGACCCTCATCCCTTTGGGACCACCTCTCCCGGCATGATTCTCCCCATCACAGCATTTATTGAAGGTCTCTGGTCCACGAACTGTCCACCTCATATCTTTCTATGAAAAGAATAAAAACTGTTTATATAAAAAAAGAGAGACTGGACAACTGTAACTCGCTTTACACAGGGCAACCTTTGAAGATGCTTCAGAAACTGCAAGCAGTCCAGAACACAGTTGCTGACAGGAGTGTGCTGGTGAGCACATATAATACCTATCCTACGGCAGCTGGCAGCTTCCAATTAGTTTCTAGTGCCAACTTAAAGTGTTGGTACTTACCTATAAAGACCTAAACGGCCTGGGACCCTCATCCCTTTGGGACCACCTCTCCCGGCATGATTCTCCCCATCACAGCATTTATTGAAGGTCTCTGGTCCACGAACTGTCCGCCTCATGTCAACAAGGACGAGGGCCTTCTCAGCCCCCATTTTGCAGAACCATAGGGTGCACAAAGCTGCTCTTCTTCAGGCGGCCTTTGCGTGATTGTGATCTGCCAGGCGGCTGATATGCATCAGCTGTGTCTTCACAATCCACATACCCTACCCTGCTTGATAGTGGATAAATTTTAATGGGGATAGATTTTTTATCATTTTATATTATTTAAGTCTATTGTATTATTTTTATCAGGTGAATTTTATATGCTGTTAGCTGCCCCAAGTCCCATTTGGGGGAGAGGGAGCGGGATATAAATGTGATAGATAGACAGACAGACAGACAGACAGACAGACAGACAGACAGACAGACAGACTTCTCAGTCAGAACTGACTGGATCCAACCCAGCATTCACACTGTGATGAATAAACTGATTCCATTTCCTGGCTTCAGAGCCTTGTACCTTGATTAAGTGTACCACTAGGCAACCAATGGGCTTAGAAGGGTGCAATATGTTTAGGACTGCACTGTAAGTGTAGTGATGCAAATAAGGACAGTCAGTTTGCTCTGTGCAACAGCTCAGGAACAGCTTTTATAAGGGAACAGCATTATAATTATTACAGTGTTTATTGTACAATCTTTTTTTTGCCATCAAGTTGCAGAAAACGTATGGTAACCCTGTAGGGTTTTTGAGGCAAGAGACTAACGGAGGTAGTTTGCAATTTCCATTTTGTAGTTTGCCATTTCCATAGCAACCCTGACATTCTGTGGAGGTCTCCCATCCAAATACTGACCAGGGCCAACCCTGCTTAGCTTCCAAGATCTGATGAGATTGAGCTAGCCTAGACTATCCATGTCAGAACTATTGTATGTTGCATCTTTTACTGCATGTCTTTTCCCTTTCTAACCCACTTTTTTGGTACATTAGGCCTTAGACATAAGAACATAAGAAGAGCCTTACTGGATCGGACCAATGGTTCATCTAGTCCAGCATCCTGTCTCACACAGTGGTCAACAAGTTCCCCTGGACAGTCAACAACAGGGCATAGAGGCCAAGACCTTCCCCGATGTTGCCTCCTGGCTTTGGGATTCAGAGGCTTAGTGCCTCTGAATGTGGAGGTTCCCCTCAGCCACCATGGCTAGTAGCCATTGACAGACATCCTCTAGGAAGCTATCTAGTCCCCCTTTTAAAGCTGTTTATTCCTGGGGCCATCACAACATCCTCTGGCAGCAAATTCTACATTTTAATCACTCCCTGTGTAAAGTAGTAAGAATCAGGTGGGTAGCTGTGTTGGTCTGAAGTGGCAGAACAAAGTTTGAGTTCAGTGGCATAACACTTTGTTGGTCTTTAAAGGTGCCACTGGACTCAAACTGTGTAAAGTATTATTTCCTTTTATCCATCCTGAAACTTGTTTTGGTATTTTGGCATTGTTTTCCAGTTCCGTAATCTGAGTTCTACTGCATTGTTTCTTAGATGTCTTATGTTGCCTGATTGAATTGTGTTTATACTTCCTCATCTGCTTTAAGCCTCAACAAGAAAGAGAAGAAGAGGAAGAGACTGAATTTATACCCCGCTCTTCACTTGGAGTCTCAGAGCGGTTTACAATCTCCTTTCCCTTCCCCTCCCCACAACAGTCACCCTGTGAGGTACGTGGGGCTGAGAGAGCTCTGAGATAAATGCTCATGAGAGAACAGCTCTAAAAGAACTTGTAACTGACCCAAGGTCACACAGCTGGCTGCATGTGGAAGAGTGGGGAATCAAACCCGGTTCTCCCAGATTAGAGTCCACACTCCTAACCACTACACCAAACTGGCTCTCAAGGTGGTCTATAGGTAAAGCAAATGAATAAATAACACCATTAGTTTGGTGTTCCATCTCAACTGGCCCAAAAGGATCTGGCAGAATTTCCAAGATTTGTGTTTGACTCTTTGAAGTTCAGACAAAATCTGAATACGTTTAAAAGCCCGCCACCCTACAGGCACAATCCGGAGCCCAGCAGGAACCTCAGTTGCATACATGGGCCATTGAAAATAAACTGTGAAAGAGCAGTATTGTGAAGGCCCCAAAGCCCACTCACTTCAGTAGGGCTTGTGCAGGAGAACCTCCCATTGGATTGCGCCGTGGGTCTGAAGACTTTTAAAACAATAGTCTGAAAAAGTACCAGTGTGCCAATTTCAATTTTTCAAAACACTTTTTCTTTAACATCAGTCGATGCAACGAGAAGGACCGTTTAAAGAGGAGGTCCCCAATGTGGTGCCTGTAGGTGCTGTAGTGCCTCCCAGCACCTTCCTTGGTACCCCCCAAGTATTTTTAGAAAGGGGGGCAGCAATGCTCCCTCTAAGTTGTGGAGTCTTGTGAGCAAAAGTTCTACTTTGTGAGCCACTGGCATTAAAGTTATGAGCAAGTGATTTGGCTACTGCATAAATTAGTTTGCTCTGGAGCCATCCCTCCTGAGCTAAGACAAAAATGAGTGAGCTGGAGGCTAAAAAACTGTGAGCTAGCTCACACTAACTCAGCTTAGAGGGAACACTGGGGGCAGATAGGGCTCTTGCCCAGCAAGGCTTCTAATTAGCTACTGAACATCTGATTGGCTTTTGTTGTTCAGTCGCACAGTCGAGTCTGACTCTTCGTGACCCCATGGACCACATCATGCCAGGCCATTCTGTCCTCCATCATCCTCCGGAGTTTGCTCAACTTCATGTTAGTTGGCTATGCAGATTAAAATAGCAGTGATCCAGCAGCAGCTGCCACGACAGCATTTTGTTTATGAAAAGTACTCAGAACGAAGAGTGATTTCAGCAAGAGTACTTTATTTAGTGAAGAACAAGACGAAAAGCCCCGGCACGCAGGCCGGTATATATGCCCAGAAACCCACCACCAAAACACATCCACTAGTCACCCTATTGGCTATTTACAGTGGCCGAGAGTCCCATAGGCTCTCGGCCGCGGACCTGGCCCTCTGGTTGGTGCGGGCTAGGATCCGCTACGCTATTGTTCTTCAGGGACGAAGCTTTTGGCTCTGTGTGCGACCGCATGGTCCAATGGTCACACACGTGGTCATGGTGGATACATTACAGTTTATTTTCTTTCAACTCTTCTCTCCCAACATATTTTTAAAATTCCCCCTCTTCTCCCCAGCATTTGGGTTTCTTATGTGTGCGTGACTCTGCCTCCTGGGGCAACCATTTTTTGGTTTGGCCCACCACCCTGTGTCAGAATTCATAAGGGGCACACACGCTCGAAAGTTTAAAGTAAAGAATCAAATTTTACTACAATTTGGATTATTTGTCTGAGAATACCATCTCCTGAATTAATCTTAGCACAGGTTACGATTGAAAAAGCATCCTACACTTAGACTAATGGAAACCACCAACCTTAAACATGCTTAAGTCTGTGCTGGATCAGGGCCATCCAGCATGATCTACAACATCATTTCTGGTGGAGCACAATATGATTCCACCTTCCTTGCTTAATCAAATGCCTTTCCATGCCATTCCATTTCACATATATGAGTTCAAAAAAATTATTAATACCTGTGTACTCCCTCACTCTCCAGCTCATGGAAGGAAGGCATCTTGTGATTTTCTTGGCTTTTCTTTTTCAAAGGAATGGCAAACAACTAGATGAGATTCCTGTTTCCTTTTTTGTTTTTGTATATGTGCAGATGTGTTGTGTTAGTGTGTGTGCACCTGGAAATCATGGCAACCTCTGGTGACCGACCCCTACTGGGCTCTTAGAAAATATTCAGAGAGGGGGACTTCCGGTTGACGGAACAGCGATGGCGGACGCTCTCCCCTCAATGGGGAAGGGCGAATCGCACACCAGCGGCCTGGAGGGGTGGCCACCTCAAGTGACACCCCCGTGGAGCCTTTGCGATAGGCTCCAGGCCAGGGGGCTTTTGAGGGGTAGCCTCTTTGACGGCGAAATGCCGGAGAATTGAGGCTCCCCTCTGCCTCGATGGTCCAGTCGCTGAGTGGCCTTCGGGCACAAGCTGGTCTGACCGGGACAAGCACCGGAGATCGAGCGGAATGGCGTAAAACCAAGTGTGGTCAGAGAAACTGACCGACAATGAACGTGAGTTCTGATAAAACAGAGTAGTTTGAAAAGCGATTCCCCCCCCCGTGGTTGGAAAAAGAGACTGCAAAGAGGGACGCCTCTTATGAAGAAGAAGAAGAAGAAGAAGAAGAGATTGGATTTATACCCCGCCCTTCACTTGGAGTCTCAGAGCGGCTTACAAACTCCTCTCCCTTCCCCTCCCCACAACAGACACCCTATGAGGTGGGTGGGGCTGAGAGAACTCTGACACAAACTGCTCTTTTTCAAGGACAGCTGTGCCAGAGCTTGTGACTGACCCAAGGTCACATCAGCAGGTGCAAGTGGAGGAGTGGGGAATCAAACCCGGTTCTCCCAGATTAGAGTCTGCACACTTAACCACTACACCAGCTTGCCTCCTGTTTGAGACTAACTTTTCCCTCAGTGGCTGTTGGTAGGTGTAATGAAATGGCAGTTACCTGTGTTTGATAGAAGCTGTAGGGTTCTTGCTGTAGATCCAGGTTCTTGCTGTAAAAGCTGAGTGGGTGACCAGTCACAGACTTTCAGCCATACCTACCTCACAGGGTTGTTCCGCGGGTCAAAAGGGGGAGCGGTGAATGATGTAATCTGCTTTGGTCCCTATTGCAGAGAAAGACATCTTTTCCTCCTGGGAAACCATTGTTGCCAATCTCCAGGTGAGGGCTGGAGATCACTCAGAATTACAACTGATGAACTTGTAAATGAAATGGAGTCAGCCTATAGGGCATACTCCAATTACATTAAAGAAATAGCCTACCTGGAGAAATAGTGGTCAGGTTTTCAAGAAGACAAACCAGAGATGCAATTTTAAAAGCAACATCAGCAACTCCACTGAAAATGGGAAATGTAACCATCAAAACCTTAAAGGACATTCCATTTGAAATCAGACAAAAGAGGAAAAATTACAAGTACTTAATTTCTTTTCTTCAAACTAATGGAATATCGTACAGATTGGTGGTTCTGGAGGGTGTCATCTTTAAGATCAGCGATAGAAGAGAGAAGATAGACTCCACTTTCAAAGCTAAAGAATTTTTGAAATGGCAGCTGGGGAACGATGAGAAGTCCAAAGAGGAAGAAACGAAGTCTAGTGACTCTGCTACCTCGGGAATGGAAGAGGACTCTGCGGCAGAAAAGGGTGCAGGACCTGCCAGAATGGTATACAATTTCAGAGACAGAAAGCCGAAGTAAAGGCAGAAGGACTTGGAAAATGGCCTTTTGAAGCGAAGAATAAGATGATCAGAGATCTCTCTCATAACAACTAATAAAATAACATTTAAATAATGAACTGTTATAAGCAAGAACTCTACAAGTATATTGTGATATTAACACTTATAGTACTAACATTTTTACTAACAGTGAAAAGATCTCCTCCTCTTGGGGTTTTAGCGTAGTGTGGTTTGCTTTCCTTTATCCTTAGTTGTAGTCCCTTTCCAAATATTTCTTTGTAGTTTTTATAGTATTTGCAAAATAAAAAATATCCCTCCGGGGATTATTAAAACAAAAAAAATATTCAGAGAGGTGACTGAATAAAGCCTGCCCCCGCCTCCCACCTCTGGTATTTCAAGGAGGTCTCCCATCCGAGTACTTGCCAGAGTTGACCCTGCTTAGCTTCCAAGATTTGATGAGATCAGGCTTCTTTTTCTTCTTTTTCTGGCCCTTGGGTGAACAGGATACTATGCTGAGGTTGCTGAATGGATGAATGGCTTTTGAAGTACATCAAAGGATGGTAAGGGAAAAGGTCTGATTATGGAACACTTCTTTTTTTAAAAAAGTAAAGGGCTGTGGCTCCGTGGTAATGCATCTGCTTTGCAGGCGGAAAGTTCCAGGTTCCGTCCCTAGCATCTCCTGTTAAAAGGACCTGGTAGGTGATGGGAAAGACCTTGACCTAAGACCCCGGAGAACAGCTGCCAGTCTGAGTAGACGATACTGACCATGACGGACCAATGGTCTGATTCAGTATAAGGCAGCTTCATATGTCCAAAACCAGATGCATGATGTGAAGTCATCCTATATTTTAAAAGGAATAGACAGTATTATTTTATTTATTTAGTATATATTTAGCCTATCCTTCCTCCAAGGAGTTCTGGGTGCTGTGCGTGATTTTCCTCTCCATTTTATCTTCATTACAACCGTGTCAGGTAGGTTAGACTGAGAGTGACTGGCTCACGGTTGAGTGGAGATTTGAACCCAGGTCTCCCAGACCTTGTTCAACACCCTAAACGCTACACTGCACGCTGGTGTATGAAACAGCTCCCCACCTGTTATTGGCATCACTAGCTTTGCAAAACAGGGGAAAAAATCCCAATCGTTGCTGTCGTAAACAGTGTCTGTAATCTTGGTTATGTTTGAATTTCACATATTTACATCCACTCTGCATTTAATGACCCACAACTTTGTTGTTTGTACGTTCTCAAACCTCCCACATGAAATGACTGCACTCATAGCATCATACTGTTAATGTTTAAGGGGCCATTAAACTGCAATTTAATTTTCCTGCAACAGCCTAGCATGGCTACCCCTCTAGAATTAGTGTGGTGATGGGGTACTGTTTAGCGTATGAAGCTAGAACTTGGGAAACACAGGCTGAAATCTGCACCTCCATGGAGGCTCATTGGATGCTAGGGATGCTAAGTAACTGCTTCTAGTGGATATTCTCCTGCTGATGCCCATTCCTACTCCTTTGGGGCTGGCAGGAGAAGCAGTGGGAGGTGGATGTGACTTCGGGTTGCCAGGTTCCTCCAGCCAACAGCAGGGGATGGTGGGTAGGGTTGCCAGATCTAGGCTGCGAAAATCCTGGAGATCTGGGGATGGAGCCTGGGGAGGACAGAGACCTCAGTGGGGTACAATGCCACAGTCCACCCTCCAAAGCATCCCTTTTCTCCATGGATACTGATCTCTGTAGTCTGGACATGAGCCATAAGGTCCCAGCTGGAGGCTGGCATCCCTAAATTTGACATCATGCTATGCACTGATGTGATGTTTGGGCAAAAACACATATATGATGTTCGATATCACTCTAGAAACTCTGTGGCAGTGGCCAATGTTCTAGAAACTCTTATGCTCAACTCTTCTTGGGGGGGGGCATGGCGACGCAGCACAAGATGGCAGATGCCTAAGAGACTCTCTCCCTGCCTAATCCCCCAAAAATTCAACCTAGACCTCTACTTTGTATTTTTCAAACATCCAAGAACATGGGTAAAACAACTACAAACAAAAACAAGAAATCCACTAATACGCCACAAGCCCTAGCCACTTACTTTTTAAGAGGTGAGCAATCGAAGAAGCAGCCCCGAGAAGGGGACAAAATGGCGGGCGTGACTATATGAACACCCGCGGAAAGCTCTGCTATAACTAAAGAAGACTTCATCAGCATGATTCAACAACTGGAGGAAAACATCACAAAACAGATTCAGACTGAGCTTAAACCTTTAAAAGAACAACTTTCAGCGCTCACTAAATCCATGGCAGAGGTCTCCAGAACAGCAGAAACGGCCCTAGAAGCCTCCATAACGACACACAGAGATGTACGTCATTTGCAGTCATCAGAAAAATGAGTGAAAGGCAAAATCATGCCCCTTGAAAATAAACTGAAAGAAAAAAACTTGATATTCCGTGGGATACGTGAAAAAGCAGAAGGTGAGCAGGAACTAAAAATCTTTTTGGCAACTTGGCTGCCTCAAGCCTTAGGCCTGGAAGATAACATAGCACCACTAATAGACATGGCCTACAGGGTGGGTCCCTACAATATGCGCTCTGCAAAGTTTCCCAGAGACATTATTGCAGCATTTCCAGATTCCAGAACCAGAGAAACCATCCTTAAAAAGATGAGGTCTGAGACAGGATTGCTTCATGACAACATCAAAATCCTAGCCTTGCTGGACCTCACTGCAGAAACTTTACAACATCGCAGGGATCTACGTCCTATAACGGATAAATTACTCCAGAACAACTTTAAATTTCGATGGAACACAACCAACACTCATGGTGCTTCACCAAGGCACAAAACTATTCGCCAACAATTTGCATTCTGGATATGGCCTTCTCAAAACTCTCCAGATAAAGTACGAGGCACCTCCACCATCTGAACCAGATGACTCAGAAGATTCGGACATGGACTCTACATTTAGCTGGATAAGACTTCCCAAGCGCAGACCCAAGAAAGGACTATTTAATTAAGTCTAAGTATAAAATCTCTTCATTGACTCAAATGGTCCAAAACCAACTATTTGAGGTCTTGAGGTATTACAACTTATACATGCAAAACGGGGGGGGGGGGGGGGGGGGGTTTTTTTTAGTTCCTTAAGATAAGTTTCCTTTATAGTGGGAGAGATTAAGTCTCTTACTAGCAGGAGGTCACCATTGGTGGCTGTCACAGTGAAATGTGTATTAGTTATATGGAATTTGTGATTTTTAATTTTTTGGTTTTGGTTTATAGGGGTTATAGAAACCTTTTTGCAAAACAGCACCACTTCTTTTTATGGAAGATGGTAAATGTATGGATTGTAGTTACAAACATGACTAATCATTTCTTTCAGGTATGGATCACATGGAATCACATAATTTTGAATTTGAATAGATGGGTGAACAAATAAAAATCCTTTCGCTTAATTGCTGTGGTTTAAACAATAAAATCAAACCCAAAAGACTAGAAACTTCTTTAGTTAAACTTAAACCAACAATGGCCCCGGTCACACGGGCAGGAAACTGCAGAGAAGCGTGGCTGTTTGCCCTGGGGCAAACTACTGCGCAGTTACGTGATCAGACCTCCTGTGGAGGTCCTGTGGAGGTACCGTGGAGGTTCCATGGCAAGGGAGAGGTGCCGATCACAGGACAAGCTGGCGCACAACGCGGAAGCGCGCGCCGCGGCAAACTGTTTTTTATTTTTGTGTACATGACAAATGCGCATGCTCCGTTGGGTGCCCATGCGCATCCACAGAGACTTGGACAAAAAAAACACACCTTATTTGCAAGGGGACATGGGCGGGCGCCGGATGCCACCGGAAACGCGATCAGACGCCCGCCCTTGCCCCGCAGTTTCTGGAAACTAGTCCCTCCAAGGTACTAGTTTTTTGCCACGCAGTTTTGGCTGGAAGCCTCGGTTGAGCCACGGGAGTGCTACGCTTCCCAGATGTGCTGGTGAGATCGCGCCCGGAAACTCCGGCTGTTTTCCGTCTCACTTGTGTGGCTTCTGTTACGTGTAACCGCAGCCAATATTGTTTTTACAAGAGACCCATATTAGGAAAGCTGATCAACCAATTTTTAAATCTAAATGGTTTATAGAACAATATCAAGAACCTGGGAATTCAAAATCCCGAGGTGTTGCAATTTTAGTATCTAAAACCATTTGCTTTCAATATCAGGGAAAAGAAATAGATCCAGAAGGTCGTTTTTTATTTCTTAAAGGTTTATTAAGTGGAGAAAAGTACACATTTGCTGTGATATATGCTCCGAATAATGGTCAAGAGCATTTTATAAAAACTGTGTTGGAGAAATTGGAAAGCTTTAAAGAGGGACACGTGGTAGTGGGAGGTGCTTTTAATTGTATTTTAGACCAACAGAACGATAGGACTTATAGACCTGGGCAAAACCATACTAGTAAGTATACCAAAAACACTACAACAGCATTTCAAAAACTGATAGATCATTATGATCTTAAAGACATATGGAGACTGCAAAATACTGGTGTTAAAGATTATACTTATTTTTCCCCAAAACACAACATTTTTACCCGAATTGATTTAATTTTGATATCTACATCTTTAATACCCCAAACGTTGCATACTGACATTGGCCTTCGCACTCTATCTGATCACGCTTGGTTAGAATACACTTTTAGTGATTTAAAGAAAGAACAACACACAAAAATATGGACATTAAATACAAAGCTTTTATTTAACCAATCAACTGTTGACACTATTGATAAGGAACTACAAGAATATTCTTCTTGTGGAGTTTCGCAAGAACTTGTCTGGGATGCCATGAAGGCTGTGATACGGGGCCACTTTATCTCAACAACAGCATCCTATAATAGAAACAGAAATATTTTGAAACAAGAAATATTAGACAAAATTAAAACATTAGAGGCAAAACATAAAGATACTGGATCAAAAAACCCACTATCAACGCCTTCTTATAGAACGGAAAAAATTGGAAACATTTGAAACAATGCAAATCCAGAAAAACATAATGTACCTCAAGCAAAAATATTGATACAGACATCCCAGATCATTAAAACTTTTATCATGGAAAATAAAAGAACAGCAAGTCAAAAAGACTATAGCTTACATTAAAAATACCAAAGGTCAAACAGAATTAACTTCTTCTGGAATTTTAAATACATTTTTAGAATATTACAAGACACTGTATACATCTGATGAGCCTTTCAGTTTAGAAGCACAACATTATCTTAAACAGAACCATTTGGTTAAACAACTGACACAAATCCATAAAGACTTTATAGAATAGATGAACCAATCACGGATACTGAAATCCTAGATGCAATTTTATATAGCAAAATTAATAAATGCCCAGGCAGGGACGGCTTACCAGCTGACCTTTATAAAATATAAACACCATTTAGCCACACCATTAGCAAATTTATGTAATTTAGTCTTAGAAAAAGGAATTAAACCACCAATTTGGGATGAAGCTAAAATCATTTTATTACTCAAAAAAGACAGAGACCCTCAATGCACCAAATCATACTGGCCAATTTCATTACTAAACAGTGATTACAAAATTTTTACCACAGTAATCACAACTCGATTAAACAAAATAATAGGGCAGTATATACATGTCAATCAGACTGGTTTTATTCCTAATAGGGATATATGCGATGCGACAATATACGTAAAACTATCAACATAATTGTTGTTGTTGTTCAGTCGCACAGTCGAGTCCAACTCTTCGCGACCCCATGGACCAGCTCCTGCCAGGCCCTCTTGTCTTCCGCCGTCCTCTGAAGTTGGCTCAATTTCATGTTCGTTGCGTCGCTGACACTGTCCAACCATCTCATCCTTTGCCGTCCCCGTCTTCTTTGACCTTCAATCTTTCCCAGCATCAGGGTCTTCTCCAGTGAGTGCTCCCTTCTCATTGGGTGGCCAAAGTATTTGAGCTTCAGTTTCATTATCTGGCCTTCCAAGGAACAGTGACACTGTCTAACCATCTCATCCTTTGCCGTCCCCGTCTTCTTTGACCTTCAATCTTTCCCAGCATCAGGGTCTTCTCCAGTGAGTGCTCCCTTCTCATTTGGTGGCCAAAGTATTTGAGCTTCAGTTTCATTATCTGGCCTTCCAGGGAACAGTCAGGGTTGATTTCTTTGAGGATTGACTGATTTGTTCTTCTTGCAGTCCAAGGGACTCTCAAGAGTCTTCTCCAGCACCATAGTTCAAAAGAATCTATTCTTCGGCGCTCGGCCTTCCTTATAGTCCAACTCTCACAGCCATACATGACTACTGGGAATACCATTGCTTTGACCATGCGGACTTTTGTTGGCAGGGTGATGTCTCTACTTTTTATCATGCTGTTTAGGTTCGCCATCGCTTTCCTCCCAAGGAGCAGGCGTCTTTTAATTTCATGGCTGCAGTCACAGTCTGCGGTGATCTGGGATCCCAGGAACGTGAAGTCTGTCACTACTTCCACAGCTTCCCCTTCTATTTGCCAAGGAGTGATGGGGCCGGATGCCATGATCTTAGTTTTTTTGATGTTGAGCTTCAAGCCCACTTTTGCGCTCTCCTCTTTTACTCTGAGCAAGAGGCTCTTTAGATCCTTTTCACTTTCAGCCATTAGAGTGGTATCATCTGCATATCTGAGGTTGTTGATCTTTTCCCCAGCAATCTTAATTCCCGCTTGTGATTCATCCAGGCCAGCATTTCGCATGATGTACTCTGCATATATATTAAATAAGCAAGGTGACAGTATACATCCTTGTCGTACTCCTTTTCCTATGCTGAACCAATCAGTTGTTCCATATCCGGTTCTAACTGTCGCTTCTTGGCCCTTATACAGGTTTCTCAAGAGACATGTGAGGTGGTCTGGTACTCCCATCTCTTTAAGGACCTGCCATAGTTTGTTGTGATCCACACAGTCAAAGGCTTTAGCATAGTCAATGAAGCAGAAGTAGATATTTTTCTGGTACTCTCTTGCTTTCTCCATAATCCAGCGAATGTTGGCAATATGATCTCTCGTTCCTCTACCTCTTCGAAACCCAGCTTGTACTTCTGGTAGTTCTCTATCCACGTACTGTTGAAGCCTAGCTTGTAGGATCTTGAGCATGACCTTGCTAGCGTGTGATATGAGTGCAATTGTGCGATAGTTTGAACATTCCTTGGCATTGCCCTTCTTTGGGATTGGAATGTATACTGATCTTTTCCAATCCTGTGGCCACTGTTGCGTTTTCCAAATTTGCTGGCAAATGGAGTGCAGCACTTTAACAGCATCATCTTCTAAGACTTTGAATAGCTCAGCTGGAATATCATCACCTCCACTAGCTTTGTTGTTAGCAATGCTTTCTAAGGCCCATTTCACTTCACTTTCCAGGATGTCTGGCTCGAGGTCAGTGATTATACCGTTGTGGTTGTCAAGGACATCGAGGTCTTTCTTGTATAGTTCTTCTGTGTATTCTTGCCATCTTTTCCTAATCTCTTCTGCTTCTGTTAGGTCCCTACCGTTTTTGTCCTTTATCATGGCCAGCTTTGCATGGAACGCTCCCTTGATTTCTCCAACTTTCTTGAAGAGATCTCTAGTCCTTCCCATTCTATTGTTTTCTTCTATTACTTTGCACTGTTCATTCAGGAAGGCCTCCTTATCTCTCCTTGCTGTTCTCTGGAAATCTGCATTCAGTTGGGTAAATCTTTCCTTTTCGCCTTTGCCTTTCGCTTTCCTTCTTTCCTCTGCTATTTGTAAAGCCTCATCAGAAAGCCACTTTGCTTTCTTACATTTCTTTTTCTTTGGGATGGTGGTGATTGCTGCTTCCTGTACAATGTCACGAACCTCTGTCCATAGTTCTTCAGGCACTCTATCTATCAAATCCAGACCCTTGAATCTATTCTTCACCTCTACTGTATATTCATCAGGGATGCGATCGGCCTAGTGGTTTTCCCAATTTTCTTCAGTTTAAGTCTGAATTTTGCAATGAGTAGCTCATGATCTGAACCACAGTCAGCTCCTAACTGAAACATGTATACTGGCTTTGGATATAGAAAAAGCCTTTGACCGAGTAGAACCGGTCTTTTTAAAACAAGTAGTTGCAGCAATGGGATTTGGACCAAAATTTAAAACAATAATAGATACTTTATATACTTCACCTAAGGCACAAATAGCTTTAAATGGTCTCTGCTCGCATGATTTTAGACTCACCAGAGGCATGAGGCAGGGGTGCCCATTGTCGCCTCCTCTCCCCATCAAAGAAAAAACCGTCCGCTATTCAGCCCATAGTTAATTTCCTCCTAGGGTGCTAGTCGGGCTCTCCCGTCGAAAACGGGAGGCTCGAACGAGACGAAAGAGGTTCAAGCAGGGACGGAGCACTCGAGGCTCCCACCCGCTTGTCGATGCGCCGTTGCTTTCCCGGCTGCTACCCACAATCAGGCACAAATAGCTTTAAATGGTCTCTGCTCGCATGATTTTAGACTCACCAGAGGCATGAGGCAGGGGTGCCCGTTGTCGCCCCTACTCTTTGCCATGGTCATTGAACCATTGGCCAATATAATTAGAAATTTGACTCAGATTCAAGTTATAACCATAAATCAAATAGAATACAAAATTAACTTGTTTGCTGATGACCTTGTTTTATATATTTGTGACCCACAATCTTCAATTTCAAATCTAGGAAAATTTTTAACAACTTTTGGTGCATTGGCAGGTCTTAATGTCAACCAAACGAAAACAGTCCTATATCCCTTCAATTTAACTAAAGAGAGTGAACACTATGTAAAACCACAATTTTCTTATCAATGGCTGACTAAACCTTGGAACTATTTAGGTGTTAAGATCCCACTCCAGCTATAGAGGATCTCTATAAAGTTAATTACCAAGAATTAATACAGGAAACTTCAAATAAATATACTAATTGACATGGTTAGAAAAAATTAAGATTCTAAAATCCTTTATTTTTCCTTAAAAAAATTTTTTTCACTTCCACTATGGATCCCTAACACTACATTTCGTAAATGGCAAAGTGGCTGGAGACAATTTGTTTGGGGCACACGTTCCCCTAGAAATACTTATTTAACTTTGCGTAGACCATCCCAAATGGGTGGCCTATCAATGCCAGAGACTTTATTATGAAGCTTCTATATTAATCACATTGCAGCGTATACTTCAGACATCATCCCACATAGAATGGGTACCAACAGAAGAATCATACTTGGCACCATATAAATATTTTGAATATCTGTGGGCAACAAAAACTGATCGGTTGCCAGTGCCTGCAAACATATTTATTCAAGCATTAATTCGAACTTGGGGCACTAGAAGGGAACACCTGACTCCACCCTTTTCAATAGCTACTACATTTCTAGGCCAAAAATGGTTTCCTCCAGCACAACATTGTACCACCTTTAGAATTTGGATGTTTGCCAAATTATACCGAATTTCAGACGTACTTCATAAAGGTCAAATACTTGAAAAACATAAACTTGATGTGATGGCAAAGCTAAATATACCTTGGTTTGAATATTTACAATTGCGACATTTCATCACTTCGACTACTATATCTGAACAATTGCAAAGACCTTTGACAGCCTTTGAAAAACTTTTATTAACCGATGGTGGTATAGGAAAAGGTATGATTTCAATGGTTTATAAAATTTTGTTAGAACATGATATGTTAGATTTACCTTCTTATACTATACCGTGGCAAACAGATTGCAATCTTCAATGGTCCAAAAAGCAATGGGAGACAGTGTGGTCTTTTTATGTATACAAAACTAAATCCTTGAATATCCAAGAACAAAATATCAAAATGGTAATGAGATGGTAAATGACACCTAGAAAATTAAATTCCATAAATAAGTCTATATCTCCAATGTGCTGGAAAAATTGTGGTTCACTAGGAACATTTTACCACTGTTGGTGGGAATGTGCAGTGATAAGCCAATTTTGGCATGAAATATTGTCACAGATTGAAAACCTAACTGGCTACAAAATTCCTTTGAAACCAGAAATTATTTTGTTGAATTATTGGCATGATGTAAATATTCCTCAAATTAGGAAAGACTTAATAATGATACTCCTTACGGCAGCCAAGACAACAATTGCAGCCTGTTGGAAAGCAATAGAAAAACCCTTAATTAAAGATTGGTACATGAGAATATGGGATCATTTAATCTTAGACAAAATATCAGATTCTATTGCATGCAGAGACCCTTCATTAGGCCCTTCTCATTATCTTGAACGTTGGTATCCTATTTTACTCAAATTGGAGGAGATTCTTGAAGGAAATACTCAATTTAAGCAATACCGCTATCTTAATCTCTTAAAAATAAGTTGGTTAATGTAACTACCCCTTTGTATTGTGGTTGTTGTTGGTATTTTGTTTATTGTTGTATATGTTTAGATCTATACTATTTACCTTTATTAATATTATGAACCTAAATTGCATTGACTTTGGAAGAAACAATTTGTAAGGTTAAAAAGTTTGTTATATAAAAATTAATAAAATATTAATAAAACAAAACAAAAAAACTCTTCTTGAGCACTGAGCATGCTGTGCTAATGTCACGTCCACATTTTTTGCTTTGCCATGATATCAGTTTGAGTGGTGAGCCAGGTTTCATCCACAACTCTTTGATGTATATTTATGTTGGAATGTTGATTGTAAAATTTATTATCATTCTTGCTTGGTCTTTAATATTTAGTAGTATTGTTAATAAAGTTTCTATTAGAGCACTTTAGGGCTACATAGCGTTTATACTCCCTCCCTTCCACTGATTTGGCTGTGTTCCCAGTTTTTCCTATGATGTCAGCACAAGATCATGCCCACCTCTTGCCCTGTTCCCAAAGCGCCTACCTCCTAGGATGCCAAGCAGTACCCCGATATTAGGGTTGCCAGGTCTGGGTTGGGAAATACCTGGAGATTTTGGGGGTGGAGGCTGAGGAAGGCAGGGTTTGGGGAGCAGAGGGACCTCAAGAGGGTATAATGCCATAGAATCCACCCCCCAAAGCAGCCATTTTCTCCAGGGGAGCTGATTTTGATCCCCTGGAGATCCATTGTAATAGCAGGAGATCTCCAGGTTCCATCTGGAAGCTAATGGAAGGGAGAGATCCATGGAAATGGATGGCTATAAACAGAACAAAAGTTACCCTGACCAATTTACTAGTATACTTTCCAATACTATATCAATCTTCCTTGCTTAATTTAATCATGCTTAATACAGTCATAATCACATAAACATAATTATGCTTTCCAATACTGATCTACGATATTTATATGATTATGACTGTATTGAGCATGATTAAATTAAGCAAGGAAGACTGATGTAGTATTGGAAAGTATTTTAGTAAATTGATCCACCTGGAGGTTGGGAACCCTGCTTGGCATTCTGATAGGTGACCTTGGGCCGGTCACCCACTCTCTCTGTCTGTCTCACCTGATAGTGGTGATTGTGAGGGCAACATGAATGAGGGAAGAACCGTGTTGAGCCCCCACCCTGGAATAAAAGTGCAAGGGAACCTTTACCTTTACTTTATAAACAAAAGATTTGTCATCAGGGCCTGGTTCGGCAACAAATCATGGCAGAGATGGAGCCCCTCCACCTTCTGTTCCAAACGTTCTTTAAAGTGCTTCTAGTCCTCAAAAAGGTTTCGGGACGTGGGCTGTATACACCGAGGAGTCCATTGAGACCCTCCAACCCTTATTGCGTGACTCCCTATTCTCCCTCATCCCAAGGCTGCAGGGTCTTTCTTTCAAATTGCAGCCACTTCTGGTTATGAGCCCGTCCAGCCACCCTTAGCATAGTAGAACATCCACGGTAAAAAAAAAGGGGGGGGTCATCTCTATTTTCCTATTGGTTCTGTGTCAAGTAATTTTTCTCTCTTGTGGCCAACCACAGTCTTTGAAAATAAAACCCACCCCCTTTATTAAACCCTGTGTGTGTGTGTGCGCGCGTCTCTGTGTTTGTTTGTTTCTTCTCCCACCCAGGCCCTTGTCCATCAAGTCACCGTAGGCGTGACGCTACTCTTAATACATGAATGGTCAGATTTCAGGTCAATCTTCATATTCACCCACACTATTGGACTCTGGGATTATGTCCGTCATTGTCAAAGCCGCTCTTTTTTCTAATTGGATAAGGCGGACTCTCCCGCTAAAGAGCGACGATTGGTAAGAGAAAACGTCCATCAAGTCGAAGGCGGATGCCAAAGTCAAGAATGTGACCTCTGATTGGACAAACCGTATCCAAGCCGCGCAGAGATTGGTGCTTGGACAGGGTACGGGGCGGGTCTTACAGGGCGGTGCCCGGGCTGCTGAGGAGGAAGATGGCGCCGTGAGGGGGACTCAGCCGCTGCCGCCTCCGCTTCCCAGCCGGTGAGTAGACCGGGCAGGGCGGGCTTGGGGGTGCGGCGAAGTGGGTGGAGAAACTAGGAGATGGGACCGGGGCGGAAAGGGAAGGAAGAGGAGAGGGCTGTGAGGCGGGACGGGGGGGCTCAAGAGAGGGGGGGCTGAGTGAGCGCAAGCGGGGCCGAAGCAACTGGGACCGGAAGGGGGCGGGGCTAAGAGATGAACCCGCCTCCTCCGGGGACCCATAAGAATAAGCAGGCATGGGTGCATTGGGGGGGTAGCCACTGCTTGATGCTCGTTCGATGCTTCCAGGGTTCAGAGGGCATGTGGAGGAGGGAGTGTCCCATGAGAGAGGAACGGGGGGGGGGGGGGGTTGTTCTCATGTGTGAAAATCAGGGAGCAAAAGGGAGAAGATCCACCATTCTAATTTTCATGTTGGAAAAAAGAGCCAGTGTGGTTGCAATCGTTAGAGGGTTCGATTAGGAAATCCGGGTGCGAATCTCCCTCTCTTCCCATGGAAGCTCTCTGTCTTGCCTTGAGCCAATCCCACTCTCTCAGCCTAATATACTCCACAGGATTGTTGTTGCGAGGACAAAATAGAAGGGGGGGGGTAATGTTCAGCTGCTTTGGATCCCCCATTGGGAAGAATGGTGGTGGACAATGATCTCAAGTTAGTAAGATTCATGCCTGCTCTGTTAGTTCAGTAGGGGAGTTGTTAGAGGAATTTCTTTTTCTTCATCCGTGATGGGGAGTGTCTATGTGCAGTTGATACAGCAGGCTGTAAAGAGGATTTAAGGACACTGGTCAGGGAAGGAGGTGGATTCTTTATTTATCACGGTGGAACTGGTAGTAGGCGGATGGCCTTGGCTTCTGTATCCCATTTGTTGCGTCTCCAGAGTGACAGATTGTCCGCTGTGTGTGAAAGAGGATGCTGGACTAGTTGGACTACTGTGCAGATACAGCAGGACTCATCCTTTATTCTTATAATGTGGAGCTTTGCGGTGGGCATGGTACAGTCAGGGGAGTGTACCTATATAGGCTGCTTCAGTGTAAAGAGAAGATATGCACACTGGAGACTACTGGAAACTGAAGGAGGGGTGCAAGAATGTTGTTAACTAAACCTGTATAAGTATTCTGAATTCTCTGTTCTGATGACTGTGTTGTATTACTGAAAGGGGTCAGTTGACTGTATCGTAAAGAATATGTGGGTACATGGACATACATGTATCTAATTATGAGAAAACATGAAGGTTCATACTGAGTCATAACAGTGGTCTACCAAGGTGAGTGTTGTCTACTCTATGGTTGCCAACTACCTGGAGAAAAAAGTCCCATCTCTTTAATAAAAACTTAGTGGGATGTTGTTTACTTCTATGCCAAGAAAAGCTTCAGTGGCTCATAGTGTAGATGTTACTCCTGCTATCCCCCACCCCACCCCATGAGCTGTGCAACTGGGACCCATCTTCTTTGTTCGCTTCATCATATGTAAAAGGTAATAACCATAACTAGGTGCCTCATGATCCTGCATTCAAACAAGCAACAGACCTTGGATGTAACCTTGGGGTGGAGGAGGAGTGCTAGATCAGGGTCTCATCAACTGCCCCAGATTTCACCACATGCCATGGTGTATATTTGGAGCAAGAACAATCAAACAGACCTTCACTGCAGTCAAGGAACTTGGCCTAAATTCTCTCAAAGGACGGCTGCCCCTTGTTATCTGAGAGTTCTCTGCTTTTCTCCTGCAAAGAATGTAGCCCCTTTAAGTGAATGTCAGTTTGGTAGATGTAGACACTGGCTTAGGTCTAGAACGAATCAAGCCTGAACTCTCCCTAGAAGCTAAAATGACTAAACTGAGGCTATCACACTTTGGTAACGTTATGAGAAGACACGAGTCATGAAAGAAGACAATAATGCAAGGAAAAGTTGAAGGCAGCAGGAAAAGAGGAAGACCCAGCCTGAGATGGGTTGACTCAATAAAGGAAGCCATGCCCCGGGTTGGAGGTCATTGATGCATACGGTTTCCGCAAGTCAGAAAGGACTTGGCAGCACATAACATACACACACATAATGGAATGGGAAACTGCAGCAAGAAAGAACTCCCACCCCCATAGGTAGGTGCCTCAGATCATCTTTCCGTGGGGGCACATTTGTTAGGAGCTAAAAATTAGCTGTGTTTGTTTTAGATGTTTTGGAAGCCTCTTAACCAGCATTAGTCCAATCTGTGCATCGGAAGTGGACTCGCCAGCATTCTTTCAGCGTGCTTATTCCATTTTTTTCCTGTCTGAAATAGGCGGGGGGTGGGGGTGGAGGCCAGTTCCTGCAGGACTTAAAAGGGAAGCTTTTTGCATCTGCTGACCCATGTTTATTTCCGTAGCCCAGGCAGAACAAAGAATAAAAAGAGGGCTGTTGCCATGGTCTTGCATGCTCAAATGCTATTAGGAAGAGCTGTGTGTCCTATTTCAATCCATCGCAACTGTTTTCTGTGTTGGTCTGAAGTTCCTTTGATGGTTTCCAGTCCATGGCTGAAAGTTTTTTTGCCAGAGGCAAGGGGCAGGCATGCTAACCCTGGTCATGTATTCTTAAAGAACAATGGTTCACTTATTTAATTTCATTTATTGGATTTATCCACTCTCCCTGGCAACCAGGCTCAGACCGGGTAACATCATTTATATAATCATTCAGCCATCTAAAATATTATAATTCTAATGCAGAATTATAATACATAATTACAGTAAAGACAGTAAAATACATCATGAATAAAATACATAATGAGTATAACCAATTATACAACTAAAAGATGGCATAAAATCTCAGGGGGGAATATTGCATGATATGACTGTCTGATATGAAGGGGAGAAAAAAGGGAGGCCACTCTGAGATGGAACCTGTCAAGATGGAGCCTGTCGCTGCCCTCAGCCATAAGCCTTGTGGAATAACTCTGTTTTACAGGCCCTACGGAACTGTAACAAGCCCTGCAGGGCCCTGATCTCACCTGGAAGAGTGTTCCACCAGGTTGGACCCAGAGCCGAAAAAGCCCTGGCTCTGGTTGAGGACAGCCGGATGTTCTTTGTGCCAAGGATCACCAGAAGATTTTGATCAGTAGAGCGTAACCCTCTTTGGGGGATGTACCAGGGAAGGCAGTCCCAAAGATATGCTGGTCCCAGACCATTTAGGACTTTAAAGGTCAAATCCCAAACCTTGAATCTGATCCGGTCTTCAATCTGGAACCAGTGCAGCTGGTAGAGCCCCAGCTGAATATGCGCACTAAAGCATGTTCGTTTAGCACCACAACTGAAATGGAATTACTTTACCTCCAGCTACGAAGTTGGCATTATAATGCCTTCGGTTAACTTGGCTGCTGGCAATGTTGTTGAGGGGTTTTTTTATTCTCTCCCACCTTCTTCCCGCTGCAACCAAGACCTGATTGCTTCCAGACACTTCCAGTGCTATCCAAAGCGGAGCTGACACCCTTCTAAGTCAATTGATGTCAATGGGCTTGGATGGGCGTAACTCTGCATAGAATGGCAGTGTTAGCACAGTGCAAACAAAATACTATTTCGTCTGTCAACAGGATACAAACCATGCACTATCCTTACTCCAAACAAATGTTGTCCTTGCATGGTGTGACTCCAACATTACCACCATAGGTTATGCAGTGAAAAAAAATATGTTAGACGACTATGCATGTCGGCTCTGAATTAATTTTTGTTGTGCTTTTTGAGACATTTCTTTTCAACCTTTTCCCCCTACAAGATTTCCATTCCTGACCATTGTGGTTGTTCCATGTTGGTTGGTGTTCATGTGAATGCTTCCACTCCCAGGGTGTTTTTCATACCATCGAAGTGATGCCCAATCCCCCCTCCCCCTTTGGGACTGGGCATTTATGCTAAACAAGCTATGAGCAGAGCTATACAAGCTGGTCTTTACACAAGATCCAAACTGATGTAGGAGCAATTGTGGTGAAAGCAGCAGTTGTACCAGGCTGGGTACTTGTAAAGGAGCTAGTAATTGTTAACTAGACCTACCGAACAGGGAGGGTTGGCCCTTCCCAAGCACAGCTCAAGAACATAGTTTTCTATGCCCTACCAGTCACACCTAAAGCTTGGGTTCAAATTGAGAAATCCTATTTTGATTCCAGCTTTCCTTCATTGAAGCCATTTGGAGTCATCAAATCAGTCAATCCTAAAATAAATCAACCCTGACTGTTCCCTAGAAGGCCAGATACTGAAGCTGAAGCTCAAATACTTTGGACACCAAATGAGAAGGCAGCACTCACTGGAGAAGATCTTGATGCTGGGAAAGATTGAAGGTTAAAGAAGAAGGGGGCGGCAAAGGATGACATGTTTAGACAGTGTTATCAATGCAATGAACATGAAATTAAGCAAACTCCAGAGCACGACGGGAGGGCCTGGCATGATGTGGTTCATGGGGTCGCGAAGAGTCGGACTCGACTTTGCAACTGAACAACAACAACAACCCTAAATATTAAACTACAAAATTATAAACTTGACGCTCGATGGTACCTAACTCTGCAGCAATTGTTCCATTCTAAAATTACTTCTGATCCACAGTGCTGTAAAGGATGTGGTTTGCAGGGTATCATTAAACACTGCTGGTGGGATTGCCCCTATATCTCTGCATTTTGGACGACTATTTTAAAGGCTATGGGGAAAAATTATGCCAAACATTTCCCTGTACCCCAGAATCAGTTCTTCTCAATTACTGGCCTACCCTCAGTTTATCAAAATATAAATCAGAGTTAGTATCTCTTTTTTTTATATATTTAGTGGCAAAATCTCTTATTGCATAAAATTGGAAATCTAAAAAAATTCCTACTTTACAGCAATGGTTTTTAGCGGTTATGGATAAATTGAAAATGCAGATAACTTGCAGAACTCCCATCTGAACGAAACATATTCCTGGAAAAATGGTTTCCTTCCTTTGATTATGTAACATTACACCCTAATAGTCTCTGTTCTTTACCTAAGAAATATTTTATTGATTGTATAATATCAAATTTAGTATAGTACTTAAAGTTGCAAAAGTGTACAATTTCTTGTTATATTTGTACGTTGAACTATTTATGATTGTTGGTGTTGTATTTATTTTTTAATGTTGATTGTTGAATAAAAAAGGGAGCTGTTATTGGGCCCAGGGGGGCTGTGAGTTTCTGAGGGAGATCTGCTCAGCTATGATGCTTGCTGGGGTGATTCCTAGAAAGAGTTCAGTGACTAACCTGTCACTCATACATTTACCCAGCATGCATTTGGCCCTGAGAGAATTTATTACCTTTTTCCACTTGCTTTGAGCAAATCTCTAACAGCCCAGCCTATGACAGATAGATAGAATTATTGTCTCTTTAGTGTATGTATACATTTTTATCCTGCCCTGTTTCTGGGGAGTTCAGAGTAGAGATGTAAAATTTCCGGAAATTCTGAAGCTCGGGAAAAACCCTGTTTTTTTCGAGGGGAAATGGAAATTTTTGGAAAAATTGAAAAAAAATGCTACATTAGCACTTCTATATTCTTGTCCAGATTGAAAGTCATTCTGTTACTTTGGGAACATAAAATATGACTATGGACATTTTTACTTGACATGAAATTATCACAACTAGCATATTAAAAAAATATAGTGCATCCAAACAATTATTACAAACAGAATACCCACCCACATGCAAAAACAAAACTGAAACCTTTTTCTTTTCTTGTGACAATAACACCTCCTAAATGTTCTTGCATTGGAGAGTTCAGTTTGTAACCTAGGTCTTGCTTGTCCTCAGTGCACAGAAATTAGATCAATCTGATACCATACATATTTTTTAGAAATGATTTGGAAAATATTTGAACCCGTAGTCTTAACATTCTTTATTCATCATGTTAAAATAAAGTGTTCCATTATCAATTTATTTCTTTTCTTTTTTTCAATTTTCCAGTTTTTTTGGAGAAAAAACAAAAAAGGCTTCAGGGGGAAAACAGGTTTTTTCCGAATTTTTCCATTTTTTTCCCGGGCCTTCACATCTCTAGTTCAGAGTGATGTACATGTTTCTCCATTCCTCCATTTTACCCTCATAGCAGCCCTGTAAGGTGAGTTAGGCTAAATCACGGCCCGTGGTCAACCCAGTGAGTTTCTAGATGGAGTTTTGAACCCTGGTCTCCACAGCCCTAGTCTGCAACTCTAACCTCTATATCGCACTAAGAGAAGAATTATGAAGCTCCTTAGTACAGGCCTGTAGCTGAGCTGCAGCAACTGTTCATTGCCTACAGCCAAGCATGGGGGTGATGAGCTTCACCTGTCTCGCCAAGCATGTCCTTGTCCCACCAGTGCCTAGCTGGATGCACCATTGGGGTCACTGCATAGAGGTCTCTCCCCTGCCTCTCCCAGTCTCAGAACTTGGCTGAGGAGGATCTCAGCACCAAGCCAGATCTTTGGGGGCTCAGGTATTTCCTTCCTTTTCCATCTGCCAAAGGCAGGTAAGCCTTTGAAGTTAGGAAAGGTGGAAAACAGCGCAATGAAGGGAGAGCTTGTAAGTTGCACTAGCTAAGAGAGCAAGCCCTGGAGGTCCCTTATTCAAATGATGCTCCAAACATGAGCTCACTTGGTACCCCCAGGCCAGCCATTCTCTCTCAGCCTTTGCCCCCCCCCCCAAGTCTGTAATATGTGGATAAAGCTGTTTATATTCAGTAGGGAGGGGGATCAGCTAAGTTAAATAAAGTTTGCAAATATTTGCAAGATTTGTCCAATGTATTCAGCTTTAATTGTCAATAGAGGTGGGCTGGGTAGAGGTTATGAAATAGGTGCCATGGAGGAGGGACAAAGTCCCGTTGAAGGCCGTAAAGTCCTTTTCTTTTTGTTGCTACTGGAAATCTGGAGGGGCTCTGCCATCTGCATTTTCACCAATCACTTCCCCTCTCCAAATTTGTCACTGGAACAGTAAAGTCTGGCAACTTGCTTTCAAAGTGCGGAGCTCTATGAATAAATCTTTCTTTGGCTCTGGGGAATATTTGTAGCCAAACACCTTGCAATGTATATTTTTACCTCATACCAGACCAGCGGTAAGAATCGCTCATCTTTCCCCCCTTTCTTCCATGCCACAAACCACTATGGCATTTGTATTTGTTTAGTTTTATTGTAGGGCTCATGGCTCATAGTGATCCCCCTCGCACTTAAATTAGTGAATGGCAACCTGATGAGTTTTTAACCATGTAATCATTTGGGTAACAGGGCCACGGTGGCTCAGAGGTTAAGCTGCAGGCCAGATAGTCTGTAGTTTGGCAGTTCGAGACCCTAGTGGTGCATGACGAAGTGAGCTCCCGTCTCTGGCCCCAGCTCCTGCCAACCTAGCAGTTCGAAAGCAAGAAATTGCAAGTAGATAAATAGGTACCACTTCAGTGGGAAGGTAACAGTGTTCTGTGTGCTTTGGCATTTAGTCATGCTTGGCCACATGGCCACAGAAACGTCTTCAGACAGCACTGGCTCTTCAGCTTGGAAACAGAGATGAGTGCCGTCCCCTAGAGTTGGATTCAGCTAGCTTTTGAGCAAGGGAAACCTTTACCTTTACTAATCATTTGGATAATTGATTCAATTAGGGAAACATTGCAAAAGGGCAGAGCTTGTTTGTGTTTATGTATCTCATTGTTCCTCCTCCACCCTGAGTGTTAACACTTTCCAAAATAAGATCATGCCATGAAAAGAATAAACCAATCAAATCCTCCTAAGTAAGTTTGGGGTGGGAGTATATTGATAATAGTATCACCAAGTTGTCATTTCCAGGACAAGGAAAAACCTTTTCTAGCCTGGGCTGTTTTTGTATTTTGCACATAACTCCTACTTCAGGCACCTGAACTTTCACTTGTAGGCACTGTGTTTTTTCCATCTCATTGCTGTCTTAATTAGGGCAGAACTCGACAGATTGCTCTGTGAGCCAGCCCAAAAGCGTAGGAGTCAGACTAATTTTTCAGCCTTTGGGGTACTGTATTTTGATGACCACATTTTGTCATTGTTGCCACCACAAAACCTAATCCGAACCGCTTCACAGTTTCTTGTAATTTTATTAAAGCCATGATGAAAGCATGGCATAACGCAAATAAATATGGGAGTAACTGGTTGTCATAATCATATCAGAAACTTAACCCCCTAACTTAACTTCCCCCTAATTTCTAATAATTCCATTGTTGCTATAAAAGTTCTGTTTAATTGAATATTGGAGCCAGTATAGAAAGCACGAGGTTAAGAAAGGGATTCATCCACTACCATTAAATGGTATAAAGTTATTTATTTATGTTATTTATAATCCGTCGTTCTCAGAGGGACTCAAGATGGATTACATAGTGAATTAGCCAGGCCCGTAGCCACAGGGGGCATTTGGGGGCAATGCCCTCCACAGATGAGCAGTGGGGAGAAAGATTCAAAGGAATATTTTTAAAAATGTAAGGTGCACATGGGGTTTCCAAAATGACCCTGGGCAGTCAGGGGAGCTTCAGTCTCATTTTCTCTTTTTTTCCTGGGCCGAAAAGCAAATCAGTTTTTAAAATGGAAAAAAATAAAATTGCAAAATGCAAAAGAGAGAGAGAGTCAGAGATTTGCTCCCTCCCTGGCTTACACAGAAAAGCAACCTGGAATCGAGTCTCTCCAATCGAAAGGACTAGAGGTTGCAGCGGAGCCAGAGCTGCTGCTTCTGCTGCTGCAAGAGGAGCAGCAGGTGCAGCCAGGGGGGCCTTCGGTTTTCCCCGCATCCCACCAGCCAACATTTTCTGGCTACGCCCCTGTAGTCAGTACAGTTGACAAAATGGGACTTTCAGTAACCAGTGCATTAGGATTGTACAAGCCTGGAATCACTAGGACGAACTGAAGCTTAAGTATTAACATGATGCATTAAGCAGTACAGAAATTACATAAATAGGATCGTACTTACAATAAGCTATATGCAGCAGCAGGGTTCCCTCTAAGCTGTGCACGTGAGCGGCTGCTTATTAACATAGGAAGCCCTGCTCAGTAGCCATCTGGAGCCACGCAGGGTCCTGCATTGTCCATTTTAAGATTACAGCAGTTATATTCTGTTCAGGATGTGAACTGCTCCGTTCAGTAGGGAAAAAGCATTAAAGGGAACACAACAGTACAGACCACAGTCCCTAATATCTATCCAAATAAACTTATAAATCCATTTAGTACAGTGCAACCTGTGCAGAAAAGCCCTCTTATTAAGTGAACATATCTAAGTGACAAGGTGACAACAATGACAAGAACGCCATGCACACTTATTTTTGTCATACAGTAAAAACATTCTGATAGCTTTATAGTTTCACTCTGAATTGCAAAGAGACACTACAATAAAATCGTTGCTGAAAATACTTAGGTGCCACAATGAAACTCCCGGGTTCTGTGGTGACCTTGCTTCTGGGATTTATCAGACCCTGAACTAGGTTCAGCTTTATCTTCGGTACGCGCTGCAATCCTAAAAAGAGTTAGGTTCTTCTAAGTTCATGGAGTCAGAAGGGTGTAACTTTGTTTAGGATTGTGCTGTTAGCACCAGCCCCTTTTTATTCTCTTGGGCTATGTCAGGGGTGGCCGAACTGTGGCTCGGGAGCCACATGCGGCTCTTTCACATATATTGTGCGGCTCCCGGCAGGGCGGCTGGGGAAGCAAAGGGGAGGCATGCCTCCCCAATCGGTCTTCCTTTCCGCACCCAGTGTTCCCCTCCCTGGGTAGGCTTGAGGTGAGGGGGGAGCAGAGAAAGAAAACAACTTTAACTTTAAATGCATTTCAACCACCACCACCCCCGCCATCCGGCTTGGGAGAAGGCATTTGTCTCTTTAAATCCCTTTGCCAAGCCAGCCAGCGGGGGATGGGTGGGTAGGGCTTGGAGGATGCATTTAAAGTTAAATCTGTTTTTACTGCTTTTGTTTTTGGCAATCTAATGTTAATAAAAAGCAAATCTGCATATTTTTCAATAAAAACCTGTGTAATATTTGTTCATGTCTTGTGGCTCTCAGACATCTGAAGTTTATTCTATGTGGCTCTTACGTTAAGCAAGTTTGGCTGCCCCTGGGCCTTGTTCATCTCAAGGACAGTGGTTGGTTGGGCATAAGGATGGGTTGATGCAAACATCAGAAAACCATTCCAGTAAATGAAACTTGTCTATTTCTTGCAGATTCAGAAAACAGTATGGCTGCGACTGCTGCTGTCAGCCCCAGTGAATATTTGCAGCCTGCTGCTTCGACGGCTCAGGTAGGTCTTCGAAATGAGTGCGATTTCAGTGTATCACTGTGGAAAGCAGTCTGTGACTGCCTGGTGTGTGGAAAACTTGTTTTTCTTCAATACACAGCTTGGTCTTGGGGGTCTGTTTGGTGTGTGTGCCCAGTCTTCTGATCAGTGAGCCCTGTGATTCTTGAAATTCCCCAGTTCAAGAGTTATCAGGACTGGAGAAATATCTCAGATTTTTAGGTGATAGTGCTGAACTTTCAAGAGCTAGCTAGCATTAGATTATTAGGCCCTGATGAAGCATAGTGCTGGGAAACAACAACAACAAAAAGATTGTACATTCTTTGATGCTGCGGTTGGTTTCCTAGGCTTCCAGGTTATCTTTCAGTAGTGGCTATTGTGGCAGGTACTGTAATGCTGTTCTGTAAGTCCATTGCATCCATATTGGAAATATTGCGTGTGGCTCTGGTTTTCCTATCTCAAAAAGGATGTGTACAGGAAAGTCCCTTTGAAGCCCCTTTATTTCATAATGGGTTTCAAATAGAAGAAATGTCTGCAAGGTTTTTTTAGGCCAGGTTTTAGCTCACTTTGTTAAAAGTCTTAGTGGTGGTATAAAGAAAGCTTTTGTTTTTAAAGCATAATCCCTACCTCACTTGGTTCAAAGTGTAAAAATAAAGGGGAACAGAAAATTTCACAGCAAGGCATCTGCTCTGTATGCAGAGGGTCTCAGCTTGAGTCTCACACCTGAGACCCCGAAGAGCTGCTTCTTGTTAGAGTAGACATTATTGACATTGGTAGACCAGTGGTCTGACTTAGTACAAGGGAATTTAGGGAAGGAGGATGTGGCTCCGTGGTATTTGCTTTGCATGCAGAAGGTCCTAGGTTCAATCCCCAGCATTTCCAGCTAAAAGGGTCATGTAGTAGGTGATGTGAAAAACTTTCACCTGAGACCCCGGAGAGCTGTGTCCAGTCAGAGTAGACAATAATGACCTTGATAGACCAAGAGCCTAACTCAGTAGAATGCATCTTCACATGATATATATAGGTACCATCCCTCATGTCTCTGAAACCAGAGTTCTCTTTCCCAGAAATTCCACCTGCTTGGAAAAGAACAGACTGTGCATCTGAGAATGTGAACTGAACCAGCACGGGGCTGAAAGCCAATGACAGGAAAGGTGGTTCTTCCTCCCCACCCCCCAGTCCTAGAAAGTCCAGGACTTAAGTGCTGGAATGCTGGCTGAATCAATCACCGATTAGACGATGTTCAGCATCCAAGAGTCCCTGCTCTTGGCTTCCTTCCTTAGTTTACCAAATAAGATTAAGAAACCCTTTCAGAATTATATCTATTCTTTTGTCCTCTGTTAACAATTTGAGGGTGGTCAGTAGGAATTTGCAGGTGAAAGATAGCAGTCATTTGTGAACTTTGGGGTGGGGAATCATAACAGGTTGAGGCACTCAACTTGCGATCAATTTTTTATTTCATGAAAATGGGTGTCGTAATCAATTGGTTGAGATGCTATAGACCATAATGCTAAACGTGATTTGATCCATTGTGTGTCTTTCTGGTGCCTCCAGCTGTTTATTAGGGATGGATCTATCAGTTTTTCTGTATTTGTTTTCCTTTTGTAATAAGGAAAAAACAACCAGAGTCCCTTTCCCACCACTTAAAACACCATGTAGGACCTATATGTGTGTACTAAGGGCCTAGATTTTTCAGTGTTCAATCCTGTTGGCTTGGAAGAGGGCTCAGAATTTTGTCTTCTGAGATATGAAGTGTGCCTTCACATCATTCTGATGTATTGTTCAGTTGATCATAATTCTCTTATCATCTCCTATTTCTCCCTTTTGTTTTTTTGTGTGTGTTTCAATCACCCTGCTTTTGGGTAGTTCTTCCATTGCAATTTCATCAACGTACATTTGTTTGCTGCATTTTATTTCAAAGATATTGCATCTGCATTGTGGAACCCAGTTTGTGAGATTTGGAATTTCTTTTGAGCAGCCACCTTCACTATTTAAAATTTTCCTTTTCTTGACAACCATAAATTGCTCAAATTGTGATTAACCTTTTTTGCGGTTTTATTTTTGTTTCCTGGGCTTTGAAAATGTCTAGAAAAATAATTGGCATTGCTTGCCCGTGTTGTGAACAGAAAAAAAAATTACAACCCAACCTTAGTAATTTCCACAAAACCACTCCACGTCACTTCTGTGCTTTAGAAAGTATATGCGTTTGATCAGTCTCAGTAAGCCATTCATTTCCGTGGAGTCAAAACAGCCACAGCAAATTAAGCAGTGCTTTTATTTAGACCAAATTTAAGATGCTAGATATAAGCTTTCAGGTCACACAGAACTCTTCGTTAGGACAAGGAAAATCTTTTCTCTTGCCAGGGTGTAATAGCCAGATCTGCTTTCAGAACAACAAAAGCTTTTAGTCTATATTTCTTGTGACTGTATTTGCACAAACAAGAATTAACCACATTTATTTAAACTCGGGTACACTTTTTTACTGTTCACACTAACCCCTGCTTCAAATAGTATGTAGATAGCTTGAAATAGTAATCTGTTTAGTAGCTGCCACATATGGTAAGCTGTTGGTAGGCTGTGGCTGATTGTGCAGATCCACCCTTGCTATGTAGTTTTAACCCTGGGAGGTTTGCAGTAGCACAGAGGAAGTGTCACAGTGCCAAACAATCCATATCGCACATATTGCTTCCATTTGCATAAAGCTGATCTGAGAGAGGTATGCAAGTGTGGAAAGCATGGGAATATGGACCAGAGTTTGATGAATCCCAGGCACCAGGTTGCCATGGTGCATAGAAATTTCATTGTGGTACCTTTTGTGTGTGTGGTAACAATAATTAGAAAAGCTGGTCGTACATAACTCTGAAGGCTGAAATACACGTCTGGCTCCTAAAATTTTGGGCTGGCTTCTAGAGCCAAAGAAATTTATCAAGGCCCAATTTAGATATTCTTTTTAAAGTGGAATAATAGCCCCTTGGTTTGAGGATGTGATGCTGCATGCCTCTTGACCACAGTCCCATCTCTGAGTTGTTTAAGCTTACATGCTTACATTGTTGGGCTTCCTTCATTTCTAGCTATGCTGACCCTGAAACCATCTATTTATCGTCTGCTTACCTCTAATTCCTTTACCTTCCCCCAATCTTCTTTTCCTCCATGCAGGATTCTCAGCCATCTCCACTAGCCCTGCTTGCTGCCACATGTAGCAAAATCGGCCCTCCAGCTGTGGAAGCAGCTGTTGCCTCTCCTGCCCCACCTCAGCCGGCCCCTCGGAAACTCGTCCCCATCAAGCCCGCTCCCCTCCCACTGAGTTCCAGCAAGAACAGCATTGGGATCTTGTCATCAAAAGGGAACCTCTTCCAGATCCAGGGCTCCCAGTTGGGGACATCCTATCCTGGCGGGCAGCTTGTGTTTACTATCCAGAATCCAACTGTGATCAACAAAGGGGCTCGCTCACCTGCCAACATCCAGTATCAGGCAGTTCCACAGATCCAGACAACATCGGGGCAGACCATCCAAGTCCAGCAGAACTTGGCCAACCAAATACAGATTATTCCCAGTACCATCACGTCTTCCCCTTCTTCCTCCTCCTCCTCTTCCTCCTCCGCTCATAGGCCTGTGCCAATCAAGCCAGCACCAGCTCACAAGACCCCACCAGCATCTGTCCACAACGCAAGCAACGTCGTCAAGTTAACTGGCACCAGCGGTAACGTCACGCTTACTCTTCCCGTGAGTAACCTGGTGAGCGCCGGGGACGCTGGAGCCCAGGCTCAGATCATCCCAGAGAGCCCCTCAAAGCCGAACAAGAAAGCCCGGAAGAAAGCAATGTCTCCGGCTCAGACAACTGCCATGGCTGTGGCGGAGCAAGTGGAGACGGTCTTGATCGAGACCACGGCCGATAACATCATTCAGGCGGGGAACAACCTGCTGATCGTGCAGAGTCCCGGCTCTGGCCAGCCAGCGGTGGTCCAGCAAGTCCAAGTGGTCCAGCCCAAGCAAGAGCAGCAGGTAGTTCAGATCCCCCAGCAAGCTCTGCGGGTGGTCCAGGCGGCTTCGGCCACGCTGCCTACGGTCCCCCAGAAGTCACCACAGAACTTCCAGATCCAGACCACTGAGCCGACTCCCACTCAGGTACGTGGGGCTTCAGTTGCAGGTGGGGGCATTTCTGCGATTCTGGGCCGGAGTGAGATTGAAGGAAATCTCATGGTCTTCTATATGTTAACACATCAAGTGGATTAGTTTTAGTTATTTACTTGTATGTTCCTGAGTCTCCTTTGTATTAAGAAAAATATTTGTGGTGACTTGAAGACTAGCCTACCCGGATCCGGCGACTGCAGTCTGTCCGTGAAGTCCGGGTCCGCAGTGGTATCTGCCATGCTGGGGGGCAGGAATACATCTGGGTACACCTCACAGAAGGTCAGATTCAGCTCCCAGGTCACCTCCTTACTACAACCTCTTTTCCATATGGCTTTTGTCCATGTATGTCCCATAATCCCCATCATAACCTTTTTGGTGGTCAAAGGAGGACACTCCCCCCTCCTTTTTGTGAAAAAGTGGGTTGAATCTAACTCATGGATTCCCATGTTCTGCAAATTTTTGATAAATCCGCCTCTTTCTCCTTCTGCACAGCTTTCTGCTACTTCTGCATTTCTTGGGGTCAGTATCCATTTTGACATGCAGCCTCCTGGTATTACTATTGCTTTCTTCCCAAAAATTTCTAATCCGTCTCCTCCCTAACAGTGCAATCCAAAGTGCTAAGCGCATTGACTTTGATAGAGTTAGAAGGGTTTAACTCTGCTTCAGCTTGCACTGTTAAGGTCCTAATTATATTAAGACTTTATTATAAAATAATCCTATTTCTGTGATCAAGGGAAGAGAAAGTTGGGATTTTCACAAGGGAGTGGACACAGAAATCCACTCGGATATCTGGAAACCCCACCTTGTGGGCTCTCACTTCCAAATCATCCTGTATCCTGCCACCTCACTCAGTGAAGTCTGAAGCCTTCCCCGCAGCCTGAGGGGCCTCCCTCCAACCTCCGTTGCTCTTCCTCTGAAGTAGGAGCAAATTAAATGGGAGGGTTGTTTCTTCAGCGGGAGAAAATTCTTCCATCATGAGGCAGGACACATGGCCTTATTTCTAGGCCACCATTCCGTATCCAAGGTGGGTCTGCTCGTGATTATTAATGAAAGAAAGAAAAGCAATAGTTAAATTGTCCGCTCCCTCCCCCCCACATTTTTCACTGCAACCAGGAAGCCTAGAAAAATGGGGGAGAGGATCTTCTGTCTTCTACTGTGTAACGTCCCTGCTGTTTTCAGTTGCAACCAGATTCTGTGTCTTTACATGGGGAAAGTATTCTCTTCCTCCCATATTTACTAACCTGTCAGTGAAGATGTGGTTCACAAGCCCTGCTGTCACTGCCGTCACTGCCGTGCCTTCAGAGGTGAAGCAGGAGACAGCCAGAGCAGGGCTTTCTTAGCAGCAGAGATGTAAAATTTCTGGAAATTTTGAAGCTCGGGGGGGGGAAACGGAAATTTTCGGAAAAATTGAAAAAAATGCTACATTAGCACTTCTTTTTTCTTTTCCAGATTGAAAGTCATTCTGTTACTTTAGGAACATAAAATATGACTATGGACATTTTTACTTGGCATGAAATTATCACAACTAGCATATTAAAAATATAGTGTATCCAAACAATTATTACAAACAGAATACCCACCCACATGCAAAAACAAAACTGAAACTTTTTTTCTTTTCTTGTGATAATAGCACCTCCTAAAGGAAGAAATGCATTTTGTTCTTGCATTGGAGAGTTCAGTTTGTAACCTAGGACTTGCTTGTCCTCAGTGCACAGAAATTAGATCAATCTGATGCCATGCATATTTTTTAGAAATGATTTGGGAAATATTTGTACACCTTGTCCTAAAATATTTCATTCATTATGTTAAAATAAAGTGTTCCATAATCAATTTTTTTTTCTTTTCTTTTTTCAATTTTTTGGGAAAAAAACTGTTTTTTCCCCGAATTTCTCCAGGTTTTTTCCAGGCCTTCACATCTCTACTCAGCAGTGACACCGCCTTTATGGAATGTCCTTCTTGAAGCTCACCTGGCATATTGGCATTGCTCTCTTTTAGGTGCCAGGCCAAAACCTTTCTGCCCACCTAGGCTTTTCATTCAGGGGTTGATTTTATTGAAAAACATAATTTTAGTCTGAACACTTAACCTGTCAGTACTCTGCTTTTTATGCTGGGGCTAGCTTTTTAATCTTAGATTCTAATCAATAACCGTAATGTTAGCCAGTTTGGTGTAGTGGTTAAGTGTGCGGACTCTAATCTGGGAGAACCGGGTTTGATTCCCCACTCCTCCACTTGCACCTGCTGATGTGACCTTGGGTCAGTCACAAGCTCTGGCACAGCTGTCCTTGAAAAAGGGCAGTTTCTGTCAAGAGCTCTCTCAGCCCCACCCACCTCACAGGGTGTCTGTTGTGGGGAGGGGAAGGGAAAGGAGTTTGTATTTTTCCTTTCCCCCCCCCCCCCCCCGGTATACTTTTTATTTTTAAAGACAAAACATACATAAGACAAAACTAACATAAAAGAGGGGAAATTATTCTTACAGTTCTTTGTTTAACAAATTCATGCTTAATGTATCGTACGTTTATATATTTCACCTTGTATCATTATGTATATCTCTTGCAAATATATCAAACTTGTACTTTGTACATTTTAATTGTCTGTATGGTTTATTTATTATAATCTTTAAACCACTTATAAATTCTTGACCCTGTATTATCAAATATAGATTCTGGTTGTCCTTTCAAAGTTAAAGCTAGTTTGTCCATCTCCATCATTTCCAAAATTTTACTTAACATTTCTTCTCTCAAGGGTGTTTCCGTTCTCCAGTATTTAGCATAAAATATTCTAGTAGTTGTAGTCACATATAGTATAAGGTAAGAGTCGTTTTTTTACAGTTTTCAGGTAAGATACTCAACAAAAATATTTCTGGAACAAAGGATACTGAACATTAAAGATCTTTTTAAAAAATTTCATGAATCCAAGCCCAATATTTTTTTGCTTTATGACATAACCACCACATGTGGTAAAAAGATCCAACGTTATTTTGACACTTCCAACATACATTTGCACGATTTCCTTTTCTATGCTGTCCTTTCAGGTCTATTTCAAGACTCCCTCTGGCGAGCTGCAGTCCGTGCTGCTCCAAGAAGCCCCGGCTGTCACAGTGGCCCCTTCCCCCACTGCCTCCTCTGCCATTTCCTGCAGCAGCCCCGTCCCCCGCGTCTCCCAGGCAGGAGGAAGTACCAAAAAGACGGGGGCTCGCAAGGAGCGCGCCCTGCCAAAGATCGCCCCTGCCGGAGGCATCATCAGTCTCAACGCGGCTCAGCTCGCCGCCGCTGCTCAGGCCATGCAGACCATCAGCATCAATGGGGTGCAAGTTCAGGGCGTCCCCGTCACCATCACCAACACCGGAGGTGAGCGCACGATGTCAGACGTGTGATAAGGGTGGCCTCATGAGGATGGGAGATGTGATGCAGCTAACCAAGGGGCCTTTAGGCTGCCTGAAATTTGGAAGCCAGCAGGGAAGATAAAAGACAAAAGGCATGGGGCTTGGGTGTGTGGGAGAGCGTGCAGAGAAAGGGGCAGCACAAAACACTGATTGCATGCCATACAATGTTAGCGAATGTTAAGAAGGTGTTGCTTGGAAACAGGGAATGTTACAGGAAGGCAGCAGTCCCAAACATCCTGGGCTATCCAGGTCAGGGCTCCATGGCACAGAGTATTGTTAAGCCACTCACCTGCTTGACCAGGATGAGCAGCAGCAGTCGTCCTCCAGATGAATGGGGGTGTGGCCATATTGCTTTCCAGCCAATGCATTGCTTTTTCCCTTTAACGCTGGGAGAGGTATGCATCATAGCACTGCCACATGCTTCCTGGAATATGGAATGGAGGCATCGCCTTTCCACCCTGGCTGGGTGTGCGGCCTTCATGGCCTTTTGAGACTGTCAGAGTCAGCATGTGCAACCATGACAGTGTTGTGGCATTCTGCCTGCATTTAAGGCTGTTTTCTGTTCCCTTTTGAGAGGTGTAAGTGGTCCTGGAGCACTGTTGCACTGTGAGATGGAGATGTTGTAGGAGAAGGTGGGGCGTTAGACGAAACCATGTTGCCCCCTAGGCATATTTGAACAGACACTGAGGCCGGGCTTCATTGTCCCTCTTCCTCCAGGCCAGCAACAGCTGACAGTGCAAAACGTTTCCGGCAACAACCTGACCATAAGCGGCCTGAGCCCCACCCAGATCCAGCTACAGATGGAGCAGGCACTTTCGGGGGACCTGCAGCCCGGGGAGAAGAGACGGCGGATGGCATGCACCTGCCCTAACTGCAAGGATGGGGAAAAAAGGTGAGGCCTAAGACCTGCGGACCTCCAGAGAGAGAAGAGAAACCATCACCTTGCTTCCTGTATCATCTGCTGCTCAGAGACTTGCATCAGTCAGGGTGGTAGATGCAATATGGTGATGACACTCAAGACCCTTTTGCAGAAGTGGTAATGCTCCATGGGGTTGGACAATCAGGACAACCAAAGTAGGAACAGTGGTGTAAAACTAGATGACTGCTGGACAAGGCAGTATGTCTCCCCCCCCCCCCTGCAGTCCCAAAGTTGTCTTTGAAACTGAGTCACTGCAACAAATACATAGGAAGCTGTCTTATACCGAATCAGGTCATTGGTCCATCAAAGTCAGTGTTGTCTACTTAGACTGACAGCAGCTCTTCGAGGTCTCTGGTAGAGATCTTTTGTATCGCCTACGACTTCATCCTTTAAACTGGAGATGCCAATGATTTGAACCTGAAACCTTGTGCATCCCAAGCAGATGCCCTACTGTTGAGTCACAGCCTCTGCCCACTACAGCAGAAGATTCCAGGTCATTGTTAGAATAGCCGGTGGGTTCTTTAAGGCACAAGGCAGCATTCCTTGATCTATTGCCATCTACATTCCATAGGTCTCTGCTGCATAGTGTCACAAAGTGGAGCAGCAGTACTTGTGGTACATTGTTGGGAATGGGGTGCAAGAGAAACCATGGGGTGTCTTCAGTTACAGAAATATGACTCTGTGTTGTTTATGCCAGTCCCTGTGTCTTGATGTTGATAGTGAGTGATCTTGAGAGGTCATCACACTACCCTGTTACAGTCAAGGGCTCTGAGGTCTTTGTCACACTTATCATTGCTTTTCCCTCCCCTCCCCTTTTCCTGCAGGTTGGGGGATCAGGGGAAGAAGAGGCACATTTGCCATGTGCCCGAATGCGGGAAGACCTTCCGCAAGACCTCTCTGCTGCGGGCCCACGTGCGCCTGCACACAGGGGAGCGCCCTTTCATCTGCAACTGGGTCTTCTGCGGGAAACGGTTCACACGCAGCGATGAACTGCAGCGGCATGCCCGGACACACACAGGTCAGTTGTGCCATCTTCTTGCTCTTCACTGCCACACCCCTTCGCGTCAGCACTGCTCGGATGATAAATGTGTAGGGAATGCTCTGTAAAAACCCTAGTGGCCCAAAGTACATCGTTACGTATTTATATATGAATGTATCTCAATCATCCTTACAATGACAGTGTACAGCAGCCTGCTGTTGCTATTGCTGTGGCTTAGGTGAAGAGCAGTGACTTGAGAAACCGTGGCCCGGTCCCCACTGAGGTGGTACACTTCTGCCTGGCCTGCTCCACTTTAGAATGCAGGTGGCAGCTTGTGTGATGGAGCACTGCTATGTACAAGGAATTCCCTTTAGGTAGAGTACTAGCACAGTAGGGAGAAGGCTCTGGCCTAGCTTCTTCTTCACATGTGTAATTTCTGTGTGCCTGGAATTGGAAGAGCAGGTTGTAAAAAATGGTGTTATGGTGAGGGTTTTTTAATAGGAAATGTTTACAAAATTTTGTTTCTCCTCACAGTGTAATATAAAAGCTACTGCAAAAACAAAAACAAAAAAGTTAAATGAACTAAGAGAAGGAAAAAAACCCAACACAGGACCTAACAGGGCTTTATCCAATAAACTGGCATCTGCAATTGTATCCATTTTGAATTATTTCTTCAATTTGAAAACAATCAGCTAATTGGGTCTCAATGCATTGAAATAAATCATAAAATTTTAAAAGTTCCAAAATGCAGTTTAGACATATAAAATAATGCAAAACCAGAACAGTTATTAGAGACACAGTTATATACACATTTCAGCAATAAAATACTAATTTCTCATCTTTGAAAACAAGGGACCAACGCGCTCAGAATTATAGTGTTAGATTGTTCTAAACCCGGGAAATTTTGCTAAGGTTTAATCAAACCAGAGTTCATATTCTAAGTTCCAGTGGAAGAGATCTTCTAAATAAGACTATAAAAATGGGTATTATGGTTATGTGCCTTCCATCTGCAGACTGAAGTGTCCACAATAAACAATCACACATCAAAGGATCAAAGGCAAAGCAAAGTTATGTAAAAAGTATGCTGAATATAGCAAAAGCTAATATATAAAGAAAAACAAATATTACATAGCACATAGATTGCAGTCAAGTATTAAGCAATTAAGTATTAAGCGGGAATTAAGATTGCTGGGGAAAAGATCAACAGATATGCAGACGATACCACTCTAATGACAGAAAGTGAAGAGGACCTAAAGAGCCTCTTGCTCAGCGTAAAAGAGGAGAGCGCAAAAGTGAGCTTGAAGCTCAACATCAAAAAAACTAAGATCATGGCATCCGGCCCCATCACTCCTTGGCAAATAGAAGGGGAAGTCGTCGAAGTAGTGACAGACTTCACGTTCCTGGGATCCCAGATCACCGCAGACTGTGACAGCAGCCATGAAATTAAAAGACGCCTGCTCCTTGGGAGGAAAACAATGGCGAACCTAAACAGCATGATAAAAAGTAGAGACATCACCCTGCCAACAAAAGTCCGCATGGTCAAAGCAATGGTATTCCCAGTAGTCATGTATGTCTGCGAGAGTTGGACTATAAGGAAGGCCGAGCACCGAAGAATAGATTCTTTTGAACTATGGTGCTGGAGAAGACTCTTGAGAGTCCCTTGGACTGCAAGAAGATCAAATCAGTCAATCCTAAAAGAAATCAACCCTGACTGTTCCCTGGAAGGCCAGATAATGAAACTGAAGCTCAAATACTTTGGCCACCAAATGAGAAGGGAGCACTCACTGGAGAAGACCCTGATGCTGGGAAAGATTGAAGGTCAAAGAACAATTACAGATAAGTCAGATGTATAATCAATTAATGATAAAAATAGCACATAAGTTGAAACAAGGCAATTGTAGATGAGTCAAATGTAGGTCAGATCAGAGGTCATTTCGGGGGGGATCGCAGTTCCCCCGGGTGAGGTACGGGGG
>NW_015167057.1:3832988-3867582 GCF_001447785.1 Gekko japonicus
GGGGGATACTTAAATCCCCCCCAAAAAAGTACAAGAGCATTCCCTGTGCATGCGCAGAGGGATCCGCAGGGCTTGCCGCCATTGGTGCTGGCGGTGGAGGTGGGTGAAGAAGCCTTGGCGGGCTGGTGGCTAGGAGCCTCGGCTGTTGCCGCTATGGGGGGAGAAGCCTGGTAGGCCCCGCAGCTAGGAGCTGTGGGCATTGCTGCTGCTGTCGGCGGTGGCAACGATGGGGGAGAGAGAAGCCTGGTGGGCCTGGAAGCTCGGAGTCACGCAGGACTCACCGCTGTTGCAGTGGTGGGTGGTGTTGGGGAGGAGCTTTGGCGGTCCAGGAGCTGCGGGAAATCCCCCCCCTCGCACTTCTTGTAACAATTTTCACAAAGAAAGTCTGGGATATAGACATCTCAGGAAAACATCACTTAAGAAAGTATACAAATTCTATAAATGGACAACCAGTCACAAACTTCACACGCTTCAGAAGGAAATAATACCAAAGATTCTATTCTATAAATGGACAACCAGTCACAAACTTCACACGCTTCAGAAGGAAATAATACCAAAGATTCTATCTGCAATACCTCGCGCACAGAGTGTTGGACTGGATGGGCCTTTGGCCTGATCCAACATTGGCGTCTCTTATGTTCACTGGGCTTCCTGATCGGTGGAATCCAGCAAGGCAATTCTCATTGCTGGGAGCAAAGTCGAACTGGTCCAGGGGTCTGACTTCGATAACTGTTCACCAGGTTGTCCAAGAGCAGCTTGAAAAGAGGGCAGAAAGGTAACCGCCACCCTCTCTGTGATATATCAGCATCCTGTATCCAGACTCTGTATACTCAGGAAGGAGCTTTGACTCAAAAGCTTCTACCCTGGAAATCTCGTTGATCTCTAAGGTGCTACTGGACTCGAACCTTGCTCTTCTACTGGAGACCAGTATAGCTACTCTCTGAAACCAGGACCCTGGGGTTCTCCACTAGAGGGAGGTCACAGATAGATGGATGAACTTCCTCTTTGACTAATTATTGATCAATTTATTCCCATGAGGTTCTTATCTTCTTTTTAAAAAAGAAAACAAAAACTCATGTAAACCTTTCCTCTGAACTGAGGGTCGCCAGCCTTTTTGAGCTTGCAGGCATTTTGAGAATTCTGACCCAGGATGGTAGGCACAGCCATAGGAAGTGGAGCCAGCCAGCTTATCTTTAGGTGAAGTCAATGAGAGAACCATGGCCTCTGAATTTAAAGAGACAGAAGAACAAAAAGGCTGTGCAATACCACTAATGTATGAAAACATCTATATATCCAATTCCCAACATGCCCCCTCCGTGCAGATATCTAAATCCGCACATCGGGGGCACTTGGGGGGGCAGGGAGATTTTCCTGCACATTTAGGGCAATACCCAGATGTGCAGAAAAATCTGAAAACTTGGAAAAAATATGCGGGGGATATTTAAATCCTCCCAAAAGTAAAAGAGCGTTCCCTGTGTAGACACAGGGAACGCTCTGAGAACAGCTTTGCTGCTGCCGCCAGAGAGGGGGCGGGGGCGGGAAAAGGCTTGGCCGGCCAGCGGCTGTAAGCCGCTCAGCCCTTGTCGCCATCGCGGGAGTTTGGCAGGCGAGTTCAAGCCTCGCCGCTGCCGGGGGGAAGGGGGGGAGGAGGGAGAAAGTTTGGTGGGCCAGCCAGGCCTCGCCTGCCACTAGGGAAGGGGGGAGAGAGAAAGTTTGGCGGGCTGGGTTCAGGCCTTGCCGCCGATGCTGGGGGGGGCGAAGGCTTGGAGGGGCGCGGGCGTCGCCGTGGGTGCCAGGGACGGGGGGCGGGGGAGAAGGCTCACCTGCGGCTGCTTCCTTCTACTCCCATGGAGCTTCTCCCCCCTGCGAGTATTGCGGGTCTCCCTTCTTGTTCTTATAAAATTCACAACATCAGTAATCAAAGCACTTCTACCGCCATTACATGATATACAGCCCATACAAAAATATCAGTTTAGGTGAATGTACTATAATAAGGTCCAAAAATAAGTTGAATATTCTAACGAAGTTTCCGGGTAATGTTCGTTTCCGAGGTCTTCCTCAGAGAAGGACCAATATAACTGCAAAACTGTTTTTCTCTCTCCTATAACTTTTCAGACTAGTCAGGTGAGAATATGCTCCATATAACGCAAGAATTATTTTAATTGTGCAAGGCATATTTGGAAGCTAATCTGGGGGCTACTGTATTTGACCTGAAATATTCCAAGTGTAGCTTGTCTTTAATCACGCAGTGAAGATCCTTGTTCCGTGGTGGCAGCTGCGGCCAAGGTAACACTTTTAAAAATCTGCAGAGCCAGTCAAATCTCCAGGGGTCAATCAGAAGCTCTGCCCACTTCCTAAAAATACTTGGCAGGCACCAGGAAAGGAATCTGCAGGCACCATGGCACCCACAGGGACTATGGCGGGGACCCCGGCTCTACACTAATGACTAGCCAGGGGCCACACCTTGCAGCAGTGAACTCCACAGGCTGATCGCCTGTTGTGCAAATCCTCTTGTTGTGTACTCAGATGTCGCTCTTGTTTCCTCCCTCTGAACAGGTGACAAGCGTTTTGAGTGTGCCCAGTGCCAAAAGCGCTTCATTAGAAGTGACCACCTGACGAAGCACTATAAAACTCACCTGGTGACCAAGAACTTGTAGGGCTGGATGCAACCATAAGACGTGGGGGAGCCATCCCGAGGGTATTGGTGACCCCGTTGCCATGAGGGGACAAAGGACAGAAAAATGCCCCACGTTACACTCCTGATCGGGGACGTCGTCTTTCCCAGATGTCTCTTGGCAGGAAAAGGGAGTAAAGGCCGCTGTGGATTCCATCGATGGCCTCTGCCTCCTGGCGCGCTCCTTGGAACCATCTCAGAAGGTGCCTTGGACGGTGTGGCATCAGGCTGGGATGTGAAGGAGGAGCAACATCACTTCCAAACGAATTAACTAAAATCAGCACAAAGTCCGGGAGTGGGGGGGAAAGAGATGGGGGGGGGCAGTAGCAAGGCAGAGCCTCTCCCCGCCCCAGAGATCCTTGGGAGCCCACAAAATAAGATTTTTACTCCATTGCACCAAAGGGCCTCCCTATAGAAGTGATAGTAAAAACAGCAGCAAACACCCCCCCCGCATTCCCCCCCCAGCACATTCCTACTTTATATTTAAAATTATAAATATCTATAAATATCTATATCTATATATTAAAAAGCCTCCTTAGGAAGCCCATGTTTTTTCTACAGAGAACGTTGCCTTATATTCTCCCTCCCTTCCCGCCCAGTTCCAAATTATGTATTGCAAACAGGTTTTTTTTTAAAAAAATTACTTCTTTAACAAAAGAAACGAAGCCTTGCTTGAATTGAATGATGCAAGCGCCATCCGAAGCCCCTGCATCGATACCAAACACGGGACCCAGACAGTTCCATTTACCGGTCTGTGCATCAGGGCCTTCTCTGTGCACGCAGCGGGGGTGGGGTGGGAAGGGTGTTGGGTTGGGTTTCAGGGGCGTGTGCACGGGAGCAGCCCTTTGCTCGTGGAAGAGAGCAGGAGGAAGCCCTGTGCAAAAGGGAGCCCCCTCTTGTATAGGACAGTTCTGTGGCCAAGCGAAAGAATCCCAGCTGCGGTAGAAGGCACCTCCAAGGCATCTGGAGGGGAGTGGGAATCTCTGGGGCACGATGGCATCTGGTCCTGCACCGCTGGGGGTCGGCAGCTTTTGCCAGTGGGAACAGAATGCCACGATCTCAGTGCCACCAAATTCTTGTGCACTTGAAACGCAGGCATTCTCTTTCCAGACGATCTCTTTCTTGGATTTCTTTGCCTTCCTCCCCCCCCCCTTTTAAAAAACAGTCTCCCAATAACAGCCCCTTTCTGTATTATAGTGTATATTGTATCATAGACTATATATTGCGTTGTGTTTCCTACATGTTTCAAAAACATACGGCTTGTTATTTTTGAGCTTTTAAATTAAAAAAAAAATCCACTTTATTTTTTAGTTGTAATTGCTTGAAGTATGTTTCCCCCCCCCTTTAATTACGTGTCAAATCCTTGTTATTTTTTTATTAACGATGTAACTTGGCCGGCCAACGTGAGGCTAGCCTAGGGGAGAAACAATCACATTTCTTGATTAAATAAATTTAGTTGTCAAAAGCAAACCTGACTAGTTTGGGAGCAAAGAATCCTTTTGTTTTGTTAAGGGGGGGGGAGATGGGAAGCACAGACTCATTGGGTGAGTTAATCACTGAGTGGTAAACTAGGGTACTGGAGAGGGGTGTTGGTTGGTGCTGCGGGGGGCAACAGTGGGAGGGCCTCTAGTGTCCTGGCCCCACTGGTGGACCTCCTGATGGCACCTGGTACTTTTGGCCTCTGTGTGACAGAGTGTTGGACTGGATGGGTCATTGGCCTGACCCAACATCAGCTTCTCTTATGTTCTTCTGTATTAATGGGAAAGTGAGACTCCAGATGAGGAGGCATTTTCTCATGAGAAATGTAAACTGTTTTGTTTCTTTGCTCAGAATTGTTTGTGATACAGATGGAGAAGGGAACTGACAAACTTGATAAATCCAGAGAGGTAGCCATGTTAATCCATTGCTGCTGCACAATTAAATGGAAGCCCAGTGGCCCCTTAAGACTAACAGAATTTAGTCCAGCATCTGAGCTGACTTCCTCATAGGGTTACCAACAACCTGGAGGAAAAAAAATGCCTAATGGGGATGTTGTTTACCAGCTGAAAAGCCTCAACTGCCCATTTCTGCACATTAAACCTCTTTTTTTGGGGGGGGGGGATTGTTCCTTCAGGTTGTTGCCAACCCAGCTTCGTCAGATTATGAAGTGTATATCCATAGCAGTTATGAATATACGCTTCATGCATCTGATGAAACGAGCTGTCTCTCACAGTTTATGCTGGAATAAACGCTTGGTCACCTTTAAGGTGGGACTAAACTTTTGCGGAGGGCTTAACTAGAATATACACATTTAATTCTCAACTGTTTCTCCCACTTTCTGAATGGTATCAACATCATTTACAGAGGAGAGCAGGCCAAAGGCTTGATTTGATTTCATGTATCAAAACACCCTAAACATTGGTGGGGGGGGGCTGACCAACACATTACACAGGAGTGTGAAGAATAAAATTGTGAGTTCTACATGCTGCAAGCAGAGGTGTGGATAAGTCATCATCGGGGTGCCGCTTCAAGCTGTCCCTGTACAATAACTGTAAACCTGTAAAACCAAACTTCACCTGCCATGAAAGGCCTGGTTCTCCTTCCAGGCCTTATTTATTGAGAGGCATTTTTTCCAGGCAGTGGGGAAGTTCTCCTGCACAATCCCCACTGAAATGAATGGGATCTCTCTTAAGAGTGGAATTTCAGTGGTGGAAAACAGTGTTACAAGAAAACTTCCCGTTGGATCAAGCCCTAAGCAGAGTGCACCAACTTACCTGACAGATGGCCAACTTCTCTGTCACTTTTCTTCTCGTGGATGCAGAATATGCCTAGTTTGATCCACCAACCCCAGTCTCTCTCCCATCACCTTTATCAAGCTAACAGCCCACAAGATCTCTCCCCACCCTCTGAGAAACGATGCCACGAAGAGAGGTAGGAGAAATAAATGAATCCTGTTTTGTTATTTTCCAGTTTTGAGATTTGTCTTCTATACAAGGAATACTGCACTTTCGAAGAAGCTACCATATTTCCTGTGGCATGGACAGCTATTGTAGCTCACTTCTTTTAGGATATTATGGCAGTGGAACAAATGGCTGGACATTCAGTCACCTACAGAGCGGTGACTTGCAATAGGTACCCCCCCCCCCCCAGTTTCCCATCCTGGTAGTCAAGAAGGCTACAGGTACCAACCATGAGCAAGTTGCATTGGCTTGGAGCATGCTATCGGATGGATGGATGGAAGCCTGCGAGCTCCGGTAGATGTAAATGTGAACTGCCAGTAAGTAATTTTATGAAAACAGCTGAAAGTGTATTGGTGCAATGCTGGGTTTTAAGGAGAGGGGCTGTGATCTATGGGGGAGGCCATATGCATCATCTGTAAGAGATGCTGAATCCCCCTGGCGTCTCCAGTTTAAAATCTCTGGGTCAATGATATGCTAGACCTTTGTACAAAAGAGAGAATAGCATATAACAGGTGAGAAGCTCCCAACCTTCACCTCCATTTGGCACAAATTCTTCTACCTATTCGAGCAATGCTATCTTCTCACCTTGGGTCCCTGTTTAATTGAATCCAGAATGTTGTCACTTAATTTCCTAACCTATACTCCTGCCCTACCTGCTCCTCGTTCCTCTATCTGCTAATGGGACACATTAGGGAAGAGGGAGGGGGTGTGCTCTAGGGGGCTTGTTGGCTACGTTGACTTCTTTGTATGAAAACAATAAAAATCTAAATTAAAAAAACAACAACAAGGATCTCCTGCAGGGACAGCCTGAGACCTTGAAGAAGGGCCACTGCCAGAGAATAAAGCATCTGGTTTGGTGGGGACTGGTAGTCCGGTACAGGGTGAGTAGCTGCTTCTCTCAAAGTGACATTTGGCATCAGTGACCTCCCAAAAAAGCCACAGGGAAAACATGTCATTCATACCTGGTCTATTAGTGGTAGAAAAGTGCCATTAAGTCAGAGCCAACTTAAAGGCAACCCCATAGGGTTTTCGGGGAAAGAGATGAATAGAGGTGGTTTGCAGCTCTGGACTCCCATGGTGGTCTCCCATCCAAGTACTAACCAGGGGCCCCATCCGTACAAACTCTAAAATCAAGAATACCTTCCTCACTATACATTTTATCCTGGTATGCCTATTTTGACTACATTGGGGGGAAACCGGCCTCTCAAAATGGTCAGGGCACCATTCGGTCCATTTTGATGATCGCTGTCTTATCATTTTTTAACTGCCCTCTGCGAGGTCCCGCACTTGCTGTTGATTGCCGCATTGAAGCTGCTGCCCCAGCCTCACGTTTCGGTGATGTCCTCTACAGACAGAGTGAGGGACGGGGACGGAACAAACAAGACGTAAGTTCTGTGCAGTTATCAGTCATGCATTCTTTAAAAAGGCAGTCAAAAATTGTTCACTCTCGCCCTGACGCAGAGGCAGGCAATAACAGGGGTCGCCAGAAGTCAGCCATGGCTTCCAGGCACACACATAAATTCCAAAAGAAAAAAAATTGTTCTCTCTCTAATCTGAATTATTTTCAGAGAAGAAATTTTGCACGTGACACAGACTGATCCTACGTCTCCTTCTCATCTAGCTTATCTTGCTCAAATGATGTCGAGACTTTGAAAGAAGTAAGAATTTTTGGAAAGCACTAGCATTGTTTGCAAACCACACCTCAATACAGCAGTGATTTCCAATACTGGACTTGCAGTGCGATCTTAACAACACTTTCCTGGGAGTAAGCCCCAATGAATAAAATGGGATTTAATTTTGAGTAGACCTGCTGAGGATTGCTCCCTTGAACACCCAGGTGTGTCACCAATGATCTCAAGGCAAGTGATGACATCCTCAAAGTAATTTTACTTCACTTAAAAAATAATTATGTCATACTGCAATTTGGGGGAGGGGGCTGATTTTCAGAGTAGTAAATGGACTGGCTTAGATTCTAAGGGTCTTTCCATTGTGACAGTGGCTGTCTCTCCTCCTGCCCCTCCCCCAGATAAATTTCGGGTAGGCTGTGGCATGAGGGGTAGGGGAATTCTGCAAACAGAAGTTAAGTTTGCTTGTGTCGTTTCAGTGCAATACTACATAAATGCTATTGTTTCTAATTGAATTAGATGTGATCGCTATTTTTTAAAAAACTATGCTACATTACAACTTCAAATTTATTCCATTTAAGACAAGCGTCATGGTGAAGTGTCACAATTCTAAAAAGGTACGGAATCGTTGCAATAGGGGCTCTCAAATGTGCAACGTGTGGTGTAGAATTCAACTGCCTAGGAATCCTGGTGTTTAATTTAAAATTAAAAGCCTTATGTTTACAAAAAGCAAAACAAAACCCACCCTTGGATGGATGAAGGACGTGCATTGACTCCTTCACAGTGCTTTCAGGACATGGTGAAAATAGAGGAAGGGGAGTTTATAAATAGAGGAAGGAGAGATTATAAACAACGATTCCTCACTGGAGAGTAGAAGAAAAAAGGGTTTAACAGCTAGGATCAAAGGATCTCAATGTGTCCTGTACAGTACAGGTCCAAATCTTTACTGAACTGGAAGGAAACCTGCTCCTAGTGTTCTTTCTACAACCACTGCTTTACAAAACATCTCCCTGAACCTCCAACCTTTGACAGCATTTACCACAGCAACCGGCCACGGTGGTGGGCTTCTTCATGGTTGTGCTGTTATGGGCGATGTGTTGTCCCATGGCCAAAGATTGGGGCAGAGTCTCACGGGAAAAGAAGTAATCCAACAGGCGTCTGGTCGTCAGTTTAGGTTTGTCCGTAGAGACCGGGGACAGGTCCTCCAGCTGCTGGTATGTGATGTAGACTCAAGCGCTAGGAACCAGTTCCAGCTTGACCCTTCTGTTCAGTGTGGGGAGATGGGGAGAAATAGATTAATTTAAAACTGTGGTACAGAAGACCTCTCTTTGTTATGGACTGGAGAGTTCATCTAGAAAATACAATAGATGGCACTGAAGATACATACCACCTTCAGTTTCTGAATGCTCGAGCTTCATGGTGGATCTCTCATTCCTTCGTAAAAAGCATTTTCCTCCTCCTCGTTTAAAAAATGGTGTGGAGCTGAGTTGTTGTTCAAATCTGAAAAGGTACAATTGTGCCCTGAATGCACGTGCCAAATTTGGTTCCATAGCTCAGTGTTCGGTGGCATAATTGCATTCTGGACAGATGGAATACGGAATGGTTGAACAGAAGACTTCACTTGGACAACACATGAGACCAAACAAATACTGTTTGCCTACTCAGTGGTGTTTGTTTGGGTTGTGATGCCACTGGTTTATCAACCATTCCTTCCTGACTCAACACAAGACAGTTCCAGTAACAAAGCAAAATGTATCTTAATCTTCTCAACGTTTGGAAGCCCCGGGGTCATGAGGTACAACCCTGTGATGCTAGATTCACTACCATGACTCTTCCTCAAAGGAACCCTGGGAATTAGAGTTCCGCACATACTTCTAAGATGATAAGAGAAGCCATGTTAGATCAGGTCAACGGTCCATCCAGTCCAACACGCTTTAGGTGCCGCTACAGCACTGTTTGCTTCACCATTGGCTTTGATACATATGAAGAGAATTGCATTAGAGCAATTCCTAGCAATAAACATGGCAGAGAAGAAAAGAGGCACCATCTGATAAACGAAACCTGCAACATACTTAAAGAGAGCATTTCCATAGTTGTTATCTGCCTCTGTGACTGGAGTGTACTTAATATGCACAAGCAAGCATAGTCCAGAGAAATATAACTGTTTCAGCGTCAATTAATTTTCAGCCGTGAGAGATCTTGAAGTGTATCAGAGGCATAGCATCCAAATCGCAAGATGTCATAGTCCTGCTGTACACTGCATTGGTCAGGCCACACCTGAAGTATTGTGTGCAGTTCTGGAGGCCTCACTTCAAAAAGGATGTGGACAAAATGCAACATGCACCATGCAAATTCATTTAAACTTCACAATTTATGTATTTATTTATTTCTGCTGGTTTGCCATTGCCTCCTTCTGCATAGCAGCTCTGGTATTCCTTGGTCATCTCCCATTCAAATACTAGCCACAGCTGGCTCTGCTTAGCTTCTGAGATCTGACGTGACCAGGCTAGGCTGGACCATCCAGATTGGCGGTGGTGGAAAGTGCCCTCAAGTCACAACTGTGACCCTGTAGGGTTTCGAAGGGAAGAGACGTTCAGAGGTGGTTTGCCATTGCCTGACTCCACATCACGACCCTGGTATTCCTTGGACGTCGCCCTTCCAAATACTGACCAGGGTTGACCCTGCTTAGCTTCTGAGATCTGACAAGATCCAGCTAGCCTGGGCCGCCCAGGTCACAATTTATATCAGTCTCAAAATCCACCTTAACACAGTATCTAATTTTTCTTTAAAAAGCAATATATGTACCCCCGTCCTTTTCTTGGCTACTAAATTCCTGACCACAACTCAAAGGTAGTCTTGTATTATTTGCAATGGATTCATAGGTTCTTTGGTTAAAGCTCAAGAGGAAAGATACACTTGGGGGCAGCAACCCAGAATAGCTGGATATGCGCCCAGCTTTTATGAACATGGAGCACAGGATTTATTCTCCCCAGAGTCTCTAGTCTTTTGAGGACTGGGAGAAACGTGATGTTCCAGTAAAATACTTACATGGACTTTAGAAAAAGCCATCCATGGTGTGACTTCAGGCTGAAATACTGCATACTGGATGTCATAAAACTGGACTTTGAATTTCAATGTTAGCTTGTCAGTAAACGGGATCCAAAGTCTTTTCTTGCAAGATATGCTATTGTTTGTACCTAGCTAAAAAAAAAGAAAATCCCACAAATGACACTGCAATGACCCCATCAGTACATTTTCACCTAGGATACCCTTGTTTCCCCCCCCCCCCACCTCCAGGAGATCTGTATTTCTGCAGAAAAACAAGTCATCCTTCCTCTTGATTCTTGACACCTAATCCAGAAAGCAAGGAAAAAAGTTTCCTTTTCCTTCTGATGACTATGAGGGGGGGAAAAAGCGGGGGGGAGGAGGATAACAATGATCCTGATGACAAAATTAAGCACGGGCTTCCCCTTTTCACACTACCTTCCTATTTCATTTAATAAAACCACCATTCAAATAAGCAAAAATGTTATAGCTTAAACATTAACAGAGCTCACAGTCTAACAAATGCACATATTCTCATATATTATCAGCTCTGCTACTGATTTTCATTAAGAAACATTAATGTAATCCCGTGTCGGTCTTATGCATGGATGGTTAGCAGTCCAGGGGACATTTCGTAGAAAAAGAGGTGCTGGAGCTCATTAGCATAACTTATTTGCATATGCCACACACCCTGACATCACCAGAAGTGTGTCAGAAGGCAACACCCACCGCTCAGGCCCTACTGGACTGTTTTGGATTGCTACCTATTGGGGGGAGGGGGGAGAGACGCAGATCTGTCCTCGCAGAGGAGGGAGAGCTTGTACCTGAATAAAACTTGGTTTTAAAGGTGCCACTAGACTGTTTTGGACCAGTCGGCTGGGGGGGGGGGAGCTCTGCAGCTTACCTGGTTGCTTCTTGCTCTGACTGAGGGCTGCTGGGAGCAGGGGGTGGGGCTTGTTGCATGTGCCTGCCCCCTGGGCTCTTTACTGCCGGAGCTCCGTTCCTGACCCCTGGTTAGCGCTAAGTCCAGCCTTGGAAAGCACACCTTCCGCAGACAAAGATGATCCTTGGCAAACATTTAAACCAGTGGTACTCCATGGCCCACAGACAGCCATGTTCACCATTAACATCAACCAAAAGAGCCAGGAATGCACAGGGAACCCTCTTCCAGTTTTTCAAGCCTTGGCAAACATTTAAACCAGTGGCACTCCATGGCCCACAGACAGCCACGTTCACCATTAACATCAACCAAAAGAGCCATATTTACTTCCATCCTTACCATGAGACCTGCACTTTATGGAGGTTCACAGCTTACCTGCGTCTCCAGTGATGGCTGTTTCAAGATGGGAACCACCTGCGAATACCAAGCAAGGGCCTTGCCCCCTCTCCAATCATGGGGTAGGTGCCACACTGGGGAATGGTGCTCAGGAGAGCCACGGGTGGCACGGCGAAGAGCGATAAGCAGCTCACGAACCTCAGAGTATCATTGATTTAAACATTTACAGAAATTTATTTATTTATTCGATTTATATCCCACCCTCCTTGCGTAGCAGGCTCAGGGCGGCTTATAGTAGGTTAAAATACGTTAAAACACAGATGCATTGAAACAATGCAATAACGTAGTATGCAACAAATGGCAATCATAACGACATATAAATACATATAAAAAAGATAAAATGCTGATGGCGGTAGCATCCCATAGGGTCAAATTACGCTGGCTGTTGTTATTCAAGTTAACAAAGAGGGCCTTAACAGTTCAGATGTTGACTGTTCAGATGTTATCAGTATGTAGTCAGTGGCGGCTCTTAATCGAAGGCCTGGTGGAAGAGCTCTGTTTTACAGGCCCTACGGAACTGTAGGAGGCCCTGATGTCTTCTGGGAGCTCGTTCCACCAGTATGGAGCCACCGAGAAGGCCCTGGCCCTGGTAGAGGCCAATCTGGCATTTTTCGGACCAGGGAGAGTCAGACGGTTTTGAGACCCTGACCTCAGTGCTCTCTGGGGAACGTGGGGAAAGGCAGGCCCCTGACCGTATCTGACCTTTAAATACAGGAATAGAAGATGCATCTTTATGGTTTAAACATTTTTACTTTCTCACTCCTAGGGAATTATCATGAACTCCAATCCCAGACTCTTCCTCTGCTTTAAGAAATTCTGGAGCAATACTAATTGAAGATTAACATGATACTGCATCCAGCAGAAAACATAAGCTAAATTCAGCTTGAGAGACCAGGCTTTTCACATGAAGGCGAGCCACTGGCAGAAAGTGTTTCCTGGAAGAAAGCAGCAGACATGCAAAGCCTGGCTGCCAGCTCTTAAAGTAGGGTTCAGTTGCTGAATCCTTTCCTATCCCGACAGTCTCTGTGGCATAGTGGTTAAGAGTGGCGGACTCTAATCTGTAGAACCTGGTTTGATTCCTCCACATGAAGCCTGCTGGGTGACCTTGGACCAGTCCCAGTTCTGTCAGAACTGTCTCAGCCCCACCTCCCTCACAAGGTGCCCGTTGTGGGGAGAGAGAGGGAAGGAGATTGTAAGATGCTCTGAGACTCCTTTGGGTAGAGAAAAGCGGGGTATAAAAACCATCTCTTCTTATGTTCTCCCCACAGGAAAAACAAAGTTCAAAGCTAGGAACACAGTATGATAAGGAGCAGGTTTGACAAATATCTACATCATTTTAATTTTATGTGAGATATCAGGTGTGCCATTTCAATGTCTCAGTGTTGGATTTTGTGTACACAAATCCCATGCAAAGGCTGTGAGTCCTGTGAACTGGTGAAAAGGGAGACAGAAAGATTTTTAAATATTTGGACATCTGAGAAGCGAAGATAGATGCACCTGGTGAGTAGAGCGATCTTAGGCCCCACTGCAGAGTCTCTACTTGTAGAGAAATCTGTCTGCACTGACCTTGTATCCTCCATCTATTTGCTTTCAGGAGAAGAGGGGTGAAAACAAAGTGCTATCTCTGCCAATTCACAGGGTGAAAACAGCCTCTGTTCTTCACTGACTCAACAGAGTGAAAACAAATGCTGTCCCTCAAGACAAGCCAGTATAAAGCAAAGCTTGTAGTTGAAATAAATGGTGGAGTGTTTATTTGATGATTGCCCCATTGAACCTGCTAGTGACCTTGGTTGCCCAAATCCACCCCACAAAGAGTTAATGTAAACACTGAGAGGGGGGGGGGAATGACAAAGCTTATCTTGCATGGAGGATCCACCCCAACTTGTTCAAAGTCTTATTGCCTCACTGAAGTTAAACTTTTCCCTATACGCTACATGACTCCTTGAATGCTCCTCCAAATTACAGCCTCTTGTTGTGGCCAACGAACAGGGCCATCTGAGTGCAGAAGTCAGTAGGGTTGTCAGCTACAGGGCAGTGGAGAAATACCAGAAGATTTTGAGGGGGACTTTGGGGAGGGGAGAGTACCTCAGCAGGACACGATGCCATAAAGTCCATCCTCCAAAGCAGCCATTGTTTCCAGAACTGATTTCTACTGTCTGGTGATCAGTTGTAATAGAGGGAGATCTCCAGATTCCATCTGGAGGCTGGCATTCCTAGAAGTCAGAATGCTAGGAAATGTTTAGGCTAACACCCCTCAGTGCATGAGATGGGCACACTCCCTGATCAAACATGTGTATGTACAACTTTTCCACTTTTGTATTTTTGTCACATTTTTTTATCCTGCTCCTCCTGCCAAGGAGCTCAGAGATGCATACAGTCTCATCAGGTTATGGGTGAGGCTCAGACCTGTCAGCTTTGGAGAATTATTCCAGGCCCTTTCTATGCATCATCCACATGACATGACACAGAGGTGCATTTGGGGGGGGGGGCAGCTTTTCCACAGCTGTGAAGGTCCTTTCCCCTGTTATCACTACAAGCTCAATTTTATACTCTTTAGAAAGGCAGGTATGAACACAGTGCACCAGAAAAGCAAGTCAAATGTCATAGAACTTTGTTTTAGCTTTCCACACACCTGGCACATTCTTCAGGAACTCGTCCTTCAGTAACTAGCTTGCAGGGCTGGGGGAGACAGAGCCTCTCCAAAGTATGACTTTCATTCCAGCAGCTTCAACTGTAGGTGCCCCCTCACCTGCGGTGTCACCCATCCCTTGCTGCATAAACTGGGGACAGGGAGTTGACAGATCAGTGATACTTTCTGGCATTGCTCCTCACCTCTGCAGAATCCAGACCCTGTAACAGAAACTGTCAGTTCAGCTCTTACTCTGTGGCAGAGTTTTTCACAGCTTAACATGAGAACTAATTTTTATTACAAAAGCTTGAGTATGGAACACATAATGTAAGAAGAGAGAGTTTCTGAGCTTGTGCAGAGTATCTTCCCTTACCATTGAACAACTACAGCCTTCTCCAACAAGTCTGTGTTCAAGCGTGTACAGAATAGAGCCTTTACAACTGGGTAACTAAAGCCACCCTACATAACTGGAACTAGGGGGAAGGTTTTTTCTAATCAAGAAGGTATGCCTTACAAGTAGACCTGGAACTCCAGCTCATAAGAACATAAAAAGAGCCCTGCTGGATCAGTCTATCTAGTCTAGAATCATCTCACACAGCTGCCAACCAGTTCCTTTGGAGGGCCAAACATAGGGCATACAGGCTGAGGTCTTTCCCTGATGTTGCCTCCTGATTCTGGGATTCAGAGGATTAGTACCTCTGAATGTGGAGGTTCCCCTCAGTCATCATGGCAAGTAGTCATTGATAGACTTATCCTCTACTAATCTATTCCCTTTTAAAACTGTTTATTCCTGTGGCCATCACTACATCCGCTGGCACTGAATTCCACATTGTAATCATTCTGTATGTAAAAAGTATTTTCTTTTGTCCATCCTGAACCTACTGCCCATCAGCTTCATCAAATGCTCTCGAGTTCTAGTATTTGGGAAGAGGGAGAAAAATTTCTTTGTCACTATCATTTTGAAAAGTTTTAAGCACTGTGCTCTTTCAGTGGTACCCTGGTAATCTCCACCCCACCCCCATTTTCAAGCTCTTAAAACCACCAGTAAAGGCAAAGATGCCATGGATCCCTTTCACTTACCACAAACCACACGATTTGTTCAAGGCAACTTACTCCAGGTAAGCACATACTAAGCTTCAAGCTCACTTTTAATACACTTTACTGCTTGTTATTAAATACTGTTTTAAACTGCTGTCCATGTTGGATATAACTGTAGAAAGGGAGGAGATAAAATATTCCAGAAGGAAATCGGGGAATAAAACAATAGGCTGGATTTGAATCATAATTTTTTTTAGGGGAAACGGTTGCATTTGAGCGCTGTCCTGGAACGAGCTTGTTCTTCATCGCAGCGCTGATTCCAGGAGCATGTTCAGTAGGATACAGGAGTAAAATCTGCCAGTGAGCATCTTATTTCTGGAAATTAAGCACTACGTCAAATCCTCACTAAATCAGCCCTTCCCATCCCAGCACTTTGAACCTTCTCCACAGAGACGGTGGAGACGCCCCCCCCCCCCCCCCGACCTTTATTTAACAAGACCTCCACGTGCTTGTTTACAACCTTGCGCACGCTTCCCGGTCCGCCTCCCCGCCATTTTTCCATTGGCTGTACGCTTCTGACCTCTTCCTTTCTGATTGGAAGGCGCGATTGTCGCTTTCCCATTGGCTGCGGAGTGCAGCCCTTGTCATTCTTTAGGTTTGGAAGGCAGCAGTCGTTTTCTGATTGGTCGACAAGCGCCACGATGGTCAGCCTTTCTGAGGAGCCTAATTAATGACGTCACACTGCAACGGATGAGGAGAGTTGTTTTCTGTTGGTTTCTGACAGAACCCCGCCCCCTTCGTTTCCCTCGCTCTATTGGCTGAGGGGGGAGGAGGAGGAAAGCAAGCAAGGCCGACGTGAACGTTTTTTCTGCCGCTGTCCTGATTGGGCGCTTTAGGACTCCACCCCGTTCTTCTCCTCGGTTCTGAGGGGGCTTGGCGAGAGAAGGAGGAGAGAGCTTTGTTGAGCCCGCCTTCAGTCACCCCTGCGCATGCGCGCATCATTGGTAAAGGAAAGGTGAGCTTATGTTTAGTGGCCAGGTGGGTCTGGGGTTGCGCAGCTTGGTCCCCTTCGCTTTCCGTAGCTTAAGCCAAGCGCGAAAATCGTTTTGTCCTATGGATCTGGGATCCCTTCGGAAAAGCTACAGGGGAGATGAGGAGGTGAGCGTGCGGGGTTGGGTTCTTCCTACTGCTTTAGTTTGCAAGCGCGTGGGGAGATGGTTCAAGGTCAGGGGGCTCCTGAGGACACGTGGAGCCATCCCTGAGATGCACCTGCTGACCTTTGGAATGGACAGCCAAGGGGGTCTAAATGGCCGAGTTAGATCCTGCAGGTGTGCTGGAGAGTCTGAAATGGCTGGCAATGAAGACTAATGGACTGGGAACCGTAAGCTGGGGTGGGAGCCATGTGGCTGAGCCATGCCGGTGCAGCAAGATAGTGATGCCCGTGATGGATGAGGAGGTAGTGAGTAAGTCTCAACTATGGTGAGTAACTGGAGCTTGGCTGTGCTTGCTCCTGGCTGCCAGTAGCCCTTCAGGAAAGGCTCCTTGACACTTTCCCTGCAAGTTAGATGGCTGGGCTGTCCCTCCTCGTGTGGAGGATGGAGGCTGAAGAGGAGAGAGGGTCTCAAGAAATTATTGGATGGTGTGTGGGTGACCTGCAGTGCCATTGTAAGCAGAGTTGTGTTCTTGTTAGCCCCTTGACTTCTGTGGATTCAAAGGAATGTAGCCTTTCTTGGGGTGGTGGCACCGCTGGGGAGGGATAGAGAGCTGGAAGAGAGGGCAGGACAGTGCAGGGAAATGTGGGGGAGAAAGCAACAATAGTTCTAGATGGGCTAGATTTTGGAGAAGAGAAAGCTGATGCTGGGTCTGTTCCCACTGCATAGCCACTGCCTGAGATGGTGGGTGTCCTTTGCATAACTGGGCCTTCTTTCAGAGTGCTTCTTGCTCCTTTTCTCAGGCTTTTGAGGAAAAGCACCTTTCCTCCCTTGACCCCATTAAGCAGTTCTCTGTATGGTTTGAAGAGGCTATGAGGTGTCCCTCCATTGGGGAAGTCAACGCAATGTGTTTGGCGTCCTGTACAAGGTAGGAATTGCCACCCAATGGCTTCGGTTCCTTCTGGCTTATGAAGTCCTTACAGATTTGGTCCTGCAACTAAAATGTTTGTCTTGCTGTTATTACCTGTCTTCCCAGAGATGGAAGGCCCTCTGCACGGATGGTACTTTTGAAAGGGTTTAGCCAGGAAGGCTTCCGCTTCTTCACCAACCACGAGAGCCGGAAAGGAAGGGAGCTGGTGAGTGCATCCATGCGATAGAAGGCCATTCCTGTAGTTCATAGATTGGCACTTTGATTTGCATGTTAGGGCTGTTGCACAAACGTAGGACACCCTGAGAGATCTGTTTTATTTTGCTTCACTCCAATTGCATGACTTATGGGAAAGGGCAAAGACTAGTTGGAAGATATTGAAGTTCTGTGCCCTGGTGGATGGCCCACAGAGACCCTCTGTGGCTTCTGATATCTCCGCAGATCAGCAACTGGTGATCCCTGAGCTGAAAAAAGCCTGGCAAATAGAAGGGCCCTGGCCTTCCTGTTGCCAGGACAAGTTCCTGCCTATGGTCACATGCTTCAAGCAGAAGGAAGGATCAAGAGAAATTGAGACGGACACTGTAGAGAGAAGGAGAAGCAGAGAGGGTGAGGGCCACCAGAGAATCTAGCTCTTTGCCAATGGATTCAAGTCCAGTACCACCTTCGAGGCCAAGAAAAGTTTCAGGGTAACTTTTATTGGTCTCTAAGGTGTTACTGGACTCAAATCTAACTGTTTTACTATCCACCAAACTGGTTTCCATAGCCATATTTTCTAAAACCTTGGTTTTTTAAAAAGCATCGAGCTGCATCACATTTTACTGTTTGGTTGCAGAGAGATACCATCAAGTGTTTAGTGAATGTTTTTCTTCAAACGGCAGCTAGCCACTTAATTTTTTTACATTGCACTGGTCATAGTACCAGCCCTGCAGAAGTTGGAGTTGCGCAATCTGCTGAAACCATGAATGAACCTGGCAACACTGTCATCAGAGTCAAAGAGGTTGCTTCTTCAGGAGTTAGAACTCCCATTCTGCTGTTGTATTTGTTTGAGAAGAAGGGCCCTCTACGTGCACGATAAAACTTCTGGGGCTAATGAGATCAGAACCCTTCCCAGAAACTAGTTTTTCAGCGAGCTTAATTTTTCGTATTCTTTGTTATTCTTCTCACAGCTTGATACTTTAAATATTTGATAAGTATTATTTGATAAGTATTTTTTTGTGTGTTTTGCCGCTTTCAGGACTCCAACCCATTTGCTTCCATTGTCTTCTACTGGGAGCCCCTCAGTCGCCAGGTAACCTATTTTCTTTGCCTCTACTGAAAAGGCTGGCAAAGAAGTGTTTATTGTAGAAAGGCAGATATGGAATGAGAGGTTTCAGGGAATTTTATCATGAGTCTCCCCCTTTCCAGCTGACATTTCTATGCTCCAGACCCTGGCCATTTCTGGACAAAGCTTGAGGTGATGAACTGGAGCCAAAACCGGCTGGTAGCCAGAGAGCCAGTTTGGTGTAGTGGTTAAGTATGCGGACTCTAATCTGGATGACCTTGGGCAAGCCATAGCTCTGTCGGAGCTCTTCTTGAAAGAGCAGTTTCTGTCAGAGGTCTCACAGCCCCGCCTACTTCACAGGGTGTCTGTTGTGGGGAGGGGAAGGGAAAGGAGATTGTAAGCCCCTCTGAGACTCCGAGTGGAGGGCGGGGCATAAATCCAGTCTCTTCTCTTCTTCCACTTAACCTATCCTGGAAAGAGTCAGAGTCTGATCCTGTCCTGTTTTTATCTTCTCCCAGATCACAGGCATTTGGGATAGGCGTGTGTATCTGAGGGGAGGGCTTAGGTTTTGGTCCTTGAGCTTGCTTCAAGCCTTACTACTTCCAGTGAAACAGAAACATCCCCTGGGGGAAGTGAGGATGCAGGAGTTGCCGACTCTGATTTCCTTTTATCCTTGCAGCAGCCCTGAGAGGTAGGTGAATCCAAACAATAAGGGGAAAAGAATAGTGTCACAGGAGTCCCAAATATACAAATTCCACTAGTAGAAAACACCATCAAAGATTGCCAGAACAGTATATTAAACAATTATAAAGTTGGTGGTGTCACAACAACAACATTAATGCATACTGTAACTATAATAATGCAATATTTCCTCCTTTGAAGATAAAACATAAAGTCCATGTAGTCAGTGTAACTTGATAGGAGGAGTCCACATAGTCATAACATTTTCCAAACAGCCTTTGCAAAGACACCCATTCTAGATACTTGGAAGATGCATTTCCTTTGACTTCTTCAGTTTGCTGGCTGTGTAAGTGGAACCTAGCCACAAAAACACATATGAAAAGCAGAATTGTTTTTAAAACATGCCTGAAAAATACCCTGATTTCAGCAATTTCAACAGACCACAAGGTTTATAGTGTAAGAAGCAAAATCATAGATTCTCAAAGATACAGACGAAGATGCATGCCAATGTAAAGCTCAACAGGGAGAGAAGCAGGTGTATCCAATTTAGATTAGTCCCATTTAAAGGGCTCTATTTTTCTAAAATGAACGAAAAATCAATCTCCCTGTTCAAGCCAAAGGTTCATATGTTTTCAAATCAAAGATAAGGTGTGCCTCCCTCTGTAACAGAAGACGCTGCACATCCTGCCTCTGGAAAGGCTTATTTTGGTGTACAAAAATCACTCCAAACTTCCTGTTGTCCACATTATGCCCAGTACTAGCATAGTGTTCACCCATTGGGATATTTTCTACATGTCTAGTTAGTCTAGATTTATGCTCAAGAACCCGGGTTTTAATAGCTCTTATTGTAGACCCCACATATTTTTTACCAGGTGAGGCTGAGAGAGGGTGGCTGGCCCAAGTTCAGCCAGTGAGCTTCTGTGGCAGAGTCGGGATTTGAACTCTGGTCCTAGCGTAACACTCTTAATCATTGGACAGCACTATCTTTTTAAAGAATTATATTGCCGTTGAGTTTATGTGGGCTTAATCTGGGCAGAGGTTGGGACCATTTGCGCATGAAGATCTTATTGAGATATATGTCTAGGTTTATATCTATATAAACTTTCTATGCACCTTCATCACCGGGCGGTCTCCAGCTTCTTATTTACTACACCCAATAGATCTTGGGTTGGAACCAGCCATCTGGTGTGATGGTCACGAATCTTCCTCACATTCCCCTGCCTCAGGAGTCCCTTCTCAGCTCAGGAAAGTTGGCTCCCCAGGTCATGAGACCCATGTTGTGGAGTGCAGCCAGACAGATTGGTTGGCTGTAGTGAATGAAGGAGGAAGGAATTATCCTCCTCTCGCTCCAGCCCACCATTCCCAAGAATCAACTTTCCTGGGGTCAGAGGGGAAAGTGAGGAAGATCTGTAGTCCTTGTGTGAGTAGATGACTGGATCCAACCTGTTAGTTTAACTGGGGATGAGCAGGGAAGAGAAGGTCTCCTTAGACAAGGGGCCAGTGCCTGGAAAAGAGTAAGGCCTTTTTGGAGGGGACAGTGACTCAAAACGAGTCAACCAAAGTGGTTCTTTACACCCCAGTAAATTCCACTGGGATGAGATGTGTTTAGCGTTGCCTTTTCCAACCAATAGAGAAGATGTTAGGGCCACACCAGCACTAGCAGCAGAAAATAAAAATCAAGATGTAGAAAATAGGTTTTATTATTATTCTTTCATGATCCAGACAAATCAAGAAAGAATAATACGTTTTTTCGGCACTCTGTTTTTTCCTCTTCCGCTGCCTTTTCCAATCAACCGTGAGTTCAATGAACAGGGCAGGACATGTTTCAGCTAAATAATAATAAAACCTGCTAACAGAACCTCTATCTTTCTCTGGGACACCTTGTATGAACGGTTGTTTTGTCCCCCCCCCCCCCCCACAGGTGCGGATTGAGGGCTCCGTGGAGAGGCTCCCTGAGGAGGAGTCTGAGAAATACTTCCACTTGCGACCGAAGAGCAGCCAGATCGGGGCAGTTGTGAGCCGGCAAAGTACGGTGATTGCTGACAGAGAGGTGAGGAGCTGCGGCCCTGGGTTCCTTGGGGAATTCCCTTTAGTCAGCTGAACAAAGGAGAGAACATGTTCCTCATTTTCTTTCCGACTGCATGCTCGGTCATGTTCTGTGAGTTTATGATGTATTCCGGCATTCTTTGGTCGTGTTTTCTTATCGTCTGCATGATGAGTCAAAAGGATGCCTATCATCCAAGGGAGGTGTCCATTCTGTCAATAAAAAGCTGCACGTCCCAGCATTTCCCAAGGAAGAGCCCTATTTGGTAGATCCTACAGCAACTTTAAACTTCCTTCTTGGGAGGATAGACAGAAAGTGTCTGGGCTGAAAAGGCTCTGTGTGTGTGTGTGTATTACTCTCGGACATGCAGTGGTTTTGGCAGCTATAAGCTTGAATTTGATCGTGCACCATGACCTGTAGGTCACTGCGTTGCTGTACCAAGTTCCTTTATGACTTTGTTAGTTTATGCCTGCCCGCCCAAGGCCTTCACAGCTCTTCTCCCTTTGCTAGTATTTGCGGAAGAAAAACGCAGAACTTGAAGAGGTGTATCGTGAGGCCCCGGTGCCCAAGCCAGCATACTGGTGAGTTGATCTTAGAGCATTTCGGAGCTAGGCTTTGCGCATCGTTCTTCGTCCCTGGCTTTTGTGGCAGCTGTCGAAGCCTCATTCCAGATCCTAACCCAGAAACTTGTTTTCTTTTTAAAACAACTGTGAGAAGCCAAATTCTATATCACGTTCTGCGCTGTGACAAAAAAATAATCCAGATCTCTCTCCCCAAGCAACATAGTACTGGAAACTTGCCTTTTTTCTTGTTAAATTATTAAAGGTCTTGAGAGTCCAATAAAAAGTTAGCTAAGAGGGGGAGTGTGAAAAGGCTGGACTGTATATTATGACACTGGTCGGCATTTTGGACTCCTTGGCTGCAAACTCCCTTCTAAGTCTGTCTGATGCCGTATGCACTAGGACCATTATGATACGCGGAATTCAAGAGTTTCCTGCACCTACCTGCATAGAGAAGACAAAAGGGTGTGTCGTCTAGCAATCCCCCCCCCCCAATTATTGAATGGACACATACACTGTGCTCTTTTAGAATTCATAACAACTCACAGAAGAGTTTCTCCAAAGAGATAGGCTGTTGCAGCAAGAACAAACAAATGATTTGTGGTGCCTTGGATTTTTATTCCCTAGCAGAAACTTTTATGGACTAGGTAAAGTGACCTTTGGACCATGCCAACATGTATTGGAATAAAAATCTGCTGTTTAAGGTGCTAAAAGTCATTCCGCCCACCCCTTGTAATAATGATTTCCTGTTGCGTCCACTTTCATACTCCAGGACACCAATATACCTGCCCCCCCCTTGTAACTTGAGGGAGAATCCCTTCTCTGCTCAAACCTACCTAGCCAAACAGCAGTTGCCTTCCTCTGAATATCTCTTCTGGGATTCAGCTTCTAGTGCAGTTGGCTTGAACCCTAGAAATGCCGCCTCCCACTTTCACTGGGCCTCTGCAAAAGCGGGTGTGATTTTAGAGCGGTGCTGCTTCTTGCAGTCAGTTTGTTTTGTAGTGCCATCGACCTCTGCAGTGATTTATGTCAGATTTTTAAGGCAGACGCTTGTCCTAAAGAGTTTGCAGCATACATTTCAACAGCAGGGGGATATGATACAAGCAAGGGTAATGGACCATGAATGTGAGATGGTTTCATTTTGACCGGGGATGCCCCTGCAATGAAGGAGAAATTGAGACTGTAGATCACATTCTTCTACGTTGTCCCTTCTACCAAGATGCTCGCATCCAGACCGTCACTCCTCTGATCAATAAAATACCTGGAAGAACGAGCTTGGGATACGTTCGATTACTCCTAGAAGATGGAAATCCAACAACTACAGCCTCAGTTGCAAAATTTTGTGCAACAGCCTATAAAATCTGTCAGTTGCTTTCGTTATTGGGGTTTCTGTAAATACCACCCATTTATATTATTGTCTATTTTAATTTGTGTTACTTATTTTACTATATTAGTTTTAACCTTTTTGGGGGTAGTATGTTGGTCTTTGACCGTAGAATAAAATTTGGCGGGATGAGGACGTTGTCTTCCACTGAAATGGCCTGGGGAATGTTTCTTAACCACTTCCGAGGTACTCTAAAGTTTATCCTGTCAAGTTTAGGGCAAGGGAGGAAAACGGCGCTCCGTCAGGTTTAAAATGCGCAATCAGCCTAGTCGCATCCTGTGCAGGGGCTAGGCAGAAACCATGTGCTTCCTGTCCTCCTACCCCACAGTAGTGTGCATGATGGCGTAGTGCTGAGAGCATCAGATTGGGAGCTGGGACACCCCGGTTTGAATCCCCACTCTGCTGTAGAAGCTCACTGGGTGCCTTTGGGCCAGTCCCTCTTTCCGCCTAACCTGGCTCTGTAAGCCGCTTTGGGACCCCACAGAGGAGAAAAGCAGAGTTTTCAGTTTCTAAATAAATACGTTTGTTGGGCCTGAAGAACAGTGGAGAGAACTCAGCCTTACTCCTTGTGTCTGGTATCAACCGAGCAGTTTGTTTCCTTCCCAGCTTCCCTGATGTTAGAACCTGCATGTGGGTTACGGGGTGAGGGGATGGCCAAAGTGTCTTCCAAAACCAGTTTCATTCTTCCTTTTAAACAGTGTTCTTTTCTCTCCCAGGGGAGGCTACATCCTGAAGCCAGAAGTCATAGAGTTTTGGCAAGGTCAAACCAGCCGCCTGCACGACCGCATCGTCTTCAGACACCTCCAGAACAGCAGCACACCCTTGGGGCCCATGACCCACAGAGGGGCTGGCAACTGGGTGTACGAGAGACTTTCTCCTTGAAAGACTCATGGCCTGGGGTGGGAGGGGTATTGCCCCATTTTTGCCATACGTGGAATGTTAGTGCCAAAGGCTTTTCTCTCCACCCCCCTACACACCCGAGATGGAGCAGATGGGTAAAGAGTTTTGCGGACAGAGTGTGGGGCTTGGACAGGGAGACCCGACCCAAAACCCTTACGATGACCCTGAGCCTAAATTTCAGCCTAACCTGTCTCAGAGTTTTGAGGATAAAACTGGGCTGGTTCCCATCTACACTCCTCTGAGCTCCAGGCTGGACAGAAGACAAATGAGGGATGGAAATCAGCTACTTCAGTGCATGGGTTCATTGCGTAATTTAAACCCCTCACAAAACTATCACGTATCCCAGCGCCAAGCAACCCTGAGAAATGCAATTCCCTTAAGGGAGTCTGCATTCTCAAAACTCTCAAATTATACTTTCCAAGGCTTTGGCGGTTGGGAAGCTGTGACCATTTCAAATGGGCTTAATCTTACAGTTTGAATGTTATCGTCTAGGTCGAGGGTCCCTGGGCTTGTTGAGCCTGTAGGCATTTTTGGAAACTGGAGAAAAGGTGCCACCACAAAATAGTGGAGCTGATCAGATAATGTTGGAAGTTTCTTTCCACAGTGGTGGCAGCCATTTCCCTGGAAGACCAACAGTCACACTTCCTGAGCTCTTCTAAAGGGCGTCTTGGTCCAGTGAGATGGAGGAAGAGCCAGTCTTGGCACTCTGCCTTGTTGGCAATTGGCAGCATGTTGAGGATCACTGTTCCAGGTGGCTCTGTCTTGGAGCATAGTAGGTAGGCTTCAGTTTGGGGCTCCTTAATTATCAGTAAATCACGTAGTCAAGATCAAGACTGTCTCGCATTCGGCCCCAAGAGACCACAAATTTAGTTTTTAAAAAAGTGAAGCACGTGTTGTCTCTTGGCATAATTCAGTTTCAGAGGTTAATGTGTGCAAAGAATGCAGTTGAGGGGGCAACGATTAGGGATGAGCATGAACTGGCTGACAAACTGAAGACCGTCGCGCATTTTGGCTGTTTCATGGTTCACAAAGCAATGTTCACGAACTGGAAAACTGCCACAAACTCTCACAAATTTTGATGCAGTTCATGGTGGTTCATGAAGAACAGAAAGCAGGGGTTTTGCTTTCTGCTCTGCACGAAAAGACTGCTGTGAGCCATTTAAACCCCTGCATTCTGCTCCCTGGGGAGCAGAAAGCAAGGGTTTAAACTTTAAATGGTTCACCAACTGATACAAACCAGGTCAGTTTGTAAACCAGTCTCCTGGTTTGTGTGGGTTCGTGGTTCAACCACGAACTTAACTGCAAAAATGCGGTTCATGCCCATCCCTAGACGTGACAGTGCTCCAGCACTTAATTCAGCGTTAGATGCTGGACGTGTAAACAAGAATGGGCGGGTGTGAATGACCCACAAACTTAGAAGCTAGAAAATTAGAGGGGAGGGGACTGGTAGCTGGATGTTCTGCTTCCCCTACCTCAGTTTTGCTTCTGATTTTAATTACCACTGCTATCTGTACTTCTCAGTAAAAACCCGAAACTTGCTTTTAAAAAAAAACAAAAAATGGGGAGTTGAGCTTTTCGGAATGCTGAAACCTGGCCTGGATGTTAAATTGCGAGTCTGGGTATTTACAGATGCATTTGTTTTATTTTACAAAATCTATACCCTGCCTTTCTGCCCCCACAAGGGCCACTAAGGCAGCTAAGAAATTAAGACATAGATAATAAAAATCACATTTTAACCCCCCCTCCCCCAATAAAGATCATTGAACAATTAAACCCTGAAATATGAAGATAAGAACAGTTAAAGCGTTGGGCAGGAAGAAGGGATCACTGAGGGAATGCCAAATGAGACAAAAAAAATCTTTTGTTGTCCAGTCGCACAGTCGAGTCCGACTCTTCGTGACCCCATGGACCACATCACGCCAGGCCCTCCTGTCTTCTGTTGTGCTCCAGAGTTCGCTTAATTTCATGTTCATTGCATCGACAACACTGTCCAACCATCTCATCCTTTGCCATCCCCTTCTTCTTTGACCTTCAATCTTTCCCAGCATCAGGGTCTTCTCCAGTGAGTGCTCCCTTCTCATTTGGTGGCCAAAGTATTTGCGCTTCAGCTTCAGTATCTGGCCTTCCAGGGAACAGTCAGGGTTGATTTCTTTTAGGACTGACTGATTTGATCTTGCAATCCAAGGGACTCTCAAGCGTCTTCTCCAGCACCATAATTCGAAAGCATCTATTCTTCGGCGCTCGGCCTTCCTTATGGTCCAACTCTCGCAGCCATACATTACCTGCTGGTAGAAGATGGTAGCAGAAGGAGACAGATGAATCCAGGGGAGAAGAGCCAGTTTGCTGTAGTGGTTAAGTGCACAGACTCTAATCTGGGAGAACTGTATTTGATTCCCCACTCCTCCACTTGCACCTGCTGGATGACCTTGGGCAAGCCGTAGTTCTGATAAGAGCTGTTCTTGAAAAAGAGCAGTTTCTGTCAGAGCTCTCTCAGCCCCACCCACCTCACAGGGTGTCTGTTGTGGGGAGGGGAAGGGAAAGGAGTTTGTAAGCCGCTCTGAGACACCTTCAGGTAGTGAAGGGCGGGGTATAAATCCGATCTCTCCTATACCCTGCCCTTCACTACCTGAAGGAGTGTCAGAACAGCTTACAATCACCTTCCCTTCCTTTCCTAGCAACAGGTCACCCAGCTGACTTCCTGTGGAGGAATGGGGAATCAACCCCGCTTCTCCAGGTTAGAGTCCACCGCCAAACTGGCTTTCTCCAGAGAGCTGCAGAGGTTTGGTGCCGTGACCCAGTGGCTCTGTCCTGGGTTGCCACCCACCTAATCTCAGAAGCCAGGGCTGCCCAAAGCAGAACCCCAGAAGATGACCATGGCAGTCGAGTGGGTGTCGGTCCCAAACTGTATGAAACTTCCAACTCGGTCGGTTTCAGGGCTACATGAAGTTAATCAAACTCGTAAAGGTTTTAAACCTCAGAGCTCCCTGCTTCGTTCTGCCATGTATCTCCCCAAGTGACAGCTGTTACATATGCTTCAGTGGAGTAATTTGTTTAAAAATTTATAAAAATTCCACACCAGACCATGAAGTGTGATAATAAATCAGTAAATGATCCTAGTGGATCAAGATGTGTGCGTTCTCTCTCTCTCTGTGCGTGTGTGTGTGATACAGTGTTAATGTTCTTTGTAAAAGAAGCTCAGATTCTAGAGATTGTCCTTAGCAATTCCTGTTGCTGCTGTGGTCAGGCCGGTTTGCCATCCGTGTGTTGCTATGCGTCAAGTTTCAGTCCACCTTGTGTACAAATCTTTGGAAATAAATGTCTGACCTGGTGACTGACATGTGAAGGTGAGTGTGGTTTAATATTAACTTTCGTCCTGCTTGTTTTTCAGAAGTGTGATCCTCCCTCCCACCCCTGTTTTTTTTTTCAAACCTGCCAGCATGGCAGAACCTCCTCTTTCTGCCCCACCCCCCCCCCCCCCCCACGCTCTCCTTTTGCATCTTTTAACAACTGACAAATTCAACAGGTGCAGCTAGTGTTAGGAGCATCCAGTTTTCTGTGTCCCCCCCCCCCTTTTTGATATGGCAGAAATGAAATTTTGGGTAGCTCTGTGCTACAGAGTTCTCGGAGTCTTATACCAGTTTAACTTGCCATGGCTTGCCGCAGAGAATCCTGGGGAATTACAGTTTGCAGAAAGAGCGAGCAAGGATTTCCCCTTCCCCAGGCAGAATTGCAATTGCCACCTCCCATTAAGCACAGAAATACTGCAGGAAGGGGGGAGCTCAGTTGCTAGCAAGTATGCATTAAGGCAGGGTTGTCGAACTAATTTGTTACGAGGGCCGGATCTGACATAAATGAGACCTTGTTGGGCCAGGCCATGTGTGTCATAAAATGTAATTGCGAACTGAGAGGGTCAAGCTAACATATATTTTAAAAATATACAAATATTAGAGAGTGTACACAAAACTAAAACATACGGTTAAAAGAAATAGTCAATATCAGACTCAAAGCTTATATCGTCAAAGCTGACAGTTATACATATCCAATTGATAGGTAAAACTTATGACCTAAGGACCATTTCCTCAGTGGTCAATATTCTTTATTTTGCAATGCCACACATCCAGAAATACATGCTTAAAGAATTTTGTATATATATATGAACAGATGTTGCTTTCTGAAATAGTTTAAAAAAAGAAAAAAGGTCAGATTATCATATATCAAATGTATATAGTAAATATATATAGTAATATTTTTTTAATATAATAAGAAATTTTTACTGGGGTTACCTTATATGCTTTGCATTTGCTACAAGTTTGTATAGTGGGCCATAGGTAGTAGCTGTGCAAATTCTCCAAATTATTCTACATAAATATAGAAATGCAATTAATAAAATTTATAAGTAGTCAGATTTTAGAATAATTTTAGCCTAGAAAATATTTAAATTAGCCAGCAAACCTTTTTTCCTTCGGTTTTTGTCATAAAATGTAGTGCCAGGTAGTGGTGATATAAACTTTATGAAGGAAACAAACACAAAGATTTTTTTTACTTAAAATAAAAACATGCTTAAAACATTCGCTCTGTAAGCTGCAAACCTACTTTTGATTTATTGACATTCACCACAGAAATCTCGTGCTCAGAGTTCTGAGTCTAGGACCCAGGTTAAAACATGAAATGGCTGAGTGATGATTCAGAAAGTCTGGCAAAGCAAGCTAGGATGCAGCAGCAGCAGAACTGGAAGCAGGAGATGGCCAGTTCCACTGTGGGCCTGATGGAAGCTCTCTGGGGGCCTGATCTGGCCCCCAGGCTGCATGTTTGACACCCCTGCATTAAGGCATTATGGTCCAGAGTCTTATCTGTCAGTATGAGCTTCCTCTCCCTCACGGAATAGTGCTAGAGAAGGTGTGAGCTTGAGGTGTGCAAGGGAATGCTACTGAAATCCAGAGGAGTTAGCCCTGTTAGTCTGTTGCTGCAAAACAGTAAAGCCCAGTAGCACCTTTAGGACTAACAAACTTTATTGTAGCATAAGCTTTCGACAAACACAGCTCGCTTCATCAGATGCATGGAGGGTATGAAGAAACTGGCCAGAGGTATATAGATGGTAAGGGGAGGGGGGAGAGGATGCAGAAACTGCCATGTAAATGCAAAGCCGTTGCAAAAGTCATGAAAAAGGTTGAATGTGCTCACACTGTTAACAGGGAAGACACTGTTAGCGCTGGCGTGTCTGCTCTTTCTGCCCCAACCCAGCAGGGAGAAACGATCCTATGAAAGGTGGAATTCCTATTTGATTTCCGCTTGGATTATAACTTCTGCAGTCGAACAAAGTTTGGGTCCAGGGGCATCTTTAAGATCAACAAAGTTTAATTCTGGGTATAAGCTCTCGTGTGCATGCACAGGTCCATCAGATAACAGTTGTGAGGGTGCACTGCACCTGCCTTCCACCAGGTGGTACTGTCACAGCACCTTCCCTGCTAGAGCTTAGGTGTCGGCTCTCCTCTCCTTTTCTTGGGTTGCATCCCAGTGAAACTGCAGCCCTGATAACCTCCTGACCTTTCTCAGCTCCCAGCGGCATATTTGCCTTCTCAGTCACTGCTTGTTAAACCAGGGTCAGAATCTCCTGGGGCAATTCACTTGTGCTGATGGGATTCCCCAAAGGCTGGGGGAGAGCCCCTGACAAGCTTCTCCAAAACACCCTGTTCTGGTATGTTTTCAATGCTCTGTGCTCTTTGTTCTAACTTGTGGCTTTGTGGTGTCGCTGTCCTGGACTGGAAGCCAGTGCCACATGCAGAGCAGTAACCGAGCAGCGGTTGTCTCTGACCCATGCGCAGAGCAACCACTGTTGCTACCTGTAGCTTGATTTGGAGAGGTGGGTTCCTAGTTGGGAGGTGTGGCTTCCCAGTAGTCCTGTGCCCCCAGTATCTCCCGTTTCAGCAATAGTGCCTTGTGGGTGGAGACTATCAGATGTGATCCAGCGTGGTGTAGTGGTTACAGTGTCAGACCCAGGTTTGAATCTGCTCTGCCATGAAGGGAGTAGTTTCAGGATAGACAAAAGGAAATCCGAATTTACACACAGTGATTAAAGTGTAGGATTCGCTGCCAGAGGACATAGTGATGGCCACAGGAATAAACAGCTTTAAAGGGGGATTAGATTCATGGAGGATAGGTCTGTCCGTGGCTACTAGCCATGGTGACTGAGAGGAACCTCGACATTCAAAGGCACTAATCCTCTGAATCCCAGAGCCAAGAGGCAACATCAGGGGAAGACCTCTGCCTCTGTGCCCTGTTGTTGGCTCTCCAGAGGAACTGGCTGGTCTGATCCAGCAAGGCTCTTCTTATGTTCTTAGGAAAGCCTCAGCCTCTATGCCCTGTTGCTGGCCATCCGGAGGAACTGGTTGGCCACTGTGTGAGACAGGATGCTGGACTAGATGGACCACTGGTCTGATCCAGCAGGGCTCTCCTTATGTTCTTGCTGGGTGACATTGGGCCAGTCACATACCTTCAGCCTAAACTACTTCACAGGATTGTTGTAAGGATAACATGGCAAAGAGAATCTTGTAAACTGCTTTGGGTCCCCATTAAGCAGAAAGGGGGAGTATAAAGGAAGTTATAAAAAGTCTGTGCACATGCTTACTTCAGAGTAGTTTTCACTGCACTAAGTGAGACTTTCCCCTGAATAAATATGCATAGGAACGGGCTGTAATGAGAAGCTTTCAGATTTCAGCTGGGAACCCTTGGGGTTTTTTCAGCAATTGATAAAGTAGCATGTTCCTACTGGACAGCCCCTCATGCTTAGAAGAATGACTCTGCTAATGCGATACTGGGATTATAGATGAAACCCTGCCTGTCATCACAAAGTCAGTTTTAAAAAGACTGACAAATTCTAGTTCATTGGGGGGGGGACATTGTTAAATCAAGAAATTAAGTTAGATTCTGGTGGGTAGCTGTGTGGGTCTGAAGCAGCAGAACAAAATTTTAAGTCCCGTGGCACCTTGAAGACCAACAAAGAAATTAAGTGTTCTTGTCGGCAGAACGTACTACAATCATAAGAAGAAGGCAGAAGCCATGTGGTTAGTAACAGCCACAGTGTTTATATGAACATGAAAAGTACTCTTGGTTGAAAGGGTGCCACGTTCCAGAAGCGCAGAAGTGTGTGAACCTGTAAGTGGCTGCAATACGGCAAAGTTTTACAACCATCATAATAGTTAAACTTTATCAAGTAAATCCTACCAGGTAAATAGTTGTTGACATTGCTTATCCATTAGGCTGGCAACAAATCCTTCTGCTTCCTGTCTCCCCAGAGGCGTTATCCTCCCGTCTCTGCTCTGGCGGGTGCTTTCTCCTAAAGGTCTTATGTTCCTGGAGGTGACCCGCTGACCTACCTTCTGGTACTGCTTTCCTGGAGGAGTTTTGCCCTTGTTGTTCTGAAGGTTCCCATACTCTTAAGGTGACCTTTTTTTTGGACAACCTCAAGTTGGAGGTGTAGCTCATTATAGAACGGCTAACCTCTTAATGCCCACATCAGTGTAGAGGTGCTATTTTATGGGTAGGAAGGGAGGACTATCTGGTGTAGTAGTCAGAGTGCGGAGCTAGGATCTGGGATGTACCCCCACAGGCTGGGCAAAAGAATTATGAAGGAGTTTTCTTTGTACCTGCTTTTGGTAAATCCCAAACCCAAAAGTATAGAAAAATTGCTGGCTTAGCAAGAGAAAATCTGAAGCGGCGAATGTATTGCTTAGATTCTGATGTAGCACTATGCTGAGGTTTGGGGAAAATATTAATAACAACTCTATTTGTTTATAGTACATCTTTCTCATTGGGGTTCGAGATGGATTACAAAAATATGAAAAGCAATTCAATCAGAAGGCAAGGGCCAGCAATTAAAAATACAGATGGACACTTTGGGATTATTTTATTTTAGATAAAACCACTTTATCAAAAAGGAGCCGATCCAGCCCGACAATTTAGTTTACTTGACAAATGGTCTCCTTTTATAGAACAAAAGTTTCAGAACTTTAAAGACGTTAGCAACCTGAGAAATAGAAACTATTTTCTGTCATTAGTAGCTATTCACTGAATATATGACCAGTTTAATTTGTTTAAACATAATAGCCTTGTTCCTTTGTGACGAATGTTTTTTTAGATATTGTTAGTGTTCTCTTCTTTTTATATACTATAGATTGTTCCTCCCCTCTTTTTTTTGTTTTGTTTCGAGTGTAGGGGGAGAATAAGTTTCATTTGTTAAAACTATTTAGTGTAATCCCACTACATACTGGGTAGTGGCCTTCTGATTGTTACTGTAAGTCAAGCTTTGCTTGTTTCTTCCTGTTATGTATTGATTGTTAATTATCAATAAAGAGTGTATATTTAAAAAACAAACAGTGCAGATAGACTAGGGTTTCAGAACTGGAAAACAACACTAAGAAGAAAATTGTCTATGGCAGCAAACACTGCATGATAGACCATAATGATGAAAGGAAGTTACAAAGGTAAAGAACGTTGCAGTAAAAAGGGAGATGATATAATAAACACGGCAATATACAATACAATCCCCTGAAGAACCACCCTCCTGAACTGTTCCATTATATTATGGTTCTAATCCCTTCATATGAATGCAGGTCCTATTGGTTAGTGGCCTTGGGGCGTGTGCACACACTAGGGACGCCAGCTCCAGGTTGGGAAATACCTGGAGATTTTGGGAGTGGAGTTTGTGGAGGGTCATGTTTGGAGAGGGGAGGGACTTCAGTGGGGTTTAATGCCATAGCGTGTACCTTCCAAGGTGGCTATTATCTCCAGATAAACTGGTCTTTGTAGCCTGGAGATGAGGTGTAATCTCAGGAGATCTCCAGTCAACCACCTGGAGGTTGGCAGCCTTAGCACACACATTGGATCACTTGTTTGAGTCAACTGGGCCTATTTGGACCTTTCTGGAAGGGGGACATGTTTGTTGTTGTAGCCCAAGGGTCCCCAGCATTTTGAGCCTGTGAGCACCTTTCGAAGTCTGACACAGGGTGGTGGACCCCATCCAAAATGGCTGCTACAGTGGTCCTCCACAGGCTCCACTCCCAAATCTCCAGGGATTTCCCCTGACCCACAGTTGGTGGCCCTAGAGATCTGATGCAATTAGCCCCCAGCCCTTGACAGGTGGTTTTGACGGTGGGAGATCCACTTCGGATCTCTGCTCAGCAAGATGAACAAGAGAGCTCCAATTTCTACCTCCCAGGTTGTGTTAAGGAAATAATGGTGTGGAGTCTGATACAAAGATGACTGATTTTACTGGAGGGTGGGGGACATGGCCTCTTTAAGAGCCTTCCTGCCCCGCTGGCAGCCTGGAGAAAAAAAACTACTAGCCGCCTCAGAAATCTGTGCAGGAAGGTTATTTGCAAAGAGGCAAAGTGAGTCTCTCGTGGACTACTAGCCCCCTCGTGGTCATAGAGCTGCAGGGGGGAGACATTTGAATTCTGTGCCGGAATTTGCATAAGGCTGTTGGACTGATGGTATGTAAGCAAAGTATTGGGCCTTCTGCTTGTTGCTAAGCCTACTTGAAGCTTTGGAGGATTTACTAATAGGGTTGTGAGCTCTGGGTTGGGAAATACTTGGAGATTTGGGGGATGGAGCCTGGGGAGTGCAGGGTTTGGGGAGGAACCTTCGCAGGGTTGCTAATAGGGATCCCAAGTCCCCCCGGGGGGCAGGGAAACCCCCACCCCAGAGGCCTGTTCCCTGGCGGCGCCGGATCAGGCCCCGGGGGAACTCCTCCCTGACGTGCGTGTCACCAGCAAGTGACGTGGGCACGCTGGGGGTGGGGCCACGGCCATACAAGGGAAAACTATGGTTTTCCCTTGTATGGTCATGGCCCCGCCCCCAGTGTGTCCGGCGTCATAACATCACTTCCTAGTGATGTGCATGTGGTGCGCGTGCCACTGGGAGCCACCCGGGAGTCCCCCGCGGAGGAGGTAAGTGCCACTTGGCAACCCTAGTTGCCAGGTCCCCCCGGAAACCCCTGCCCTAGAGGCCCATTCCCCGCCGGCCTGGATTGGGCCACCGGGGGGAACCCCACCCCCAAAGTGTCCGACGTGCCTGGTGTGAAGATGTCACCCGGAGATGACCTCATCACGTTGGGCACGTTGCCGGGGGGACGCGCTATCATTTGAGGGAAAACTCTATGGTGAATGATTGTGCCCCCGCCCCCCAATGTACCCAACGTGATGACATCACTTCCTGGTGATGTCATTGCTGCATGTGCACAGGAAGACTCCCAGGGAGGTCCAGGACTCCCCCTGCTAATGTGTAAGTACAACTTGGCAAACCTACAGGGTACAGTGCCATAGAGTCCACCCTCCAAAGCAGCCATTTTCTCCAGGGGGGCTGATCTTGGCTGTAATAGCGGGAGATCTCCAGGTGGAACCTG
>NW_015167057.1:3867648-3901709 GCF_001447785.1 Gekko japonicus
TCTCTCTCTCTCTCTCTCTCTCTCTCTCTCTCTTGTAACTGAGAGATTATCCCAGGCCTCAAACGAGAGAGAGGGAGGGGTGGGGCTGAGAGAACTCTCTCGAGGACTGCTCTGCTCGTGAAAGAACAGCTCTGAAAGAACTTGTAACTGACCCAAGGTCACACCAGCAGCTGCATGTGGAGGAGTGGGGAATGAAACCCAGTTCTCCCAGATTAGAGTCCGCCCTCCTAACCACTACAAAAAAATGGCTTTCTCAAGAGGCACATCAACTCGGTGAACAGTCTTATGTTTCAGATTATTAGATCTCACCCCCCCCACCACCAGTCTTGGAATGAAGTGTTGTTCAGTAAAAATGTAATTTTGGACTAAGAGCGATTCCAGTGCCTTAATCTTCCCCCACTTGCTCTGTTTACTAGGCTGTTGTTTTAGGGAGCAGTCACCACCTGTAGCGCTATTTTTGATCTGCAAATTTAACCTGCTTGCTCTCTCTGATCCGCCTGACTTCCCTGGCAGGGTTCTGGTGAGGATATAAGGATATATGCTGCGATGTTCCCTCTAAGCTGTGGGGTCTTGTGAGCACAAATTCTACTTTGTGAGCTACTGGCATTAAAGTTGTGAGCCAGCGATTTGGCTCCTGCATAAATTAGTTGGCTCTGGAGCCATTCTTCCTGAGCTAAGACAAAAATCTGTGAGCCGGAGGCTAAAAACCTGTGAGCTAGCTCACACTGACTCAGCTTAGAGGGAACACTGATATGCTGTCTGGCTGTGCTCCTTGGGGGAAGGGTAAAATAAAAATGTGCTTGTAGTCTGTAGATAACAGCATATTCTCTCTTCCCCACCCCCACCCCCTATATCCAAGCAAGCCATTGGCTAAGTTAGCTGGCCATCCTACTAGAAGGCTGTAGAATCCACTGAGCTACATCAGGTTGTTGTTAAGGGATCACATGATGATTAAAACTCCCTGCAAACAGAAAGCCAATACAGCAGGCAAGAAGAAGAAGAGGAGGAGGAGGAGATTGGATTTATACCCCACCCTTCACTACCCAAAGGTGTCTCAGAGCAGTTTACAAACTCCTTTCCCTCCCCCTCCCCACAGCAGACACCCTGTGAGGTAGGCGGGGCTGAGAGCTCTGACAGAAACTGCTCTTTTTCAAGAACAGCTCTTATCAGAACTACGGCTTGCCCAAGGTCATCCAGCCAGCTGCAAGTGGAGGAGTGGGGAATCAAACCCGGTTCTCCCAGATTAGGTTAGAGTCCGTGCACTTAACCACTACACCAAACTGGCAAAGGGGGTAGCCTAGAAAGCAGTCCACTCTATCACCTCATTTACTCTTCTGTCATCTGTCTATCCTGCCCTTCCTTTAAGAAGCTTGTAGGAGCCTACATCACTCTCTTCCACCATTTTCTCCTCATTTAGGGTTGCAAATCTCCAGGTGGTGGCTGGAGATCTCCTGAGTTCACAACTGATCTCCAGGCAATAGAGATCTGTTCACCTGGAGAAAAGGGATGCTTTTGGAAGGCGGACTCTATGGCATCATACCCCATTGAAGCTCCTCCTCTCCCCAAACCCCGCCCTCCTCAGGCTCCACCCCCAAAATCTCCAGGTATTTCCCAAGCCAGAGCTGGCAGCAACCCTCTTCTCATCGCAACCTGGGGAGGGGGGATGCCAGCATTCAGGTGGGGCCTGGAGTTCTCCTGGAATTACAACTGCTGGTCCAGCCCACAAAGATCAGTTCCCCAGGAGAAAATGGCTGTCTGGGAGAGTCCCTCCCCTCTCTAAACCCTGCTGTCCCAAAGCACCACCCTCAAAGTCTCCAGGAATTGCCCAATCCACAGTTGGCAACCCTACTTGGGAGCAGTGTTCCCTCTAAGCTGAGTTAGTGTGAGCTAGCTCACAGTTTTTTAGCCTCCAGCTCACACATTTTTCTCTTAGCTCAGGAAGGATGACTCCAGAGCAAACTGATTTATGCAGTAGCCAAATGGCTCGCTCACAACCTTAAGGCCCGTAGCTCACCAAGTAGAATTTTTGCTCACAAGACTCCACAGCTTAGAGGGAGCATTGCTTGGGAGGGAAACTAGGGGTTGTTTAGCAAGCCAGATCACCCCTTCATTATAGAGATGCCAGCCTCCCGCTGGAGCCTGTAGAGCCCTGGAATAACAGTTCAGACTACAGAGATCAATTTCCCTGGGGAAAATGGATGCTTTGGAGGGTGGGCTTACGCATGTGCTTCGAGCGCACACGTGTGCTCCAGACGCTGGACGGGAATCCCCCGCTCCAGAGGAATTTACACTTGGCAACCCTAGCTCTGTGGCATTGTAGCCCATCCCACCGAGGTCCCTGTTCTCCCCAGGCTCCATCCCCAAATCTCTAGGAGTTCCCCAACCTGGAGGTGGCAACCCTATCCCCCACTGCCAGCAGCCTGGGAGTACCTGGCAGCCCTGAAAGCTGAAGAGGAAATGGCAAGATCTGCTGCGATGCTACTTGTGGTTAAGAACTGAAGGGAAGCTCGAGAGGAAGTACTCATGCACGCTCAAGAGTTTTTATCCTGAATGTCTATATTATGGCTGCGATCACACACGCTAAATAATCTACTTTCAATGCACTTTCCAACTGGATTCTGCCAGTTCACACGATCCTGCATCTAGCATTCGCTCCACATTTTCTCAACTGGGAGGAAAAAGCGCAGCTCAAAACCATATTCATTTTTTTTTTTGGTAAACAAAATTTTTATTTTCATAGGAATTCGACATTTAACATTCAATCATTTACACTTTTCCATTGTTTACCCCATTCCCGTTTCCTCCCTTCCCCTCTGTGGCTTCCCGCAATGCTTCCCCCCCAACTCCACCTTGCTATACTTCATCCATTATATCATTTTCTTATCGTTACAATCTCAAGATAACATCATTTACTGAATCCGCTCTTTTCTTTCCTCTTCTCGTCTCCGTTTTGGCGATTTCACTACAGTGCGCAAATTCACAAACAAATAGTCTCTTCTAGATAATAAACTGTAGATCAGCCAAATCGCTCTATTTACGCTCGTCAAAGACCCTCAGATATAAGTTTAAAAAGTGATTTTAGTTGAAGTCCTCCTCAAAATGTCGGGCGCAACTTCTCTATGGTAAATTGGTATAGAGTAGGTCAGTTTGTTGTTTTGCAGGTCCCGTCTGTTCGCATAAACTCACATCCGGTCCTGCACCATTAGGAGTCCGATCTTCTTCCTGTTAACGGCTCCCCTTCTAAGGTTTCTGCTTCCTGTTCAAGCCACTCGGAACTCTTCTATGGTTACACAAGCCTACTCTTCCCGCGATGTATTTCGTCAGTTTCGATTTTTGCGGCTGTGCGCACATCTCAGTCCTCACCACAGGAATGATAAACAATATACTTCTTTACGATTTTAAAGCCTTCAATCAACTTTTTTCTTTTCCGGAATCGGATTTCTGGGAATGTCTATTCATTATCCGCTCAACCGCTTAGCTCAAAACCATATTCAGATACCTTGGGGCAACGCCACACTGACTGCAAAGTCACCCCTGAACGGCCATAAATCTGTGCAGAAGGTACAATAAAATCCGTCAATCAAAGAACTCGAAAGTGGCACGGAGTCTGGAAGCTACCCTAGTTTCAACAATTTTTTTGGGATTAGGATTAAAGGTGGAACCTATTATTAATGCTGCTCGAAGACCACAGTCTTAAGAACACTTTCTGGAGAATAAACTCCGTTGACTGAATTGGGACTTTTTAGGCTTGGCTCCAGAAGTGCTTTTTTCAGGCCTCCTCTTGCTGCTGGTGTGTGCATGTGAAAAACAGGCAGCCTTCAAGGTCCTTGCTGAGCATGTGAAAAACAGGCCCTTTGGGCTTGTATCAGCTCTCTGGATCTCTTTAACAGCCACACAAGAACGCTGACTGACGATCACATTCCAATCTTCTTGCACTTTACAATGCATAGGTGATCCTAGTTCTGGAGACTGTGGCCCGAGAAAAACATCTTATTCAACCTTTCACCCTCTCCTCCTCCGGGCAGATTCCTCCGGCAGTTGTCAAAGGCACACACTTTGCATTTGAATCCACGTAGAAATTCTCGCACCCATTGGCGACATTGCCGGCTCAGAACTTTCAGAAGTGTATTGTTAAGTTTGCTTTTGATTTCCCTCCGTGGGGGGGGGGGGGGACAACGAAATCTGAACTAATTTTACAGGGGCAGCTTTCCAGTCTGAGAGTGAGAGTTAATGTATTTGTTCGAGCCAGAGGTCATAGGAAAACAAATCACAGCTACTGTACAGAACAAAAGCTTTCATTACGCGCAGAGAATGCCTGCATTAGAGTTGTAAAAGTGTGTATGACGTGTATTTGGGCCATCCAAATTATCTGACAATCTACCTGCTGTTTCTGTAATCAGGTGATCACCTTGGCAAGACCCGGCAATTGTTTGAATACATTTACCGCTTCTGGGCAGCACCTGTGGATTATAATGCTATCTGAGATTTGCCTTTGCTCACCTGAAGGCAGAAAATATTTTCAAAACTGGACGTTGCAGTGGGTCTACTCAAGTTTGCCAAATTCTTTCATGTTTTACAGTTTTGTTCAACCCTGGGGGAAAGGGGGGGAGGCTTAACACACACACAAAAGCACAAAACATCATGGAAATACAGGGAGGCTTAACACTAAGGTAACCCATCTCCAGGTAGCACCTGGAGATCTTCTGCTATTAGAATTGATCTCAAGACAACAAGAGAGCCAGTTTGTGGTAGTGGTTAAGAGTGGCAGACTCTAATCTGGAAAACCGGGTTCGATCCCCCAGTCCTCCACATGAAGTCAGCTGGGTGACCTTGGGTCAGTCACAGTTCTTTCTGAGCTCTCTCAGCCCCTAAAAACAAGTCTAGCTCTCCACTGGCACAATGCTAAGAGGAGGAGAAGGAGGAGGAGGAGAAGAGTTGGATTTATACCCCACCATTCACTTGGAGTCTCAGAGCGGCTTACAATCTCCTTCCCTTCCTCTCCCCACAACAGACACCCTGTGAGGTAGACAGGGCTGAGAGAGCTCCGAGAGAACTTGCGGCTGCCAGACAATCTCAGGATCTCCTGGCTATTCTACACACAATGCCATTCAATAATTATTTAATTTTCAGACAACAAATATGAGTTCCCCTAAAGAAAATGGAGATGCGGTGGCTCAAGTGGTTAAGACGGTGAACTGCAGGCTGTGGAAGGTCAGTAGTTCAGCAGTTCGAGACCCAAGTGTGCCGCATGAAAGAGTGAGCTCCCGTCTCTAGTTCCAGCTCCTGCCAACCTAGCAGTTCAAAAGCAAGAAATTGCAAGTAGATAAATAGGTACCACTTCGGTGAGAAGGTAACAGCGTTCCGTACGCCTTGGTGTTTAGTCACGCCGGCCACATGACCACGGAAACGTCTTCGGACAGTGCTGACTCTTCGGCTTTGAAATGGAGATGAGCACCGCAACCCTAGAGTCAGATTCGACTGGCTTTCGAGCAAGGGAACCTTTACCTTTACCTTTAAAGAAAATGGCTGCTTTGGGGACTAGACCCTAAGGCCTTGTACCCTGCGAGGTTTGCTAGCCTCCAGTGGAGGGCCTGGAGAGTCCTCCCAAAATTACCCCTCATCTCCAGGCTATAGAGATCAGTTCTCCTGGAGGAAACAGCCACTTCAGAGGCTTGACTCTGTGGCATCAAACCCCTGCTGAGCTTCCCCCCCTTCCCAAAGTCCACCTCCCCCAACCACTACCCCATATCTCCAGGAATTTCCCAAGTCGCAGTTGGCAACCCTGATTCTCATTGGAACTGCAACTATCTTACAGACTTGCCAGTCTTCAGATAATGGCTGGAGCTCTCCCAGGATGACAACTGATCTCCAGGCGACACGGATTAGTTCACCTGGAGAAAATGGCCGCTTTGGAAGGTACCTCACCGAGCTCTCTCCCCACCCCACCCCCTGCCTCCCTCAGGCTGCACTCCTAAAATTGGGTATTTCCTGACCCAGAGCTGGCAGCCCTACAGTCTTAACAAAATCTGAGACTCTGCCCATCAGCTCTGTTTGGGCACAACCCGTGAATGGTCCCTGCATTGCTCCCTAGTTAGATTTGAATTTTCCACGATTCCGTTTCCCTCTGCAGCTTCCTGCCTTCCATGATCCCTCAGCCCAGATGTGTGTTGGTTCATTATTATTTTTTCCAGACCTACTAAATGGCACGACTGCACAGTGAAGATTCGCTGCTAGCATCTGAGGAAGTGGGCATTGTCCCACAAAAGCATCTGACGGGAGGGAAGAGGGGAGTGTCATAATCTATAATGCCCTGCAAGGCTCCCTTCTGTCTTTTGGGAAGGGCTGTTGGGGCAAGAGCGTCCAGTGTGACTTTTGCTAGAAACACGTTTGAACAGTCCCTTCTTCAGCTAGAGATATGTAAAGCGAGGGAGAGGAACACAACAGTCTCCCACCGAAACAGATTACGTATCTGGTAGGTAGGTCGAAAGGCGGGCAGGGAGAGAGTGAGAGAAAGAGAGGGAGGAACCGGTCTGACAAGTGGCCGGGCCAGAATCAGGTTTGATTAATTCTTTAGAAGGAAAGAATAGATTTAAAAGGACAATAGTCCTACCAGGCAGCTGGCGGCCTTAACTCTTTCCTGGCAAAGTGGACTCCCTGGGAGGCTTTCTACCCACTGCTGGGAACCTCTTTGAGCCCAAGACTTCTGGTGGGAACCAACCCCTGACCTTTGCAAGCAGGGAGCTCCAAAGGCTACCTGCTGCGACTGCATCATTTCCCACCTGCGACAGGACTCAGCCCTACCTGGGAGGTGTTTATGTCTTTAGATACTGATACTCTGCTCTGCTCCCCAGCAGGGACCCAAAGCAGCTGACAGCATCATCGTCCCCCTGGCCCGAGTAGAGTTGCCAACCTCCAAGTGGAGCCTGAAGATCTAAGTAAGACACGGGGGGAGGAGAACAAACTTGACCCAATACCTGGAATCAAGGACCACAGGGGTAAGAAAGAAGCCTGATAAAGGGCCAATATTTAAAAAATCCTGGTGTATAATTATCATGGAGCTGCGGTGGCATATATTATCATATACAAAAACACATGCATTTATTAGAAAAAACATTTTAATATTGGCCCTACGTCAGGCTTCTTTCTTACCCTTGTGGGGCCTGAAGATCTCCCACAAATTATTACCCTGGAGGAAACGGCAGCTTCAAAGAGTGGGCTCTCCAGTACGATACCCCAATGAAGTCCTTCCCATCCTCAAACTCCGCCCTCTCCAGGCTTCACCCCCCCAAATCTCCAGGAATTTGTGCACCCACAGTTGGCAACACTGAGCCTAAGGTAGTCCAGTGAACTTCTGTCCATATCAGAGAGAAGACTCTCCCAAGTCCCAGGCCTGACACTCTTTGCTTTCCTTTTTGCAGATCCGCACACGCTCGTTCGTGGTTCCTCGAGGGCGCAGGAAATGATTTCGACTCCACAGTTTATGGGAATCTGCCAGAAGTGCTTGCAAAGGACATGTGTCAGTAGGCTGAGCCCCTTCCCACCACCCCTTGCTGAGATGTGTGTCCTCTTTGCTACCACAAAGAAACAAGACTTCTATATGTTGCCGAAGGCTTTCACGGCTGGAGTTCATTAGTTGTAGATTTTCTGGGCTGTATGGCCGTCGTCTTGGCATTGTAGGACCGGACGTTTCGCCAGCAGCTGTGACTGGCATCCTCAGAGGTAGAACACATAAAGATGGAGTACTCTCTGTGTCAAGTACTCCATCTTTCTGTGTTATACCCAGGGGTCATTTAGTAGAAAAAGAGGTGCAGGAGCTCATTAGCATAACTCATTTGCGTGTGCCACACCCCCGACATCACCGGAAGTGTGTCAGAAGGCAACACCCACCGCTCAGGCTCCACTGGACTGTTTTGGATTGCTAGCTATTGGAGGGGGGGGACATGCAAATCTGTCCCTCACAGAAGAGGGAGAGCTTGTACCTGAATAAAACCTGGTCTTAAAGGTGCCACTGGACTGTTTTGGACCAGGGGGTCGGGGGGTCTGCAGCTTACCTGGCTGCTTCTTGCTGTGACTGAGGGCTGCTGGGAGCAGGGGGTGGGGCTTGTTGCATGTGCCTGCCCCCTGGGCTCTTTACTGCTGGAGCTCCGCTCCTGTGCGCTCCTGCAGGAAATGACCCCTGGTTATACCTCTGAGGATGCGTCACAGCTGCTGGCGAAACGTCCTACAATGCCAAGACCACAGCCACACAGCCCGGAAAATCTACAACTAAATAAGACTTCTGTGCGAATAGAAATCCAATCCTGTATCCAGAAAATATGAATTCTGTAGCTGGCATATATGATGTAAATAGGCATGATTCTGCATTATTTTAACCTGCCAGTCACACCACTGTCTGGAAACACCAAGTACGTTGGAATAGGAAAGCAAGTTGAGCCCAGGAACCAGGAGACAGATCCTCTGCTGCTTTCCCTATGCTGGGGAGACTGGTGGGCAGGGTAGCCAACCTCCAGGTGGTAGCTAGAGATCTCCCGCTATTATGACCAATCACCAGGCAACAGAGAAAATGGGTGTTTGGGAAGGTGGGCTCTGTGACTACCCCATTGAAGCCCCTCCTCTCCCCAAACCCTGCCCCCTCAGGCTCCACCCCCAAAATCTCAAGGTATTCCCCAGCCCAGAGCTTGCAATCCTACTGGTGGAGCAGATGGCTGTCTCCTCCTGCCTCCCATTAGCCTATTGGAGGCTTGGGTAGGGTTACCAACCTCAAGGTAGGGCCTGGAGATCTCCTGGAATTACATCTGATCTCCTGAGTACAGAGATCAGTTCCCCTGGAGAAAAGGGCCACTTCAGAGGGTGGATAATGTGATGAACCACAGAGTCTAGGAGAAACTGAAGCCCTAGAGTGACATCATGTCCCTACTGATCTCCCCTTTTCTCCCCAAACTCTGGTCTCCATAGGCACTCTCCCCCAAATCTCAAGGGATTTTCCAAACTAGAGTTGGTAACCCAGTTTGTCTTGCTGATGAAGCTTTGCAAAGGGCCAGGCATGCTGACAGGAGCTCATTAAGTAATAAAAAACAATGATGGAAGCTATGCAAACATGGTATTGTAGCTGGTGGGAGTGGGCAGATTTGCCAGTCTACAGAAACATCTGTGTTCACCTACTGATATGGACGTAAGCACATAAGAGAAGCCATGTTGGATCAGGCCAATGGCCCATCCAGTCCAACACCCTGGGTCACACAGTGGCCCAAACCCAGCTGTCAACAAGAGGTCCACCAGCGGGGCCAGATCTCCAGAAGTCCTCTCATTGTTGTTGTTTTTTGTGAGTAGTGTGTGTGTGTGTGTGTGCCTGGAAGTCATGGTTGACTTCTGGCGACCCCTAGTGGGGCTTGGAGGTTTCAGAGGGGTGGCTTGCTATTGCCTGCCTCTGCCTCCCGGCCCTGGTATTCCTTGGAGGTCTCCAATCCAAGTACTTGCCAGGATTGGCCCTGCTTAGCTTCCAAGAACTGAGGAGATTGGGCTTGCCTGGGCTATCCAGGTCAGGGCTAAGCCCTCCCACTTTTGCCCTCCAAGCACCAAGACTACAGAGCAGCAGTGAATCCAATGTGTCCCACTGGGTTGTGCAGGTATCTCTTATCCAGATGCTCCATGCCTCCTTTGCATTTTGTCCCCGTTTTGAAAGGATGAGATGCCAAGAGGTGTGATGGGGGAGCAGTCCGCTAGAGTGGTGGTATTATCCTTCTGGTGTTAGCTGTGCCATCACTTGCCTCAAAGTCTCTTGCATTTTTACATAAGCAAAGCAGGCTGATCTGTACCGGATAAGAACAGACACAAAGCTGGCATCAAGAGTACAATACGAAGCAGGTCTCCTCAAATAAGCCTACCAAATGAGGCTCACTGCCAGGAAAGTAGTTGTGGGATTGCACCGTAAACAGTGGGAAGGTGCGGAAACGATGATGGCATAAGAGTACCATCTCCCCAAGTCACTGTGTCTTTTGCCTTCAGGTCAAGAGTGCCATTTACCCACTTTCAGTGGGAGGGCTTCCATGGATCCCCCCCCCCCGCCGCCTACCTGCCGCTGCTCGAATGAGCAGTGAGAGGAAACGAGGAGGTAGAAGTGGCATTGCACAACACTGCGACATCATTTCTGGCTGAAAAACCAGAAGTGATGTGACATTCTAGGAATCCCCCAGATCTCTATGGTAACAACCACAGAGACTGAAGAGATTCCTAGACTGTTGCTTTGATGCAGTGACGTCACTTCTGGTTGTTTGGCCGGAAATTACATCACACAATGTCATTTCTGCCTCTTCACCCTATGGGAATTTCCTGCCAGTTGCAACTGGCTGGCAACCCTAAAGTCACTACTCTTGAGCAGTGTTCCCTCTAAGCTGAGGTAGTGTGAGCTAGCTCACAGTTTTTTAGCCTCCGGCTCACACATCTTTGTCTTAGCTCAGGAAGGATGGCTCCAGAGCAAACTAATTTATATAGTAGTCAACTCACTCGCTCACAACTTTAATGCCAGTAGCTCATAAAGTAGAATTTTTGCTCACAAGACTCCACAGCTTAGAGGGAGCATTGCTCTTGAGGGTGCGTTCACACAAAGAAGTTTGTCACTTGGATTTTGGAAACATCACACAGTGATTTGCATGTGCGAAAATGCTGTCAGAGCTGAAACGCTGTTGACAAACATTTCGTGTCACCCGTTATCATTTTATTCACTTGTTTATCTCATTGATAGTTTGCCTTTCTTGCTGAGACCCAAGGCAGATGACACAGTTAAAAGAACAGACAGTATAATTCATATAAAGAGCAATGCAATAAAACAGGGTTACAAAACTGGAGTAAAATGCAACAAAAAAAGTATTCAATACACACACAAAAGAGCATGCAATACACAGTGCAATAAAGCTGGATTACAAAATTAGAAAGCATTGCCATTAAGAACCGAGAAATACATATAATAGTGCAGTGAAAATGCCCTAAAGTTTTCACAGGGATCACGTTAAATAACTTTTAAAATAACTTTAAACAGATGCAGTTCTGCCCACTCAGCAGATTGAGTGCTGAGCTATAGAATGACTTGGGTGAACCAGCCTTCAGGACAGTGCCGTGTTGTAGTTAGAGCATTCCGAGTTGATGGAGGGAGTCCAGATTCAAATCTCGTTCAGCCGTAAGGAAAAATGCTAACCATAGGGTTCGCTTGGAAGAAAGGGCCAAACTAGGTGTTCCCTCTTTAAACGAGTTGGATCCAGGTTCTCCCGACTCGCTTTTTGCACAGCCAAACAGGTTTGGGGAGCTAATTTTTCAGGTTCCACAGGAGCCTAACTTGGATTGGGACCATTATTTGGGGGAAGACCCTTCAACTTCTCTCCCTACATTGTTTTCCTGACCCCAGTTGGCCTTGGGGAGGGGGCGTTGTTTGTCCTGTTTGGAAGCTGTATGTGTAAGGTTGCCCTTCTGAGTTGGGAAATACCTGAAGATTTGGGAGGGTGGGGTTTGGAGTGGGAGAGACTTCACCAGAGTATAATTGCCTTCAAGTCCACCCTCCAGAGCAGCCATTTTCTCCAGGGAAACTGATCTTGGTTGTCTGGAGATCAGTTGTAATAGCAGGAGATCTCCAGGTGCCGCCTGGAGGTTGGAAACCCTATGTATGTGCCATATCCCACACATGTGCAGCAGCTTCAGAATGGGCAAGTAACTTTCCCCCAGGGATGTTTCGGCTCAGGAAAACAGAATGGGCGAGGCAAGAGAATTCTTCCCCACGGACTGCATTCCTGAGCTGAATTGGCCCCTGTGGTCTTTTTAAAAAGAGGTTGATCTCAGCCACTGCGTGAAAGTTACTCATTGAAGAAACTGTGACATTTGGCCCTAGCAGCGCAGTCCTAAACAAAGGTACACCCTTCTAAATCAGTGAGCTCAAAAGTGTCTAACTCTGCTTAAGAATTGCATTATACCTGCCAGGGGACTGGATTTTGCTTTGCGAGGGAGACACTTACTGTTCTGGAATTTGGCCCCTGGTGTCTGGGGGGGGGGGGGGCTTCTCTTTCTTTCAGGTGACATCAAAAGAAGCAGCTCGGGGGCAGCAAAAAAACCCCCACCACAACACACCTTGGTCCAGATTCCTCCCACCATGAATATTCAAAACTCGGGCACAGCCTTCCTTTGGCTCTTGTTTACTTTAGGCGGGAGTGGCTCCCTCTCAGGTTAACCTTGACATACAGAGGGAGAGGGAGAGAGAGGCGCAGCACAGCTAGGTATGTGGCACCTGGGCACACCTGTATCCCAAGCACCTGAGATGTGAGAACCGTGTCGCTCTGGGCTGCGGGGAGCCAACCCCGCCAGTTTGGCCGCAGAGATCTGCCCCACCGTCCGCTTCCCGTCTCTTCTTCATGTCGCTGTTTGCCAGTAACGACTGAACGGGGTCACCCAAGTGTCGGAAGGAGTGTGGAAGGCCGAGAGAGAACAGGTACGTTGCCGGGAGGGAGGGGAGGGAAAGCTGAACCACTCGCTGGGTCGCCGGGACGTTCCGCCTTGGTGGCTCCACAAATGTTTAATTGATCGCCACAGCAGATGGGAGGCCTGAAGGCAGCGTGGTGCGGGGGACAGGATTTTGACTCCGGATCTTTGAGACAGGGATCTTCGTTCCCTGGAAGCTCCCTGCCTGCACCAGGTAGACTTGGACACGACACCGTCCCTCCACTTCCTTGACCTCTCGGTGTTGTCCTGAGGGTTAAAATGAGATAAAGGACAATCTGTAGTGCTTGCCTTTGTGATAAGATAGGAAGGCAAATGAAAAACAGGGATGAGGGCTGGAGAGCCCTTTTGACGCATTATATGCTCGCATACCTGGATTCTACTCCTGAAAGGCTCCTCCATTGGGAGAGCCAGTTTGTATATGGTACATACATTTGCAGATGGAGCAGAGGTCCATCGGTGGCTGTTAGCCACAAGGGATAGATGGAACACTCTCTGGGGCAGTGACACTCTGTACTCTTGGTGCTTGGGGCGGGCAACAGGGGGAGGGCTTCTGGAGTTCTGGCCCTGCTGGTGGACCTCCTGACGGGCACCTGGGTTTTGGCCACTGCGTGATGCAGAGTGTAGGACTGGATGAGCCACTGGTCTGATCCAGCATGGCTTCTCTTACGTTCTTATAGGGAGCAGAGGTCCGTCAGTGGCTATTAGCCACAAAGAACTGCAGGCTGAAAGGTCAGTAGCTCAGCAGTTTGAGACCAAGTGCCGCATGACAGAGTGAGCTCCCACCTCTGGTTCCAGCTCCTGCCAACCTAGCAGTTCGAAAGCAAGAAATTGCAAGTAGATAAATAGGTACCGCTTCGGTGGGAAGGTAACAGCATTCTGTGCGCCTCGGCATTTAGTCATGACCACGGAAACATCTTTGGGCAGTGCTGGCTCTTCGGCTTGGAAACGGAGATGAGCATTGCAACCATAGAGTTGGACTGGCTTTCGAGCAAGGGAAACCTTTACCTGAGGGAACACTATCTGGAACAGTGATGCTCTGTATTCTTGGTGCTATGGGAGCCGCAGTCGGAGGGCTTCTGGAGTTCTGGCCCCGCTGGTGGACCTCCTGATTGCACCTGGGTTTTGGCCACTGTGTGATCCAGAGTGTTTGACTGGACGGGCCGTTGGCCTGATCCTACATGGCTTCTCCTATGTTAAGTTTTTCCACTCTTTTTCATTAAGAACATCTTTTACACATGAAACTGCTGTCTACTGAGTCAGACCCTTGGTTTATCAAGGTCAGTATTGCCTGCTCTGACAGGCAGCAGCTCTCCAGGGCCTCAGATGGAGGTCTTGCAGATCACCTGCTTCCAGATCCTTTGAACTCACAGATGCCGGGAGTATATGCAGTTTGGAGAGGCCGGGGATTCTGTATGCAAACCGGGTGTCCTGCCTCTGAGCCACATCCCCTCCTAACTCTGAGTCTCTGTCTGTACCATCTTTTAATTCTCTGCGCATTAAAAATACGGTTACTCCTACATTTTCCGACCAAAGTGCAATCTTGTGTACTGTAGCAATGTTACACTCTTCCCCCCACCGACAGTGAGTATGACAGGCCCATGCGGAAAACGGCAACAAGCTGGTCTGCCCTCTGTGTGTGTAAAGTGCCATCAAGTCACAACTGACTTTACGGCAACCCTGGAAGTTTTCAAGGCAATTTACATTCAGAGGTGACTTGCCCTTGACCGCCTCTGTGTAGCAACCCTGGACTTCCTTGGTGGTCTCCCATCCAAGTACTAACCAGGGCCGGCCCTACTTAGCTTCAGAGATCTGACCAGATCAGGCTAGGCTTGGCCATCCAGTCAGGGCAGGTCTGTCCTAGCATTGTACTGTTATTCGCAGGTTTGTGTTAGCTTATGTTTATTTCTGTCATGCTTTTGAGACTGAGTGCTCCTTTGAGCCCAGGATGAAAAGGAGGCTGTGACTTCTTTGAACTGCTTCCTGAGCCCTTCTTTGATCTGGGGAAAGGTGGGCAGGAGATTAGGTCAGCACAGAAAATTCAAAGTCATTTCCAACCTTTCTAGCCATCGTACCTCCCAGCCAACGAATCCTAGAGTCTGTGTTTCTCTGAAGGATTGGGATTCTTTAGCATATGTCCTTGGTGTATGCACACAAGGACGATTTGGGTAGTTTGTTGGGGAAACAATGAGGGTGAAATGAGTAGATCTGGTGTAGATATTGCCGAAGACAAATCTGTGGTTGCGAGCACAAGGAAGATCCTTCGTTCCTTCTTTTACCACCCCCCACTTTCTGGCAGTGCGGATGATAGGTATGGGAGAACATGAGAGAAGCCATGTTGGATCAGGCCAATGGCCTATCCAGCCCAACACTCTGTGTCACACAGTGGCCAAAAGCCAGGTGCCCTCAGGAGGTCCACCAGTGGGGCCAGAACTCCAGAAGCCCCACGAGCCCCAAGGATACAGAGCATCACTGCTCCAGACCCTCCTGGCTGAATGAGGGCCGGAAGCGGGGCGGCCGGAAGCAGGGGGCGGGGCTTCATCATGTGCCCCGCCCCCGTACCTCACCCGGGGGAACTGCGATCCTCCGCGTTCCCCCCAAAATGACCTCTGCTCCAGACACAGTGTTCCATCTATACCTTGTGGCTAATAGCCACTGATGGACCTCTGCTCCATATTTTTATCCAACACCCTCTTGAAGCTGTCTGTGCTTGTAATCGGCACTACCTCTTGTGCCATTGAATTCCACGTGTTATTTAAGAACATAAGAGAAGCCATATTGGATCAGGCCAATGGCCCATCCAGCCCAACACTCTGTGTCACACAGTGGCCAAAAGCCAGTTGCCATCAGGAGGTCCACCAGTGGGGCTAGAACTCCAGAAGCCCTCCCACTGTGCCCCCCCAAGGACTAAGAATCCAAAGCATCACTGCCCCTGACAGAGTGTTCCATCTATACTTCTTGGCCAATAGCCCTTGATGGAACTCTCTGCTCCATATGTTTATTCAGTCCCCTCTTGAAGCTGTCTATGCTTGTAGCTGCCACCATGGAGGACCTGTAGACTTTTACTTCAGAATGACTTGCCACTAAACCTAATTGTTGGCCAAGGACATGGACCGTGAAAGCACTACTGTCATATATTTTTTTTAAAGAAAGACCCACTTCTAAACATACTCCCATTTTTGGTGCCTACTCGCAAAATAATTCCACACAACGTTTCCCCTTCCCAACATTAAACACAAGGGCTCGAATCCTGTGGATGAGCCCCATCCATGATAGACAGTCTTGCCACTGAACACGCTTCCTTTTCTGTTAGCTCATCCAGTCCCACAAGATCAATGGCTCCCAATGAGACCTTGCACATGGGGAGGTGCTAGCTGAAGCTAACACATGCGTCAGAGTAGGGGCTATCTAGTGCACTCAGAATTCACACTCCGAATCCAAGCCAAGAATCCCATATCAGTTAACAGTGTACAAATTTAAATGTCATTTGTGATATTTTTGTTTATGTAGCATTACTGAGCAATGGGTTGTGTTTCATATCCGTTTCACACCTTATACAGAGGCAAGCCCAAATTTGCCACTGAGCGGGTGCATTCAGATGGCATGCTGAGAGCGGTTTAAACTGGTCCAGTTCTGAATGCGATTATTTTTACTCTGGACAATCGCGATCACACGGGAGCGTGTGTCGGGTTTTTTTGTTTTGTTTTTTTCTCAGTTTGTGCATGTGCATAACTGTTCATCCGTGGAATTGAAAAACTTTATCCTCGCACATGCGCAGAGACACTAGGGCAAATCATGCATTTCACTTGACAGAGCACTGTGATTTCACTGCTTTGACAGAAGACTTCCCTTTAAATTTTTGCCTGAAACTGGCCTCTTTGGGATCCCGAACTCAAAACTAGTGACCGTTTAAATGTTGATTTTAAAAACGTGGGAGCGAAGCTCCGCCTATGCGCATACCTCCAACACACACCAAAAAATGGCGGCCGAAAAGCGGAAGCCTCGGGCAGCTTCCGAGCGGGGAGGGGGTTTAAATCATCGGAAGTGGCTTGACACCGGAGGAGCGATCACACAGGGGAAACTGCGGCTTTAAACGGGAGAGCTGAGAAAACACCACTTTGGGACCTGATAACAAAATACTCTGGGTTAAAGGGGTTTTGAGCCGGAAACCAACAGCTGGGGACAGGAGGCAGATGTTGACTGTGTGATCGTGCATATAAAATCCGTTGCTGAACTGTCACGACACCAGATCAAACGGTGCGTTTGAATGCACCCAGCATCCGAGAGAGGGTCACAACCTGCAGGTGGGGCCTGGTGTGCTCCCGGAATTACAACTGATCTCCTGACTACAGAGATCAGTTCCCTAGGAAGAAGGGATCTCTTCAGAGGTTGGACTCTATGGTGTAGCATACAGTTCAGCCTCCAGAGCTATGGTGTCTAGGAGAAATGGAAGTCCTAGAGTGACATCACCTCCCTGCTGTGGTTCCCTTCCCAGGCACTGACTCCAAATCTCCAGGAATTTCCCAAGCCAGAGTTGGCAGCCCTACAGAACGTCCTCCCCAGATCACTCTGTGCCATCTCCTTCCTCATGACCTCACGACCCACTGGCCTGATGACCCACTTTTGGGTCCTGACCCATAGTGTGAGAGCCAGTCTTAGGGCATGTTTACATGCATACTTCCTGGATGGGTGCTTCAACAGGATGTTTTTTTCCCACCCTGTAAGAGCACAGAAAAGGAGATCTTACATAGTTGAAGAAGACCTTACATCAAAACTTTTTTGTGGGCATGGCAGATCTGCTGTTCCTAGGATTGTGAAGTTCCTGGAGATTTGGGGGGTAGAACGTGGGGAGGTAGGGTTGCCAGGTTCCTACCTCGTGCCAGTGGGGGGTGGGAGGGAGCTTTTTTGGGGGTGGGATGATGTTGCCGCGTGCAACATCATCATGCCGGGGATGTTGTTTGGTGATGGTTTTGGGGCACTCTATGGTAAAATTGGGCTCAAGCCATAGAGTTTTGCCCCCAAACCAGAATGTTGCCACATAATGTCCCCAGCATGATGACATCACTTCTGTGTGATGTCATCATGCTGGGAATGTTCCAGGGGGTCATGGCTGTTGGGGGCGGGGCTTCTGCGAAATCAGGGGATCCCCCGCTCCCACCTAGGGACTAAAAGTACAACAAACACTGTGAAACAATACAGTGAATAATACAGTAATAACAACACTCTTTGTATTCAATATATTATAGAATAAATTCAGTAAGCCAATAGCCACGGCACAGTGAGCATATATATACTCCAACTGGTGTTAATTCTCACAAGCAAAGTCTCTTTGATTTTTCTTCTGTTGGCAGAATGAAACAGTTGACGTGCTCCTCTAGATTGTAAATAAGCGGTTTCAGTCAAACTTCCTGAGGACTGCAAATAGACTGGTACCAAAGAGTTTTGCCCCCAAACCAGAATGTTGCCACATAATGTCCCCAGCATGATGACATCACTTCTGTGTGATGTCATCATGCTGGGAATGTTCCAGGGGGTCATGGCTGTTGGGGGCGGGGCTTCTGCGAAATCAGGGGATCCCCCGCTCCCACCTAGGGACTAAAAGTACAACAAACACTGTGAAACAATACAGTGAATAATACAGTAATAACAACACTCTTTGTATTCAATATATTATAGAATAAATTCAGTAAGCCAATAGCCACGGCACAGTGAGCATATAGATACACCTGTGCACATTGTGCCGTGGCTATTGACTTAACTGAATTTATTCTATAATCTATTGAATACAAAGTGTGTTATTGTTATTATTATATTATTTATACTGTATTGTTTCACGCAGTGTTCGTTGTACTTTTGGACTCCTTGTTTACCGTGATCCCTTTTTGTTATAGACCCACCTGGGGACTGGCAACTCTATGGGGAGGGCGAAGTTTGGGAAAAGAAGGGACCGCTGCAGCATATCATGCACTCCAAACCATCCATTTCCTCCAGGGGAACTGATCTCTGTTGTCTGGAGAGCGGCTGCAATCCCAGGAGATAGCCATGCCCCACCTGAAATGAGTACAGATGCCAGCCTCCAGGTGGGACCTGGGGATCCCCCGTAATTACAGCTCCTCTCCAGACTACAGAGATCAGTTCCCCTGGAGGAAATGGATGCTTTGGAGGGTGGACTCTGTGGCAATGTATGTAGGGTTGCCAGGTCTCACCTTTGCTGCGGCGGGGGACTCCTGGCTCCTCACTGGGACTCTTCTGCTGCACATGCAGTGACATCACCGATAGTGATATCATCACGCTAGGGACGCCGTGCGGCAACATTCTAGTGTTTGGGGCAAAAACTCTATGGCAACCATAGAGTTTCCCCCTGAATGCTAGAGCGTCGCCGCATGACGGCCCCAGCCTGATGTCCTGTGGGATGCTGCTGTTCGGGGGGTGCAGCTTCCCCACTAGCCGAAATTGGAGGACCCCCTGGACCCACCTGGGGGGATGGCAACCCTAGATGTACCCCACTGAGGTCCCTGCCCTGTTGTTGGCCATCCAGAGGAACTGGTTGGCCCCTGTGTGAGACAGGATGCTGGACTGGATGCTGGACTGGATGGTCTATTGGTCTGATCCAGCAGGACTCTTCTTATATTCAACCCGGGCTCCATCCCCAAATCTCCAGGAGTTTCCCAGCCTGCATCTGGCAACCCTACACCCCCATCCCCCACTGGTGGTCGGGGGGGGGCGGCGGCGATAGCCCTAGAAATGGGGCCAAAGCTTGGGAAGAAAATGTGTACACTTTAGCCCGGGTTGCAAACCCATTATCAAGAAGCGGTTTATTTAGGTCACATCAGAAATGAGACAGCTTTTCCCCCCATGATTCATGAGACTGTACATAAGAGTGAGTTGGGATGTGTGTACTGGAAGTTTGTACTGGGCCTGGAAAAGTGTGCCTGGCCTCTTATTTGACAAGCCTTCTCCTAGGATGCTTCTTATTTATTTATTTAGGAGATTTTCATGCTCCCTTTCCAGAGTCATGCTCAAGACCAATTAAAACAACAATTTATCACCATAAAAACAACAGAGCCACTGAAACAAGCCCAGGGACATAAAAACAGTGCAAAACTATCCTTAAAACACACCTTAGACCAGAGGTATGCTGTAAAATGTTCTTGAAAAAGAGCAGTTTCTGTCAGAGCTCCCTCAGCCCCACCTACCTCACAGGCGGTGTTCCCTCTAAACTGAGTTAGTGTGAGCTAGCTCACAGATTTCTAGCCTCCAGCTCACAGATTTTTGTCTTAGCTCAGGGAGGATGGCTCCAGAGCAAGCTAATTTATGCAGCAGCCAAATCGCTCGCTCACAACTTTAATGCCAGCATCTCACAAAGTAGAATATTTGCTCACAGGACTCCACAGCTTAGAGGGAACATTGCTCACAGGGTGTCTGTTGTGGGGAAGGGAAGGGAACGGAGATTGTAAGCCGCTCTGAGACACCTTTGGGTAGTGAAGGGCGGGGTATAAATCCAAACTCCTCCTCCTCCTTCTGAGTTGGGAAATACAACCTCTTAAAAAAAATAATGTTGTTGATTTTTGATCATACCAGGCCTTTTGGGGTGGTGGCCCCTACCCTATGGAAGGGTTTCTCGGAGAACATAAGAAGAGCCCTGCTGGACCAGACCAATAGTCCATCTAGTTAAGCATCCTGTCTCACACAGTGGCCAACCAGGTCCTCTGGACAGCCAACAACAGGGCATAGAAGCCGGGCTGTCCCCTGATGTTGCCTCCTGGCTCTGGGATTCAGCAGATCAGTGCCTCTGAATGTGGAGGTTCCCCTCAGTCACCATGGCTAGCAGCCACGGATAGACCTATCCTCCAGGAATCTATCTAATCCTCTTTTAAAGTTGGTTACTCCTGTGGCCATCACTACATCCTCTGGAAGGGAATTCCACATTTCAATCACTCTCTCATGTAAAGTAGTATTGCCTTTTGTCAGACCTGGACCTCTACTGCCCATCAGTTTCAGTGGATGCCCTCAAGTTCTAGTATTTTGGGAGAGGGGAAAAATTTTCTCTTGGTCGACTCTCTCCACGCCATGCATAATTTTATAAACCTCTATCATGTCCCCCCTTAGAGGAGGTATATAAGGCACCTTCTGTAGTTAGATTCAGCAAAATGTGCAGCGGCAGTGGCTCAGTGGTAGGGCATCTGCTTGGCATGCAGAGAGTCCCAGGTTCAATCCTCAAGATCTCCAGTTAAAGGACCAGGCAGTAGGTGATGTGCAAGACCTCTGCCTGAGACCTTGGAGAGCTTTACCTGCTAATTCGGCAGTGACGGCCTCTTGGAGGTTACTCTGTAAGTTTTGCTGGGTTTTGTTGATTTGGGGGCAGCAAGTGGGGCTGACGTTTTGTGAACAGGTTTTGTGTTGTTTTTATGTACTTTACTTTTGTCTCTCCTTTGTAACGGATGGAAGCTGCTTTGAGCCAGAGCAAACTTTTTTTAAAATAGTAGGTAGGTAAAATGTTATTGTGTGTGGCCAAGGGCAAAACAATATAACAAAACAACTGCCCAAGCAATAATAAATATAATGAACAGTAGGCTTAGAACAGATAAAAGGAAGGACTTCTTCACCCAAAGAGGAATTAACAGGTGGAATTCACCGCTGCAAGAAGTGGCGGCGGCTATAAGCATAGACAGCTTCAAGAGGGGATTGGATACACATATGGAGCAGAGCTCCATCAGGGGCTATTAGCTACAAGGTATAGATAGGACACTGTGTCTGGTGCAGTGGTGCTCTGTGTTCTTGGTGCTTTGGGGACAATAGTGAGAAGGCTTCTGAAGTTTTGGCCCCGCAGGCAGACCTCCTGATGGTATCTGGGTTTTGGCCACTGTGTGACACAGAGTGTTGGACTGAATGGGCCATTGGCCTGATCCAACATGGCTTCTCTTTAGGGTCGCCAGCCCCCCAGTCCAGGCTGGGGTTTCCTCACTTTTGCGGGCTCCTCCCCACTTGGCCAGCAGTGGGAAACCCCACCCACAAATGCCCACAAATGTCACCCAGAAGTGACATCATCACACGGCCGACGTTCTAGGTTTTGGGCAAAACTCTACGGCAAATTTGGGCTCAAAACCATAGTTTTACTTAAAGCCTAGAGCATCATCGGCAATGTGATGATGTCACTTCCGGGTGACATCATCGTGAAAGCTTCCGGAGAGGAGCGAAGATTCCCCTGCCGGCAGCAAGGTGAGACTTGGCAACCCTACATCTCTTATGTTCTTATGTTTAAAAAGGTAAAGGAAAAGGTTCCGTTGCTTGAAAGCCAGTCGAGTCCGACTCTAGGGTTGCGGTACTCATCTCCATTTCAAAGCCGAGAGCCAGCACTGTCCGAAGACATTTCCGTGGTCATGTGGCCGGCATGACTAAACACCAAGGGGCACGGAACGCTGTTACCTTCCCACCCAAGTGGTACCTATTTATCTACTTGCAATTTCTTGCTTTCGAACGGCTAGGTTGGCAGGAGCTGGAACTAGAGACGGGAGCTCACTCCGTCATAACTTATGTTTAAGTTAACAATAAAATACAGGACGTGACATAGATTGCAGCATATTACGTATCAAGACAAAGGTTCTGCACAAATCTTCCTGGCAGCCAATGTGTACAGTGGCATCATACCGATCCTCATCCGATAAAAGGTAGATGACTTTGTCTGCCGCTGAATGCAGGGCAAGCCTAGCAAAAATGACTGTACAGAACTTGGCCCTGGGATCCAAGTAAAGGTCACACAGGACAGGACGTAATGAAGAAAACCCTCCAGTTCCGAGGCTCCACAGATACATCCTCGCTGAGCCACTGGTGTACGCTGGTAACGGCCAACTAACATGGCAGTTCTCATTGTTTGAAATCTGAGGGCTGTAAAGGCTTCTCTTTGTTTGTGAAAGGTGATGCTGGACAAATAGGAAGCTCTGGTGCGGTCCCATTTGAGCAGTTTAAACCATGGGGAAAATCTGAAGCTAAAAATGGTGCCCCTGTCTCTGTATTAAATATCTGATCCCGAGTTTTGAACCCATCCAGAGGGAAGCCCTGGGGGTCAACAGATATTAGATATCGGCAGAAGAGCCTGTGATACCTGGCAAAAGGTATCTTTCTGGAGCTGGATAAAGCACTGCCTAGAAAGATGAGTAGAGGGAGAATTCCTCAGCTTTCCCCAGTAATTAATTAAGGCAGTATGAACATGAGCCCTCACGGAAGGCAAGCCAGTTTCGGCTCGCATCAGGGCTCTACCAAACATTTGTTCGTGGCATTTGCAGACCTAAAAGCTGCTTTCTACATTCAGCAGCTAGGGAGCGGCTTTGGTAGAAGCTGGCCGTTAACAAAATCAATAAACGGCTACTATTTTTGACATATTTTTAAAAAGATCAGCATTTCTGCTTTCTTAGCAAACCTCTAGTTTGCTGTTATGCTTAGCAAACAGGTTTGCACCTCCCCTGTTAACTGTCCCATGTAGCTCTCATTGGCTCTGCCATGAAACTTACCTGTGGCCACATAAGTAATCTGATTTTTTACAGCGGAGCTGATAGCAGCTGTATGAAACTGGTGGAGGGGGGAGAGAACGAAGCCGCTTCTCCTTGCGTGCTCTGGTTGCAAACAGAGAAGAGCCAGCAGGCATCTAGGAGGCACAAAACTCCCATCCCATGTGTGATACAAAGAACTTGTGGTCCTTTGTAAGGTGTAGCTAAAAGGTCCCCAACATGATGCCCGTGGGTGCCATCATATCCACCTTTTCTGGTGCCTGCCAAGCTTTTTTTAGGAAGTAGGTGTGGCCAAGTAGGCCTTTTGCCCAGCAAGGTTCTGATTGGCTGTTCAGATTTTTTTTAAAGGTTGCTTTGGCAGCAGCTGCCACCACAGCACAAGAATTTTCACCGTGTGACTGAAGTAAATCATTTTGTGGCTCGCTCCACCTCCTGCGGCAGCCATTTTGTGGCTGCTGCGCCCACCAGGCCGGGTCAGAATTCCAAAAGGTGCCTGCAGGCTCAAAATGGTAGCTGGCACCTGAAATGGTCCTCAGGAGCTGTCCGCCATAATATTGCCCATCACAGTGATACCAACCATACTATTTATTTATCTCCCCCCATATCCTGAATGTTACAGGACCATTTGAAAGCTAAAACCATACAATAAACGATCCTGCAATAAAACCACCTAAACTCCTACCACATTAAGGCCAAATGGTAACTGCATTGATCTTGAGAAGAGCCCTGTTGGATCAGCCTCCTGTCTCACACAGTGGCCAACCAGTTCGTTTGGAGGGCCAACAACAGGGCACAGAGGCCGAGGCCTTTCTCTAATGTTGCCTCCTGGCTCTGGGATTCAGAGGTTGACTGCCTCTGAACATGGAAGTTCCACTGCAAACAGTTTTGTATAGTTTCCTCCAGATATTGGGTTGAAACCGAGCCATTCATGCTTCGTTTCCATGTGGAATTTTCCTCATCAGCCTCGTCTGACAGGAATGGTCGCTTTGGTATGGGGTGGATACACAGGAACACAGACACACTTCCTTTTAACCTTGTCCCCAGCGTGCACAACCCTACACAGTTCCCGACTGCAGCACCATTTGCTTACAGACCGATCTTGAGAGAGATCAACAGGGTGAGTGACACCTTCAACAAACACCTGAGAGAGATCCTGACGGAGGCGGATTCGATCCGGGGAAGCAGCCAGGTTTAGAGAAACCAACCAGCTGCTGTGATCTAGAGCAAACCGGCTTTTCTTGGAAAGATGATGCAAGGCAAAGGGTCCCTTTCCGGCCAGCTCTCGGATAACCGTTTTGTCTTCATAGCATGTGTTTCTGTGACATTTCAGGCCCAGCCAAAGGACTACCCCGACAGGGGTCAAGACAGGAAGTGGGGTGCTGCAGGAAAATCAGTGGGTGTCCACTCCTGGGTCAGTCCAGAAATGGGACTGGCAGCAGACACAAGGCAGAATAATATACCTGCCCCTGTAGGGTTGCCAGCCTCCAGATGGGGCCTGGAGATCTCCCACTTTCACAACTGACAGAGATCAGGTCCCCTGGAGAAAATGGCTGCTTTGAAGGGTGGACTCTCTGGCATTCTACCATGCTGAGGCCCCTCCCCTTCCCAAACCCCACCCCCTTCTGGCTCCACTCCCAAAGTCTCCAGGTATTTTCCAACCCTGCCCCAGCAACCCTGCCCCCTACTGTCAACATTCATCTACATGGTTCTGCAGGAGTGTAGAACTAGGGATGCCAGATCCGAGTTGAAAAATACCTTGAGATTAGGGGGGTGGAGCCTGAGGAGGGTGGGATTTGGGGATGGGAGGGACATGAATGGAGTCAAATGCCCTACAGTCCACCTTCCAAAGCTGCCATTTCCTCCAGGGGAACTGATCTCCGTTGCCTGGAGATCAGTTGTCATCCCAGGAGATCTCCAGCTGCCACCTGGAGGCTGGCAGCCCTAAGTAGTAGAGTGTTGCATGCAGGAGGTCCCAGGTTCAATCGCCTGCAGCTCCAGCTAACAGGATCAGGTAGGAGGTGATGTGGAGGACCTCAGACCTGAGAACCTGGAGAGCTGCTGCCAGTCATAGACAATAGTGACCTTGACAGACCAAGGCCAGGGTCTGATTCAGTAGAAAGCAGCATCATATGCTCCTGTGTAGAGACAAAAAGGGGACCTGCAGGGACTTGCAGAGGAGAAGAGCTCTCCCTCCATCAACCCCCATTTCCTCCCCTTTTAGCTCTTGCTTACAGAGCCCATTTCCTCTTGCCCAGTCAAGCAGATCTCTGGGGTTTCCCTGCTCCTTGTCTATCCGTTCAGCTGTCCATTCATCCCCTCTGCTCCAAGTCATCACTTTCCCCACCTCCTTTGCTGCTGGCCCAACTGTCCTTCAGTAGGGATGCCAAACTTCAGGTGACACCTGGAGACCTCCCACTGTTACAATTGATCTCCAGGCAACCAAGATCAGCTCCCCTGGAGAAAAATGGCTGCTTTGGAGGCCGGACTCTAGGGCATTCTATACCCTGCCGAGGTGTCTCCTCCCAAAACCCTGCCCCACTCAGGCTCTACCCCCCAAAAAAAATCTCCAGGTATTTCCCCAAACCACAGCTGGCACCCCTGTCCTTCAACCCACCCAACTGCAGGTTTTCCCTCCCCATAGCTTATCCTCACAGGGTTTCTTCCCCCTGGTTGCTCTCCTACCCTCCCCTTTCTTTTTACATTTTTGTGCAGCATCCCAGGTTACCTGTTTTTTTTTAAGCCACAATTGCCTGCACATGTGCAGATGTCACTGTTTACTTTGGGGAGGAGGCAACCAGTGTTCCCTCTAAGCTGAGTTGGTGTGAGCTAGCTCACTGTTTTTTAGCCTCCAGCTCACACATTTTTGTCTTCGCTCAGGAAGGACGGCTCCAGAGCAAACTAATTTTTGCAGTAGCCAAATCGCTCGCTCACAGCTTTAATGCCAGTAGCTCACAAAGTAGAATTTTTGCTCACAAGCAATGTTCCCTCTAAGCTGTGGAGTCTTGTGAGCAAAAATTCTACTTTGTGAGCTACTGGCATTAAAGTTGTGAGCGAGTGATTTGGCTGCTGCATAAATGAGTTTGCTCTGGAGCCATCCTTCCTGAGCTAGAACAAAAATGTGTGAGCTGGAGGTTAAAAAACGGTGAGCTGGCTCACACTAACTCAGCTTAGAGGGAACACTGCTCACAAGACTCCACAGCTTAGAGGGAACATTGGAGGCAACCCTCTGTTTTTGTCAATTAGTTTTCATGCTTCTTCTGCAAACTCAGTTTTGCAGACAGATATTCCCTAGCTGTGGGTTGCCAGGGCCCCCCTGGCCACTGGTGGGGGATGGGTGGAGGGTAAGGTTGCCAGTTCCAGGCTGAGAAACTCCAGACGATTTGGGGATGGAGCCTGGGGAGGACAGGGACCCCAGTGGGGTCCAGTGCCATAGAGTCTACCCTCGAAAGTGTCTATATTCTCTAGGAGAATTTATCGCTGTAGTCTGGAGATGAGCTGTAATTCCAGGGGATCCCCAGGTCCCACCTGGAGGCTGGCCTCCCTAGTTGTCAGACTGCCAGTCTTCCCTCTAAGCTGAGTTAGTGTGAGCTAGCTCACAGTTTTTTTAGTCTCCGGCTCACATATTTTTGTCTCAGCTCAGGAAGGATGGCTCCAGAGCACACTAATTTATGCAGCAGCCAAATCGCTCGCTCACAACTTTAATGCCAGTAGCTCACAGAGTAGATTTTTTGCTCACAAGACTCCACAGGTTAGAGGGAGCACTGCATACTGTTTGCATTTTTTTTATCTGCACAGGAGTTTCACCCATTGCTATCATTTATTTATTAATTTGCATCTTTATTACATGTACGATTGTTGGTAGGCAGGTCAGTCCAAAGCTGAAGCCATAAATAGAAATGATATCATACCTTGTTGTTGTTCAGTCGCACAGTCGAGTCCGACTCTTTGCAACCCCATGGACCACATCACGCCAGGCCCTCCTGTCTTCCGTTGTGCTCCTGAGTTTGCTTAATTTCATGTTTGTTGCCTCGATAACACTGTCTAACTATCTCATCCTTTGCCAATTTGGTGTAGTGGTTGAGTGCACAGACTCTAATCTGGGAGAACCAGGTTTGATTCCCCACTCCTCCACTTGCACATGGCTGGATGACCTTGGGCAAGCCGTAGTTCTGACAAGAGCTGTCCTTGAAAAAGAGCAGTTTCTGTCAAGAGCTCTCTCAGCCCCACCTACCTCATAGGGTGTGTGTAGTGGGGAGGGGAAAGGAAAGGAGTTTGTAAGTCACTCTGAGACAGGAACGTGAAGTCTGTCACTGCTTCCATGACTTCTCCACAGTATTTTGTTCCAAGACACTGAAAGGTTGGAAAACACTTTCAATTACCATGTCAGATTACACAGGGAAGCCATTGAAATTCACAAACATAAACATAATTTCAACAGGAAAGAAGAGAGTTTAAAAATAAATAGGACATGGCTTCCTGTCCTTAAAAACACAAAAGGCTCTACATCAGACAATAGCACTACAGATAAGATTAGAATTTCAACAACCCCCTCAGGAAGCAGGAAACCTCCTCAGGAAACAAAAGAACCTCCTCAGGAAAGCTCCTCTATTAGCATGTCCATAGCCTGGGGAACTCCTACAAGACAATGACTTAGCCCCACCCACCTTCTGGAATAGATATAAATTTACTGCCTACCATTTTCTTCTCACCTTGACAGAGAGAGTATTCCATCTTTCTGTGTTTATACCTCTGAGGATGCCAGTCACTGTTACTGGCAAAACGTCAGGTTCTACAATGCCAAGACCAGGGCCACACATCCCGGAAAATCTACAGCAACTAACTTCTCCTATTTGCCAAGGAGTGATGGGGCCAGATGCCATGATATTAGTTTTTTTGATGTTGAGTTTCAACATCATACGTATTACCAGGCAAAAGAACTTGAAATCTTGGACACTATTGTGATTTCAGTCGGCTGTAATGAAGGGTGTTTGATGGCTTTTGTTTCTAGCATTTCTGCAGCTCAAAGGTTCAAAGTGCGTTCTGCGATCCTCACAATCACCTCATTCTCCTTTGTGTTTCAGTAAATTGCATGAAAATGTTTGCCCACGGGGAGGGATGCTAGTGGTTTACAATTGCGCAAATGGTGCACGTTTTTGTAATATAATCATGAGCCCTCAATCTAGGAGGAGGAAACATTTATAGATGGGAAATACAAGAAAGATTAGTCTGGTCTGGAACTGTGGCAGATGCTGAAATAGAGCAAAAAACAAAACAAAAACAAGGGACAATTTCCCATGGGTACGTTCCAGTCATTTTGGAAATGGTCATCTGGGGAATGGCCAAAGACTACATTTGGAGCTGATGAGCAGCAGCCAGAAGGTACTCCCTACATCCCCAGAACCTAGAAAAACTGGCCTCAATTCAGTATCTGGATTATAATTTACACCCTGGATTAAACTGAGTATTGCCACATTGGGGGGTTGACTACATGTTATGTTTTTCCCTGGGTCAAAAGTTGAAGGCAGCAGGAAAAGAGGAAGACCCATCAAGAGATGGATTGACTCAATCAAGGAAGCCACAGGCTTCACTCTGCAAGACCTGAGCAAGGGTGTTAATGGTAGGGTGCTTTGGAAGACGTTAATTCATAAGGTAGCTCGCCATAAATTGGAAATGACTTAACAGCACTTAACGCACACACACACACAGAACAACCCACATGTGCATGTGACTTCCCTACAGGGAACTCAGTCCTCAATGTTCCCTCTAAGCTGTAGTCCTCAATGTTCCCTCTAAGCTGTAGAGTCTTGTGAGCAAAAATTCTATTTTGTGAGCTACTGGCAGCAAAGCTGTGAGCAAGTGACTTGGCTACTGCATAAATTAGTTTGCTCTGGAGCCATCCTTCCTGAATTAAGACAAAAATGTGTGAGCTGGAGGCTAAACAACTGTGAGCTAGCTCACACTAACTCAGCTTAAAGGGAACACCGGTCCTCAGGTGTGTAAGATGTGTAAGGCCCAGTTTGCACTGGGATTCCAGCTGTGAACGGAGACAGGGACTTCAGTTCTTCCCACCCTGCCTTTTTCCTGAACGAAAACCTGGGGGGGGGTATTATTTGAAGAAGAAGAGTTGGATTTATACTGAGTCTCAGAGCGGCTTTCAGTCTCCTTCCCTTTCGCTCCCCACCACAGACACTCTGTGAGGTAGGTGGGGCCGAGAGAGCTCTTTTGAGAACTTGGACTGACCCAAGGTCACCCAGCAGCTGCATGTGGAGGACTGGGGAATCAAACTCGGTTCTCTAGATTAGAGTCTGCCACTTTTAACCACTACACCAAACTGGCTCTACACCAGACTGCCTTAATAAGGGGCTCTACATGTACTGAGGGGTACATAGTTTGCCCAGCGGGGTAGACAGGGCTCTTCGGGGCCAGCAAAATGGCTCAAGAGCAACATTTAAGCACTCAGGCTCCATGACCCTGACCCTAATCAGGTCCCCCCGTACCTGGGAATTGCGTTCCTGGTGGAGAAGTCCTGGCCAGACCCTGATCTGGCCAAAGACTCTGTATCATTTATAAGGTTGCCAATCTCCAGGTTGGGGGCTGGAGTCCTCCCAGAACTACAACTGACATCCGCATTATAGAGATCAGCACCTCTGGGGGAGAGGGTAGACGTGGAGGGTGGACTGGATGGCATCACATCTCTGCCGAGCTCCCTCCCTCCCCCAAACTCCCCCCCCCAGGAATTTCCCAAGCCAGAGTTGGCAACCCTAGTTTCATGTAATTAATCCCAAAGATTAGGACAGAAGCTTACAAACCCAGGCTCTTGCCTAGATGCTTTGTGCTAAAAAACTGGCCACGACCTGAATGGCCCAGGCTAGCCCAATCTCTCCTCAGAAGATAAGCAGGGTCGGTCATGGGTAGTATTTGGATGAAAGACCTCCAAAGAATACTAAGGCGGTGAAGTAGAGGCAGGCAATGGCCAACCACCTCTGAACATCTCTTGATCTGAAAACCCTACAGGGTCGCCATAAATCAGCTGTGACTTGATGGCAAAAAGAAAAAACCAAAACTGGGATTTAGTGGGAGAGGTGTCAACAGGATTTGGTGTCTTTACCTCAGAATTCTAGACTTGTTCCATTGGGAAGAAGAACCAAGCAAAGCCACACACTCTTGCTAACCCCCCGTGCTTTTCTTTTCTTCCCCAAGGGTGCTGGAGTTCTTCCTGACAGCTGCCATGGCGGAAAATAATTACAGCTGGTGGAAACTGACCTTCCTTCGGAAGAAGAAATCCACCCCTAAAGTCTTGTACGAAAGCCCCGATATCTATGCCGTCGCCAGCAATGAGAACCAGCAAGAAGTCACGCCGGTGGACGGTGGTGGTGACGGAACTGGGGAACAGAACTTCAACGCCCGGCTAGAGAAGATAGTTGACAAAAGCACCAAAGGCAAACACGTCAAGGTCTCCAACTCGGGGCGCTTCAAGGAAAAGAAGAAAGTCAGGTCCATGTTATCGGAAAACCCCAACCTCTTTGTTGACAGTCCGCAGGATGAGAACTGAAAGGGGTATGAAGGAGCGACGTCCCCTTGCACACCCTCCATTTGAGGACCTTTCGCTGATCAGAAGGCGCCTCTGACGCATCCATATCATTAATTCTGCCAATGCAGTTAACGAGGGGCCGTCTGCAGTCACAGATCCACGTCCCGATTTTCACTTGAAAAGAAGAGAAATGAACTTTATTATTGTTTTTTAATTTAAGGAATAAAGTGAATTGTATTTTAAAAACAAAATCCAAGCTGGATGGGTAATTAACAGTGGGGAATGAGAAATAAACCAGTGGTACAGCAGAATGCAAGACCATTCAAGATGGCTTAAAACAGAGTCATTAGTCCGTCCCAATCATCCGTTAGCCATCCTCATAATCAGATGTTTTGCTCCACCTTGGCTTCCTTACTGCAATGCTGTTTACAGGAGCTTCCGTATGACTTCATCCTCTAGTTGTCCTGTTGTCTGTGTTTCCCCCCCACTTTGCTGCAGTCTTTCCCAAACCTGGTTTGATATGATCTTATTGGTAAGATCACAATCAAAATGCCTTTCGATGCTGTGAGGATAGGATGTGCATTTTTGCAGGTCCTGCCCACACTGCCACCACTTTCCTTGCCTTCGCCCCAGTGGCCATTCTCCTTCCCCTCATAAGTCTATATCTGTTTTAGTTGTGGAGGAGAAATACGTGGCCAGTACCTTTCCCTTTATAACTCGGCAGCAAAAAGGGCTACGAAGTTAGTTTTTCTTCGAATGAAAACTGGAACCTAGCACACTTTTCCAATAGATGATTACATTGCTATAGCAATATAGCTATTATCAATTTTTTAAAGAGGCCTCCCTTGACAGGTGGTAGCTATGGAAAGCAAAGGCAAGGAAAGTGAAGAGAAAACGTCCATCTGGATGTGCTGTTGCTTCCTTACTGCAGCAACATGAGCTACACAGAGAGTCATCTTCCACGTGGGAGCAGCCCTGGGATGGGAACAGATGTCTTTGGTATCCCTTAAGAGCATGTGATTATATGAGGATTATAATTTGTGGTCCTTACTGTACATACAGAAACAGATTGTGGTGTAGAATTGCATATCTCTAGCCTCCCAAACCACACACAACCCTATAGCTATGTACTGCGGCCTGCCAGATATTTGATGAACCTGCAGTTGTTCCGGGTAAGATGCAAAACAAGAAGTCTGGTTGTCTTCCTAGCAGCCCACAGTACACAGAGGCCAATCAGTGAAAGCCTCCTGTGGTGGTGGTGGTGGATGACCCCAGAGTAAAATGAGGCAAAATCATAAACATGGCATCATTCTGAAGCTTTAATAGGATTCATGTCAGCATACTCAGACTATGTAGGAGACCCCTACCAACTGGTGTGCAACACATCAGCCCCGCTTGAAAACCTTTCAATCACAAAAACTACCCTTGGGTTCTTTTCCCTTTTTTCCTATCACTAGCAGTGTTCCCTCTAAGTTGAGTTAGTGTGAGCTAGCTCACAGCTTTTTAGCCTCCGGCTCACAGATTTTTGACTCAGCTCAGGAAGGATGGCTCCAGAGCAAACTAATTTATGCAGCAGCCAAATGGCTGGCTCACAGCTTTAATGCCACCAACACACAAAGTAGATTTTTTGCTCACAAGACTCCACAGCTTAGAGGGAACATTGATCACTAGTAAGGCGAGATCTGCAGCCCCAATAACAGTTCCCTACTGCTGGGTTTTGCTCGTGCCGAGGAGTGGACAGGCAGCTCGAACCGGGCATTGTAAAAAATCTCTCCCCAGCTCAAATTGGCCAGGGCGGGGAGACCAGTGTTTCCTCTAAGCTGAGTTAATGTGAGCTAGCTCACAGTTTTTTAGCCTCTGGCTCACACATTTTTTTTGTCTCACCTCAGGAAGGATGGCTCCAGAGCAAACTAATTTATGCAGCAGCCAAATCGCTCACTCACAACTTTAATGTCATTAGCTCACAAAGTAGAATTTTTGCTCACAAGACTCCACAGCTTAGAGGAAGCATTGGGGGAGACGGTTTCCTTTCCAATGCATGACGTAGTTTGGCTCACTTGCTCCAATAATCAGTGGACATTTGTGGGTTAGGAACACCTGTTCTGTTTCTATGATTGGGTGGAGGGGTGGGTGGCAGTCTATTCCTTGTATGAGGATGGACGCGTCTTTTACAGTTGCATGCAGAAGAAAAGAGCCAGAGCCCAGGAGCACCTTAAAGACTAACAAAATTTGTGGCAGGGGAGGAGCTTTTCTGAGTCACTGCTCACCTCTTCAGATACAGCTAGAACGGGAGTCCATCTCCCTATATATCGGAAAGGGGAGTGATTTCGGATGCCAAATGACACCAGCCGGCAAATGACAATATCAGGTTAATGAAGCAGAGTTAACATGCTTCTAATCCTATTGTTTTCAATGGACTTAGAAGGGTATAGTGCCGCTTGGAATGGTGGTACTATCAGTCGTGGAAGTCTGTAATTCGAGCTTTGAAAAATATATGATGCTTCCTTTTGCTGAGGCAGACACTTGGTCCCTCTAGCGTAGTCTTGTCTGTTCTCATTGACAGCGGCTCTGAGTCTCGGGCAGAGATGGGTCTTTCTTTCCACCTGTTTCCCGAGGTCCTCTCACTGAAGGTGCCAGGGATTTCTGTACACAAAACATGCACCGTATTGGCACAAGGAAGTCTTGGTTTCTACACCAGCTGTAGCTTGAACCTATGAACACATGAAGCTGCCTTATACCACTGGTCCATCAAGGTCAGTATTGTCTACTCAGACTGGCAGCCGCTCTCCAGGGTCTCGGGCAGAGGCCTTTCCCATCACCTACTGCCAAGTTCTTCAACTGGAGATGCCAGGATTGAACCTGGGGCCTTCTGCTTGCCAAGCTAAGGCTGTAGCCTAGCCACAGCCCCCAGCCCTCCAGCACTGGACACTGCTTTTCAAACTCCCTCAACGGGTTTATCAGCTTGTGTTCAGGGATGCTGGATTAAAGCTTTAAATGGGGGTTAGACAGACTGATGGAAAAGAGGGCCATCAGTGATTAGGAGCTGGGACTGCCAACAACATACTGGGAAATTCCTGGAGATTATAGGGTTGGAGCCTGAGGATTTGAAGCCTGAGTAGGGTTTGCAAAGGTGAGAGAGACCTCAGCAGGGTACAATGCCATAGAGTCCTCCACCGCAGCCATTTTTTCTCCCTGGGGGAACTGATTTCTGTACCTTGGAGACCTGCTCGAATCCCAGGAGTTCTCCAGCCCCACCTGGATGCTGGCAACTAGCCAAAAGGGTTCCCTAAAGCAACCTCCACATCCAGTGGCAGTACACCTCTGGATACCAGTACAAGGAGGCAACATCAGGGAAGGCCTTGGTCTCCAAGCCCTGTTTGCCAGCCCCTCCGGGGCAGCTGATTGGCTTAGCGTTACCAACCTCCAGGTGATGGCTTGGAGGGCTCCCGGAATGACGACTGTTCTCCAGGCCACGGAGATCAGTTCCCCTTGACAAAATGACAGCATCAGAAGGCAAAATCTAGTCTAGGGCATCGCATCTCCACTGA
>NW_015167057.1:3901730-3934964 GCF_001447785.1 Gekko japonicus
TGAACCGCTTCTTCCTCCTTCACCAGGCATAACTCCCGAATCTCCAGAAATTTCCCAAACTGCAATCAGCAATCTTAGACTGGTGAAACTGGGGGCTGGCACAAGTGGACCACTGGTCTGGTCCAGCAGGGCTCTTCATATGTTGCCCTTAAAGTCTACTATGAGTATTTTCTCTCCCCCCCCCCGAAGTTCTCCCCGTTTATGTCATTTTATTCCCAGTAATGTTATCCAGGGTCAAGGTTGCCTATCCAAAGCCCTGCCCCGATGGTGGCAAGCTTCCATGTCAACCCTGACCTTTTAGGGGGTGGGGAAAGGACTTCCGAAAGTGCTTGCTCCGCACACTGAACTCAAGGTTGTTCTTTTCCCACATTCAGTGCAACAGCCTCTGGGCCAGTCCCTGCCTCCTCTCTTCCTCGGAAGGGCCTGGCTGAGACATGAACTTTAACTACGAAGAATGGTATTAATAACTCACCCATCAAGCTCATTGCGGACTTGTAAAAACTGAGTTGTGTAGAACTTTGCACAACAGTGTTTGGCTGAACTTTGTACCAGTTGGTCTTCCTATCTGGCGAGAATTGCCCGTTGCAGACTTTTATCCCAAGAAGGGTTAGATTACCAATTCAAAACCTTATCAGCTTGTATATAGCCAGGAGTTCAGTGTACGGTTGCCAACCTCCAGGTGGTGGCTAGAGATCCCACACTAGAGGTGACAGAGATAGACTCACTGGGAGAAAATTGCCAATTCAGGAGGTGGACTCTGTGGCATTGCATCCCATTGATGTCCCTCCCCAAACCCCACCCTCCTCAGGCTCCACCCCCCAAAAAACTCCAGGTATTTCCCAACACGGAGCTGGCAAGCCTATGTTTGTTGCATCAAAGCCCCCACCCTTCACACCAAGAAACTCCTGCGTTAGAATCTACAGATACATTTCCCTACCTGAATCTAGCAACCCTACCCTCTCATCCCCCACCAGTGGCCAAGGGGGACCTGGCAACCCACTTCTGTCTAGCCTTGTTTTGTGTAAGTTTTAAATAAAAAGGTAAAGGTTTCCCTTGCTTGAAAGCTAGTCGAATCTGACTCTAGGGGACGGTGCTCATCTCCGTTTCCAAGCCGAAGAGCCAGCGCTGTCTGAAGACTTCTCCGTGGGCATGTGGCCAGCATGACTAAATACCGAGGCGCATGGAACGCTGTTACCTTCCCACCAAAGCGGTACCTATTTATCTACTTGCAACTTCTTGCTTTTGAACTGCTAGGTTGGCAGGAGCTGGGGCCAGAGATAACTCAGTCCGTCACGCGGCACTAGGCTCTCGAACCGCTGAACTACAGACCTTCCGGTCTGCAGCTCAGCATCTTAACCACTGAGCCACACAGTTACCATATTTTGAAAAGCAAAAAAGAGGACGTATTTCCCGACTGACCGCTTCAAACAAGTGATCACTATGACAAATCTAATTTTAAATAACCTGCCTATTTAAGCTGTGATAATTGCCACTAACCACTGTTCCCTCTAAGCTGAGTTAGTGTGAGCTATCTCACAGTTTTTTAGCCTCCGGCTCACACATTTTTGTCTTAGCTCAGGAAGGATGGCTCCAGAGCAAACTAGTTGATGCAGTAGCCAAATTGCTTGCTCACACAACTTTAATGCCAGTAGCTCACAAAGTAGAATTGTTGCTCACAACACTCCACAGCTTAGAGGGAGCATATTCCTAACCTTCCAACCCAAAAAGAGGACATTTCATCAGGTTTTTTTAAAGAGCCCAAACACCAACAAATAAGGACCTCTGGTAACCCTATTTTAAACCTTTACATTATATGTTTAGAGAGGGAAGATGCTGGGTTAAGTGAAAATCATGATGAGGCAGTTCAGAGAAAAAGTTCTCCCTAACAACTCTTCAGAATAGGAGTCTGGCCCAAGAAGTTTGGGCTCCTGAGGCAGCAAATGACTTCACTGCTTCCTCCCATCCCACAGAGAACCATCTAGGGTTACCAGCCTCCAGGTGGGGCCTGGAGATCCCCCGCTTTTACAACTGATCTCCAGCTGACAGAGATCAGCTCCCCTGGAGAAAATGGCTGCTTTGGAGGACGAACTCTATGGCATTGTCCCATGCTGAGGCCCCTCCCCTCCCCAAACCCCGCCCTCTTCTGGATCCACCCCCAAAGTCTCCAGGTATCTTCCAACCCAGACCTGGCAACCCTAGAACCATCATTCATTTCACTTCACCACCCCACCCCACTGTGTTGAGGTGGGGTAGAACTTATAGGGCTGCCAACTTTGCTTGGGACATTCCTGGATATTGGGGGTGGAGGCTGAGGAGGATGTGGTGTGGGGAGAAGAGGGGCCCCAGTAGTGTGTAATGCCAGAGAGTCTACCCTTCAAAGCTGCCGTTGTCTCCAGGGGAACTGATCTCTGTAGTGTGGAGATCAGATGTAATTCTGGGAGATCTCCAGGCCCCACCTGGAGGTTGGCAACCCTAGTTTTGCTGCCTGCCCCCATCTCTCAGCTTTCCCACCCACCCCTGCCCCAGCAGCATGGTGGGAAGCTACCAGGTGTCCTCCTCATTCCCATGTTGTGGTGGAGGGAAGGAGAGGCTTTTTGCAGGCCGCCCACCGACGCCACATCCTGGGGTTGCCGCTTGCCATGGTAGACCCTGATGATACGGGTTGGTGGGCACAGGGCTGGTTGGCGCTCCTCCTCCTCTGGCACCCTGGAAGATCACTGAGATACATCTACGGGTGGGCCAGCCCTGATGGGAGAGAAAAACCTGTGTACTTCACATCTTTTGTGGGTGGTAGAGAGAATCAGGGTTCTACCGACCCTGACCTAACAACTAGGCATTGGGGCCAATTTTTGGCTTTCTACAGAGGGCATGCGCTTCCCTTCCCAGGCAAGGAGGAGAAACACAAGTGACTGTTTTCAAAATATCATATTTCCCCGAGGCTTTTTCAAAGGAGGAAGTTTGTTAACGTTGTCTGCTAAACAGTTTGCGGAGCCTGAAGGGGGAAGACCTCCATGCCGTTCATAAAGACAGCTTTTGTTCAGACACCTCAAACTGGGCTCAGCACAAATCAGCCCTTAACCTAACGGTGAAATGCCCTGGACCATAATGGATAGGTTATTTATTTAATCAAATTTATATCCCGCCCTCACCTCCAAGACAGGCTCTGAGCACCCACAGAGAAGAAGAAGAAGAGGAGATTGGATTTATACCCCGCCGTTCACTACCCAAAGGTGTCTCAGAGTGGCTTACAATCTCCTTTCCCTTCCCCTCCCCACAACAGACACCCTGTGAGGTAGGTGGGGCTGAGAGAACTCTTGACTTAAACTGCTCTTTTTTCAAGAACAGATCTTATCAGAACTACGGCTTGCCCAAGGTCGTCCAGCCAGGTGCAAGTGGAGGAGCGGGGAATCAAACCCGGTTCTCCCAGATTAGAGTCCGCGCACTTAACCACTGCACCAAACTGGCTCTCCCGTACCCATCTAGAATTCCTTCTTCCCTGAGATTTGTGTCACTTTAACAGCAGGCATCATCTTTCCTGCCAGTTTGGAGAAGTAAAGGCATGATGGGACACTTATGACTCTCAAATAAAAAGGGAGCTGTCTCAGAGCCATTCTGAAGCATATTCATCACACACAACATATCACCAGCCTCAGGCATGGAAAGGTTTTAAAAAGAAGACAAAACTGTTATCTGCTTGAAGGGACAAGCTGAATTCTCCTCAATGTTTTTGGTTCAATTCATGAATAAGTCATAAATAAGGAAGGAACTGGGAACTTCATCCTCCTGAATCCACATTATAAGGATAGTAAGGTTTCCCTTGCTTGAAAGCCAGTCGAATCCGACTCTAGGGTTGTGGTGCTCATCTCCGTTTCCAAGCCGAAGAGCCAGCGCTGTCCAAAGACGTTTCCATGGTCATGTGGCTGGCATGACTAAATGCCGAGATGCACGAAACGCTGTTAACCTTCCCACCAAAGAGGTACCTATTTGTCTACTTGCAATTTCTTGCGTTCGAACTGCTAGCTTGGCAGGAGCATATACACCTACAAATCCAGTTGCTTCTCACTTTCCCATCATCCTTCCTGTCACCAGCCTGACCGGTCCCTATAGATCCTTGCCCCCTTCCCTTGAACAGCCCTGTGTTCTCAGCCCCCTTCCAGCCTGGTTAGGGTCTCCCACCACCCCTGAACAAAACGCCAACCTTCAGTTTCTTTTATGGCTGCTCCACTATTTCTAACATCCAATGACTGTACCCCACTTTCTTGGAATATTTGTGATGATTCTGTAACAACCACCAAGAAATTTGACTGAGAGTAGAAGGTGGGTCAACAGAACAAGTTCCCAGAGACAAGCAGCAGCCCGTTCATATGAAGAAATCCTCCCCACACCATCCCCAACAGGATCTCACCTCCACCATCCCCACCTGTCAAAACAAGCTACTAAATGGGCTCATCCGGAGACAAAAGAATTGACTGAGTTTAATTGTGGTGGAGATTATAAAGACAGATAAAGGGGAGGGGGAGGAGAATGTAACCCCCTTTGGTCAAACCGGGGTAGGGCTGTGTGAGAACCTGATTCAAGGCATAAAGGCCAGACAATAGCCTCTCTTTCCAACCTGTGTCCTATTTATGTTGGTTTAGTTTTACAGCTGACCACACCCAACTGTTAAAAGGGAGGGGGGGAGTTGTTTAAAAAGCTATTCTTGTTTTACCTCAGGATACACAAAAGGGCTTATTCAGTTACATCTAATACAGATACACCACACGCCCTCCTCCACTGTTTAGGAGCACAAAGAAGTATATTTCTGTCATGGGTGATATGGTGGAAAGCTGAATGAGGTGTGGGTAGATGCCCCCTCCCCTTAATGCAGGGAGGCACCAGGGTTGTAGTTCCACCTAGAAGCCCCGGTCCCCGCTTTCCCTATGTGGGTCAATGAAGAATGCCACACCCATCTTGATGAACACTGCTTTGCACAAATCCTGAGGATGAATCCTGCCACTGAAAGTTAGTTCCGGGATTAGGGCTTGGCAACAAATGAAGCCCTCAGGTTTGTTTACCCTGGTGCCTAGCGCTGCACAGATTTCCCCTGGTTTGTGGCGTACGGCTTAACGTCTGACTATTAACTACTGCCACACTAAAAACCAAGCACAGATACTACGTTACACTGTGTTACACTGGTGTATCTTATTTTTGTTGTTCAGTTGCACAGTCGAGTCCGACTCTTCGCGACCCCATGGACCAGATCACGCCAGGTCCTCCTGTCTTCCGCCGTCCTCTGAAGTTTGCTCAAGTTCATGTTAATTACATCTATGACACTGTCTAACCATCTCATCATTTGCCATCCCCAATCTTTCCCAGCAAGGATTAGCAGCAGAATGGGATGGACTGGAATATCAGGGAATGCGATCACACACACTAGGATCCTACTATGGAATTCTGCATCATTTAGCGTGTCATGTTAATGCTTTCCTCCAGTTCTGTTTTTACACTTCTAGTTGGTCCTACAAGCCAAATCCTATTGCATTGTTTAGTCAGTATCCCATCCACCAAGGGTTGCCAACCTCAAGGTGGTGGCTGGAGCACTCTCACTATTACAACTGATCTCCAGTTGACAGAGATCACTTCACCTGGAGAAAACGTCTACTTTGGAATGTGGATCCTATGGCAATATACCTCACTGAAGTCCCTCCCCTCCCCCAAACACTGCCCTCTTCAGGCAGCTTCACACCCCAAATGGCTAGGTATTTTACAACCCAGACCTGTAAACCCTGTTGTTGTTGTGCAGTTGCACCTTCGAGTCCGACTCTTCGCGACCCCCATGGACCACATCACGCCAGGCCCTCCCATCCTCCGTCGTCCCCCGGAACTTCATGTTCGCTGCATCGATAACACTGTCTAACCATCTCATCCTTTGCCATCCCCTTCTTCTTTTACCTTCAGTTTTTTCCAGCATCAGGGTCTTCTCCAGTAAGTCCTCCCTTCTCATTTGGTGGCCGAAGTATTTGAGCTTCAGCTTCAGTATCTGGCCTTCCAGGGAACAGTCAGGGTTGATTTCCTTTAGGATTGACTGATTTGATCTTCTCCTTGCAGTCCAAGGGACTCTCAAGAGTGTTCTCCAGCACCATAATTCAAAAGCATCTCTTCTTTGGCGCTGGGCCTTCCTTATAGTCCAACTCTCGCAGTCTTACTGGGAATACCCTTGCTTTGACCATACCGACTTTTGCTGGCAGGGTGATGTCTCTGCTTTTTATTATGCTGTCTAGGTTTGCCATTGCTTTCCTCCCAAGGAGCAGGCATCTTTTAATTTCATGCCTGCATCAACCCAACATCGTCCATTGTACTGACTCTGTGTAATCCGCCTTGTGACTAAGTGGGAAGGGCGGACTATAAACAAGGTAAACAAGTAAACTACCCTTAAAGAGGTAAAGGTAAAGGTTCCCTTGCTCGAAAGCCAGTCGAATCCGACTCTAGGGTTGCGGTGCTCACGCTGTTACCTTCCCACCAAAGTGGTACCTATTTATCTCCTTGCAATTTCTTGCTTTCGAACTGCTAGGTTGGCAGGAGCTGGAACTAGAGATGGGAGCTCACTCCATCATGCAGCACCCGGGTCTCAAACTGCTGAACTACTGACCTTCCACAGCCTGCCTTGTGACCAAGTGGGAAGGGCGGACTATAAATAAAGTAAACAAGTAAACTACCCTTACTGGAGCAATTTTATGGGATCAGTCTTAATCAGGTCTACTCAGAAATGTCCCATCTTTAGCCCATGTGGCTTTCTCTCAAGAAAGCACTTGTACGTGGAGATTCCTACTCCCGCGTACCGAAAGTACGAGTGAAAATCCTGCGCCTGCAGCTTTTGAGCGCCACCCACTGGCCAGTCGTCGCCACTACCTTTCCTCATCGCTTCTCCTTAGCCCCGCCGCTTAGGGGGTAGTGGCTTAGCCCACCCTCTCCCTCTCTCACTAGCGAGTACCCGCCGGCCAATTAGAAAACGGAATACGTGGCTTTCCTCGGAGCTCTGTAAAACGGGTGTGCATTGGGCAGAGCACAGTCTGTTCCTCAATGGCTGCGGCGAGACGTCCTCAAACCTGCGTTTCCGGTGACTGGCTGATTTTGAGAGGGGGCGGGACCTGAAAGTGGTGATGCGTTCTTTTTGCTGCCGGACGCGGTAGAGACCATGCAGGTGGGCGAGCTTATTTAAAAATGAGAGGGGAGGCGGTGGGAGGGTGTGGACCCTTTGCGTTGCTAGGCAATATCCCTCGCCTTTTGGTTACTAGGATGCCTTTCCCTCTCCTACGCCAGAGGCTTCCTGTCTCTTCACTTTCTAGGAGATTCCCTTCTGCAGAACACGCACACACACGACACCCCAACTCCCCAGCCCTTAATTTTCTGAAACCCATTGCCTTGGAAGTAGGGTTGCCAGCCTCCAGGTGGTGGCTGGAGATCTGCTATTACAACTGATCTCGACGTGACATAGATCACTTCCCCAGGATAAAATGGCCCCTCTGGAAGTGGGACTCTATGGCATTATGCCCCCAGCCCTGCCCTCCTCAGGCTCCAACCCTAGGTATTTCCCAGCTTAGAGCTGGCCACTCTACTTGGAAGCCCTTCAGCCCATCGCTAGGCCTGTCCTGGGTCTGGCAGTGGTTTTGGAGAAGGGCACGAGGGAAAAGAAGGTGCCTCTAGGCACGTGCTAATTGCTGCACTCTGCACCAGCTAGGGTTGCTAGCTCTGGATTGGGAAATACCTGGAGATATGGAGCCTGAGGAGGGTGGGATTTGGAAAAGGGAGGGACTAAAATGGGGTATGTTGCTATAGAGCACCTTCCAAAGCAGCCATTTTCTCTAAGTGAGCCAGTCTCTGTTGCCTGGGGATAAGTTGTAATAGTGGGAGATCTCCAGCTACCACCTGGAGGTTGGCAACCCTGGCCCCAGCTCAGAGATGCCCCTTTCAAAAGTGACTTCAGAGGCTGCAGAGTTGTGTCCTGTCTCAAGCCACTTCAGAAAGAGTAAAAATAGGAGTCCAGTGGCAGGTTAAAAGTAGGGATGCCAGCCTCCAGGTGGGATGTGGGGATCCCCCAGAATTACAGCTCATCTCCAGACTCCAGAGATCAGTTCCCCTAGAGAAAGTGGATGCTTGGGAGGACACTGTGCCCCGCTGACGTCTCTGTTCTCCCTGGGTTCCTTCAGCAAACCTCCAGTACTTTCCCAACCTGGATGTGGCAACCCTACCTCCCCTTCCCCTGCCGGTGGCTAGGGGGGACCTGGTAACCCTAGGGTAAAGGCTAACAAGCTTTATTGCAGGTTCTGTGAGTCAGAGCTTGCTTCATCAGATGTATAGGATGAATATTTGTATGGATTTCGATACCCTCCTTTTCTTCCCCAGTGGAGACCCAAAGAATGGCTGGAGGTCACCCAGTGAGCTTCCATCCATTGGGGGACTGAAACCTGGGACTTCTAGATCCTACTTCCAACGCTAACTAATACTTCACACTGGTGACTGACTTGCAGTGGAAATATGTTTGTAAACTTACAGTGAGCATGGACAGTCACAGCTCCCTAAATGTGCATATCCAGAGCGGCTCCCTTCCTGATACTACAGAACACGGGACATGTCTGCCATGGAGAATTGTTTACATGTGCTGGTGAACATGACTAAATTCACCTATTTCAGGGCACTGCATACCAGAAGTTTTGCCTCCATTCTGGGGTGTCAATCCCTCAGATTCGCCAAGTAATATATTAAATGTTCTCATCTTTCTGTGGTTGAATGTAGACAAATATTTAACAGTGTTCCTTCTGGCAGACCTTGCCTTGTCTCTTTCATGACTGAAGCCAGCACTTAGCAGATATATAATAGTTTTAGTTTAATTTTGTATTTTAATTGATGTTTTACTCTGGTTGCAAAGGGGTAGCCGTCCAGTGGCAAAGACTAATAAAATGTATTTATTTCCGTGAGCGGGCTGTAACTCATGAAAGCTCATATTGAAATGAATATAGTTTGTATTTAAGGTATCCCTGGGTTTTATTTTGCCTTACTGTGAAAGGTTGTTGGGCTGTGACCTTAATCATGCAACCGTCTCTGGCTCTCTGTGATCTTATGGGAATACAGCAAATCAGTCTGATAAATCATTTCATTGGATTGTAATATGGGGGGGCAGTGGAGGGAGGCAGTCATTCTCTCTTTATTCTACAGCATAATTTCTTTTTCAACAGGACCATCAGAATTTGCCGATTGACATACAGACGAGCAAGCTGCTTGGTGTGTACCTTTCTTGGTTTTCCTTGCCAGCTGGAAAAATGAAGGGTGGTTATGCCACTTATTTTAAAAGTAGACTTTTTCAAAGAATCATAGAATGTTAGAGTTGGAAGGGATCTTGCAGGTCATCTAGTCCAACCCCCTGCACTCTGCAGGAGCACAGCCGAAAGATAGCCCTACAACATACTTGAAAGATGGTCGTCCAGCCTCCGTTTGAAAACGTTCAGCGAAGGAGCACCTCCCGAGGCAGTCTGTTCCACTGCTCAACCACTCTTACAGTTAGGAAGTTTCTCCTAATATTTAGCCGGTAACGACTCCCTTGTAATTTCCACCCATTAGATCTAGTCTTGCAATCCGGAGCAAGAGAGAATAGATCCGCTCCATCTTCTACATGACAGCCCTTCAAATATTTGAAGACTGCAATCATGTCCCCTCTAAGCCTTCTCTTTCCCAGGCTAAACATACCCAACCCTTTCAGCCTTTCCTCGTAAGACTTGGATTCCAACCCTCTCACCATTCTGGTTGCCCTCCTCTGGACACGCTCGAGCTTGTCAACATCCTTCCTAAAATGTGGTGCCCAAAACTGGACACAGTACTCCAGGTGCCCCTTATTGTGAAAAAAATCGATTGCCTCCCCCTTGCATTGTAAATATTGCTTGGGATAGGAAGTTTACCTCCCTGGCACCATGTTTTAACATGACTGCTTTTTCCTTCTGCAGACTGGCTGGTAGACAGGCGACACTGCAGCCTGAAATGGCAGGTCCAAGTCCGCACTGTTCGAGAGAAGATTGCCGTGGCCATCCAAGACATGCCAGAGAATGAAGAGATCAAAAGACTTCTTGCTGGTTCCTGTAAGTCTGTGTGGAGTCTTGTCGAGGAGGAAACGTTCCAAATTGGGTTTCTAGGTTCCAAGCTCACCAAACACCTGGGATCTTCCCATTTTAGACAGAGAGAATGGGATCCACACGTGGCTGATCAGAATCTAACAGTTATCCCTCTCTCTGATTCCAGATATTCACTATTTTCACTGCTTGAGGATTGTGGAGATCCTTAAAGGGACAGAGGCCTCCACTAAAAACATATTTGGACGTTACTCTTCTCAGCGGATGAAGGTGAGTGACTGTGGAAAAAAAGAGTGTGATGGCCAGGAGAAGGAGGAGGAGGAGGAGATTGGATTTATATTCTGCCTTTCACTTGGAGTCTCATAAGAACATAAGAGAAGCCAATGTTGGATCAGGCCAAAGGCCCATCTAGTCCAACACTCTGTCACACTGGCCAAAAATACCAGGTGCCATCAGGAGGTCCAGCAGTAGGGCCAGGACACTAAAAGCCCTCCCACTGTGGCCCCACAAGCACCAAGAATACAAAGCAACACTTGCCCCAGACTGAGAGTTCCTATCTATACCTTGTGGCTAATAGCCACCAATGGACCTCTGCTCCATATGTTTATCTAATTCCCTCTTGAAGCTGTCCATTCTTGTAGCCGCCACCACCTCCTGTGGCAGTGAATTCCATGTGTTAATCACTCTTTGGGTGAAGAAGTCTTAGAGCAGCTCTTCACTCTTTGGGTGAAGAAGTCTCAGAACATCTTAGAATCCCTTTCTCCTCCTCTCCCCACAATAGACTCCCTGTGAGGTGGGATTTACTATGATGTCTGATGGGTGGAACTGGAGGCTGTGTCCATCACAAATAGGGACACCTCCCATGTTTCACATTGCTTTGAGTGGGCAACCCCCAGCAGTGTTCCCTCTAAGCTGAGTCAGTGTGAGCTAGCTCACAGTTTTTTAGCCTCCAGTTCACATATATTTGTCTTAGCTCAGGAAGGGTGGCTCCAGAGCAAACTAGTTGATGCAGCAGCCAAATCGCTCACTCATGACTTTAATGCCAGTCGCTGACAAAGTAGAATTTTTGCTCACAAGACTCCACAGCTTGGAGGGAGCATTGCCCCTCGGTGGTCTGGCCCTCCCACCGGCTTTTGTGTCTGGGCTGGTGGGAGAAATTGTAGGGGGTGGAAGTGACATCATCCTACACATTGATGTCATGCCTGGGTGAAAACCCGGACCTGACATCAGCACGATGCACTCAGATTCCCCCCCCCAAACTCTATGGTATTTATTACTTGAATACTTGATCATTACTTCTTTATCGTGTGTTGTTGGATTTTTTAAATTCTGAGATTTCAGAGTATGGGCTAGGGATGCAGAACCTTCTGGGATACTGGCTCTGTGTCATTGTCTGGCCGGGCTGCATTCTGGTCTCCTAACCTACAGGGGTAGGGAATATAGAGCCGTGCATTGCTTGACCCCCTGTGGTATTCTCATCATCTCTATCTCTTTTTGCAGGACTGGCAAGAAATTGTGTCACTTTATGAAAAAGATAACACTTACTTAGGTAAGTCACTCCGCAAGTGATGGGGGAGACATGCCATTAGAATAGTGAAATAGAATCAACTTGTTTCTCACAGAGGTTTTTTGCAAGGAGGACCCTGTGAATTCTGCAGCTGAAGCTGTTTCAGTTCCAAAACCCAGTTCCAAATACTCCTTGCCCAGTATTATTATTTAATATCACCATTTGCATCATTTTTTAAAATGTAAACAATTTTATGCCACTCTTGCTCCCAGTTCAGGGCCCCCAAGGTGGCAAACAGTCAAGACACTAAAATAGATTTAATACACATATATATTACAACAAAACACAGACACATAAATGGGAAGGAGGATCAGTGGTGGTCATGGAAAACTGCTTCCAAATGGTGAACTAGTGGTATCCTCTAGGTTGCTTACATTCCTTAAGGCTGGGGTGTCAAATATGCGGCCCAGGGGCTGGATCAGGCCTTCAGAGGGCTGCAATCCGGCCTGCAAGGCCTAGCTGTTTCCTGCTTCCTTTTCTAGTTTTGCTGCTGCAATAACTCAGAGCAAGAGGTGTCAGTTATCAGAGACTGTTAAATAGACAAAATATTGCAATAGTGCTAGTGTTCTAAGCATGTTTTATTTAAAGTTTAAAAAGTATTTCATTGTGTCTGTGTCCTTTATAAAGTTTCTATCTCTGCTACTTGGCATTACATTTTATGACACACATGGCCCGGACCAACAAGGTCTCATTTATGTCAGATCCGACCCTCATAACAAGTGAGTTCGACACCCCTACTTGAGGCACCTATCACAGGTGTGGGAAGTCTTCATATGTGGGAAAGGTTCACATGGCAAGCCACTGTTTAGTGACTGCAGCCAAGTTCTGGGGTAAGGCCACACAGAATACGTAGATCAGTCTTCTGTGTCTCCTTTTTTCACGCCCCCTTGCCCTTTATCGGTCTACGCAAGCTCACCTCTTGTCGCTCTCCTGTATCTCCGTTGCATTCTTCCATCTCCACAGTCTGACTCTCTGCAAACTTTTAATTCTTAACAGAGTTTTCAGAGCACTCTGCTGTTCCCTATGGATCTGTGTGCTGCTAGTTTTCCATAAGCCCCTGTCCCTTCTTCCCCTCTGCTGGTTATCGGGTGTCATGTGCACCTGCAGGAACTATAACCCTGTGGGTGCAGTCCCACATTGCTTCGGGGGGTGCATGAATGATGCAGTTACACAGGAGGGGGTGCATTGCACAGGGTTGCTCTTAGAGCCTGAGACCAAATCCAACACCACAGGAGTGTCTAGATGGAACTTCTGTTGGAGGTTGTCATGTGATCGATTGCCAAACAGGAAGCTGAGAGCCCTGTACGGGAGGGGAAGAGCGAGCCTTGTTTGGGGGGGAGGAGCACACTTGGGATGTCTTACAGGAGTCTAGAGACAGCAGGAAAGGACTCTAACTAGTTTCTCATTTTGAATGCCAATGTTAGGAAATGTATGGAAATCTTTATGAAGACATGAGTGCTGTCTGTGAAATGTAAAGATGATCTCATGGTGTATGTGGTGCTTGTCCATCTGTGAAGAAACCTTGGTGAAATGGTGGTATTTAGGCTAGCAAATCCCATTGATGGATTATTGCTACTTGAAAGCAAGTGACTACTTGAAAGGAAGAAGCACAAAACCTTTTGTCTGTGTTATCTACAGAAACACTTTAAAGCTTGTATATTACAGCCAAAAATGACAACCATTGACTATCTTTAAAGAAGCATGTTATTGATGGCACAGCAGTCTATTCCTTCTTTTCTCTGAAGAAATGTATATGAGATTTACTGTGGTTTCCATTATAGCGTGATTGGAATTTATATGATATGGGTCTTGCCGTTAATGTGAATGTATATTTATGCTTAGGCCTTCTTGAAATTGCACTCTTTATTATGGCTGGAATAGATGTTCTTGTAAATATAACCAAGTTCTTTTCCGTGTATTCTACAATGTTAGGAAAGAGTAGATAGCTCGAGCCATTTGGCCTGCTTGTGTTTAACCTCACTGCTTTATCAGAAAGGCTTAAGAACATTTTAAATGTGATTGTTTGTATCTTTCAGACAAACTTTGCTAAAGCAAAAACTGAATCGTTTGCATTAGCCAATAGGCTAGATCTGAACTAAAATTTCTGCTAACGGAAGGGGCAGGGTAATTTCCACTAATTCCCTCCTCCTCCTGCTGACCGCCAGTTTGCTTCCCATGCTGTTCCTGAGGGTCTCCCATCCCCCAGGAGCAGCATTTGGTGGAGACCTGTGGGCTGCAGTGCAAGGGGAGAGGCAGGAACATTCTGTTCCAGTGACGGAAGTGCCCAGCACGAGTGGAAAGGTTAGTCCGGATCCAACCTCTCCTAGAGACAGCAAACAATTCCAACGTGTCCGTGCACGGTAAATACAGCTTGTCTGTTACAATATAGCGGGGCAATTCTGTACGAGGCGAGGCGAGGGTTAGCCGAAAGGTAGCCGAGCACACAGATTAACTCCCCCGTGTCTTTCCTCCCAGCGGAACTGGCCAGCCTCCTGGTGCGGAACATCAGCTACGAGGTCCCCTCCCTCAAGAAGCAGATCGGCAAGTGCCAGCAGCTGCAACAGGAGTACAGCCGCAAGGAGGAGGAGTACCAGTTAGCAGCTGCCGAGATGAGGGAGCGTTTTTACAGTTCCTGCAAGCAGTATGGCATCACGGTATGGAACTCTCAGTCTGGGGCAAGGGATGCACTGTATTCTTGGTGCTGGGGGGGGGGGCAACAGTAGGAGGGCTTCTAGTGTCCTGGCCCCACTGCTGGACCTCCTGATGGCACCTGGTATTTTTGGCCACTGTGTGACAGAGTGTTGGACTAGATGGGCCATTGGCCTGATCCAACATTGGCTTTTCTCTTATGTTAATGCTGCTGCCTCCCTCACCCCAGCCCCCGGGTGGCAGGATGCGAACGCTCTGCAGCTGGTCTTCTCTTGTAAGGTAAAGGTAAAGGTTCCATTGCTCGAAAGCCAGTCGAGTCCGACTCTAGGGTTGCGGTGCTCATCTCCGTTTCAAAGCCGAAGAGCCAGCACTATCCAAATACGTTTCCGTGGTCATGTGGCTGGCATGACTAAACACCAAGGCGCACAGAACGCTGTTACCTTCCCACCGAAGTGGTATCTATTTATCTACTTGCAATTTCTTGCTTTGGAACTGCTAGGTTGGCAGGAGCTGGAACTAGAGACGGGAGCTCACTCCGTCATGCGGCAACTCTGGTCTCGAACTGCTGAACTACTGACCTTCCACAGCCTGCAGTTCAGCGTCTTAACCACTTGAGCCACCGCAGCTCCTTGTAGCAAAGCCCAATTTGGATGGGTGGATGAGGCCTGCAGAGTCTTTTCCCACTCTTTGCAACCTGGCCTTTCATTTATTTATTTATTTATTTATTTCATTAGACTTCTATACCGCCCTCCCCACAAGCAGTCTCAGGGTGGCGCACAACAAAATCCATAAAAGCACGTATAAATACAGCACACACAGTCTAAAAACCCAATCCGTAAAACCAAACATCTAGAGGGTGCCGTAATATAAATTCCTGACCCCCTCAATTTACATCAGCCTGGGGGAAAGGGAGTGGAAAGCAATTAAAAGCTGGCTAGATGTTAAAACCGCTAAGAACCGTTAAAAACCATTAAAAAAACCCGTTGCTGTCCTCAACCGTGTGCTTGGCAGAAGATCTCTGCCTTGCAAGCCCTGTGGAATTGTAACAGATCCTGCAGGGCCGTGATGTTAGCAGGCAGAGAGTTCCAGAGAGTTGAGGACAGCCGGACACTCTTCAGTCCTGGGACTTCCAGTAGATGTTGGTCTCCTGAGCGTAAGGAGAGTTGGTCCCATGGGTATGTTGGTTCCTGGACTGTAGTTATATATCTGTGCATAGTATGGTCAGGTATTAAAAACCTGCCCCTTTTCCCTGCGGCAAAAGCCAGCTTAGGTCATCAAAGTTCTAAACCATTTTTGGAAAATGTATTATAACTCAAGGCTTTGGCAGGTCTCCAAGGGGAAGGGAATTAGTTGCGCGGGCTGTAAAAATAGGAATTAATCTAGGGCGCATCACAGTATCCAGTAACGATCAGAGCAGAACGTATAGCCAGAGTGTGCACACCACATAAGAAAGGATAAAAACAGATCATGCTGCTTGGGAGATGCAACCATGCAAGGTATCTGTACAGAGCATTAAACTGAATGATGTTTGCTCTTTCTCTTCCATGTAGTTCGAGCCAGTTTGGTGTAGTGGTTAGGACTGTGGACTTTAATCTGGCAGAACCGTGTTTGATTCCGCACTCCTCCTCCACATGCAGCTGCTGGTGTGACCTTGGGTCAGCCACAGTTCTCTCGGAGCTGTTCTCTCAGGAGCAGTTCTCGGAAAAGCTCTCTCAGCCCCACCTACCTCACAGGGTGTCTGTTGTGGGGAGGGGAAGGGAAAGGAGATTGTAAGCCGCTCTGAGACTCCTTTGGGTAGGGGTATAAATCCAATATCTTCTTTTTCTTCTAGTTGATTCTCCCCCACTCCCAAAAATCTTTTCCTGAAAGTACAAATACATATCTTTTCAGGATTGGGGGGAAAGTTAAAGGAGAAATCCCTTTAATCTTTTCTATAGCAGTGCTGATGGCACTTTTATTGCAGTGCTGAGGTTAGCCCTCTTATGTTTGCTTAAATTTCCAAGTGACGACTGACAGTATCTGAATTAAACACTGACCAATTTTCAGACAAGGTGTGTGCCGTGCAGTCTGCTGTATCAACTTCTTTTTTTGTTCTTTTGAGGTTTTTTGCATTTGTGTGTGTGTGTGTGCCCGTGCCTGGAAGTCATGGCGGCCTCTGGCATCTCCTACTAGGGCACGGAGGACGTTCAGAGAAGTAGCTCAATAACCTGCCTCTGCCTCCCGGCCCTGGTATTCTTTGGAGGTCACCCATCCAAGTACTAGCAAGGACTGACACTGCTTAGCTTCTGACGAGATCGGGCTTGCCTGGGCTCTCCAAGTCAGGGCCTGTATTAACTTCTTTAAAGGACTGTCATGCATTTTTATATGAATGCCTTTGGTTCATTTCTCTGGCTCTGCATAACTGGATTTCAGTCTAAACACTGAATCTGCCAGGCTCCCTCTGACTGCAGGTCTAATGAAGAAACTGTTCAATTTTCCTCAAGGAGAAGAACTGCTCTCCCTCCACACCCTCTCAGGGATCTTGTACGTTAGCAAGTAGTTTCTTCTGGGTTTGTTTTCTAAATTAACCAAGTTAACAGTGGTTTCTGCGCACCTAATTTATGGCTGCAGTCACACACACTAAATAATCCACTTTCAATCCACCTTCCAGCTGGGTTTTGCCAGTTCACACAGTAAAAATCCAATTGGAATGCGCACTGAAAGTGGATTGAAAGCGGATTATTTAGCATGTGTGACCGCAGCCTATAACTCATTTTCTTGTGTTACTTCACTAGATGCTCATACTTTTTCATAATTAATATTTGGTTTCCAGTTTATCTGATAGGAAGCCTCAGGTATGTGTTCGGGGGGGGGGGAATATTCCAGAAATGTACAGTTTCGGCAGAGAGTTCCAAAATCTACATACGGGGTTGATTAAACAGGTCTGTTTGCTACGGTATATTAACTTGGGTACCCCTCTGGAATTACCTTAAGGACTTGGGCAGAATTCGCGTCCAGTAGCACCTTAGAGACCAGCCAAATGTTCAAAACTCCCTTCATCAGACTCACAAAACCTTATACCCAGGGAAATTTGGTTGGTCTTTTAAGGTGCTACCTGGATTCAGATTTTGTGCTGCTGCTACTACAGAGTAGCACAGCTGCCCGTGTGAAACAATCCTAAGGGCTTGAGTAGACCTTCTCTTGGACAGAGTCACGGGTGATTCTACTGCGCCCTGCCTGTCTTTGCAGGGCGATAACGTGCGGCGGGAGCTTCTGGCTTTGGTGAAAGACTTGCCGTCGCAACTGGATGAGATCGGGGCTGGTGCCGGGGGGCTCCTGGAAGCCATCAACCTCTACCAGGCCTGTGTGCAGTTTGTGTGTGAGAGGTAGGTGGCTGTTAACGTCCCGCTGCAGTAGCCCTTTTTGTCTACATAGATTCCTCACCTGATGGAGCTGATAAAGCAGCTGATGTAGTATGGATACACCAACAAGCATTAAGCAAGAGAGGCTTTGGGGAGGAGGGGTACGGTAAGAAAAGCTTTCCGTGGCAAATTTGTGTGTTAGAATGTCATAGGAGATCCAGAGAGAGGGGCCAGTGAACAGGGCGGTCAGCCTGTTTCTACCTGCTTTGGGTCGGTAAGTGTAGCTCTCTGCCCAGGAAGGAATAGATTATCTGTAGTCAGTCAGGAGGTTTTGAGCTAAAGCCAGTTTGGTATAGTGGTTAAGTGCGCGGACTCTAATCTGGGAGAACCGGGTTTGATTCCCCATTCCTCCACCTGCGGCTGCTGGATGACCTTGGGCAAGCCATAGTTCTGTCAGAGCTGTTCTCTCAAGGACAGTTCTGAAAAGAGTTCTCTCAGCCCCGCCTACCTCACAGGGTATCTGTTGCGGGGAGGGGAAGGGAAAGGAGTTTGTAAGCTGCTCTGAGACTCCTTTGGGTAGTGGAGGGCGGGGTATAAATCCAATCTCCTCCTCCTCCTCCTCTTCTTCTTCTTCTTCGCCTCTCGATGCCCAACCTCTGCATGCTAATTTTGGGTCTTGTCCTTTGTGTTCCAGTTCCACAGAACAGGTAGTCCCATTACTGAGGCACATGCAGATTCGGGGCAACACCACCATCTACGAGTGGAGACGGGGGGTCAAGCCAACCTCGGTGGAACGGCCCGAGATGGAGGAAGCAAAGGAGTCGATAGAGCCGGAGGCAGTACGTCTGCTTCTGTGAAAGAGTTTGAAATGGGTGTTCAGAGATGTCAATTATTTGTATGCGGTGGGGCGGTGGTGGATTCATTCAGGGCTTCATCCAAGCCAAGGGTCAGCCCAGTTCTTGTTTAGGATGGCAAACGAATACAGGCCCCTCTGCGCACCATCTGTTCCCATGTTTTATCACTGAGCGTAGAGTGGGAATGAGCTCGACACCAACGGCTCTTGAGCATGGCACTACACAGGGAGGAATAGCAAGAGGTCGGGCGTTCTTAAGTTTCAGAAACAAACGACGATTTTGACCACTTTCTTCATTTAGACATGCAGAAACCACACAGGAAAGGGCGTTTGCTCTCCCTGCTTGTGAAGGATGTGGCGGTTTTTTTGGATTGTATACTGTGATGGATCAGCTTAAATAGCCCAGACTTGCCTGAGCCTGGAAATCACAGGGAGGAACCATAAGTGTGTACGTTTCCTACACACATTGGCATTGTGTTGGTGAGACAGCGCGCTTGGATGGGAGACCACCGTGGAAATCACGGGGAGGAACCATAAGTGTGTACGTTGCCTATACACATTGGCATTGTGTTGGTGAGACAGCGATTATGCAGGTAGGGAGCAGGACCCAGTGCCCTCGTGACTGCGGCCAGTCCGCATATGGTGATCTCCGATCTTTATCTTGGCATTTATTGAAGGTCCCTGGTCCACAAACTGTCTGCCTTGTGTCTACCAATCCGATATTATTATGATTATGATTATTTACCAAACTTCTGTTCCACTCCTTCTCCCCTGAACAGGATACAGGGTGGCTAACAGCACATAAAATAAACGGATAGAAACGATACAAAAGATACAATAAATAAACTAAAAATATGAAACAATTCAAAATACACCCCCATTAAAATCTATCTGCTGTCAAGCAGGGTAGGGTGCGTGGGTGGTGAAGGCATGGCTGAAGCATACCAGCCACCTGGTATATCATACTCACCCAAAGGCCACCTGAAAAAGAGCAGTTTTGCATGTCCCGAGGAACTAGGCACACACCAGGCAGCTGGTTCCACAGATTTGCTATAGTTAGAAAAACTATGTAGCCCTTGTGTTTGTGTTGGATGGCACATTTAAAATGATGCTAGTTGTACACCTGCATGATAAACTGGGACTGCAAATGCCTCCTGCTGCAGGATGAATTGGTGTGGCTGATTGGTGTTGGTGAGAAAGCAAGAGAAATTCAGACCGTTGGGTGCTGAAGTCGTCGTTGATCTGTATTGCCAGGGCTGGCCCGTTATTGTTAAATTTTAGACTGCTGCCTAGGGTGATGGCTCGATGAGGGCGCCATTCTGGCCGGCCTCGTCCCCTCCTCGCCCCGCACAGGAAGCCTCCCTTTCCGGCTTCTTGCTTCATCCCCGGCAAGAGACTCCCCTCTTTGCAGCCCCCCAGACAGAAAGAGAAGGGGGGGTACAGGCAAGGGAATAGTCCGGGATGATGGGAAAGTGCCGCTTGCCCTCTGCTGCCCCCACCCCCACGGTCTTTTTGGAGCTCCTTTTGCAGCCTGGCACAGGCTCCCTCCCCTCAAGCGATCCCGCCCCCTCGCATGCATTTGCAGCTCGCCCCCTCGGCCTGCCCGCTGTGGCTCTGGTGCCCGCCCCATCCCACCCCGCACTGGCAAATCCCGAGTTCCGATCCCAGATGAGTTTTGAGCTCTGTTGTTGTTGCTTGGCTGCATTCAGATGTCTCAGTAAATGACAGTTTATAAACTTGTGGTTAGGTTGAACTCTGGTCCAGTGTGACAATCTGGAGGCAGGCAGCCCAACAGACTGTAGATATTAAATTTGGGGTTTCAGCCGTGGCTTGCCCCTGCCTAGTTCATTACCTGTAGTTTGTGCTGATCATGATTTGTCTTAATGTCTGAATGCAGAAATCAGTAGCAATGCCTCTCTTAGCTTCCCGCATACAGAGAGGGAAGCACAGAGCAACAAAAAACTTTGCCGTTCCTTCCTCCTGCCTTTTCTCCATGCCTCCCCCACAAGGGAATGATGACTCACCAAGCAGGATGGTGCTGCAGAGACACCAACTTGTCCCCCCAGGAAATTTAAAAGATATCAAACTTGCCAGAGAGATGAGGGAGGTCTGTGGAAGAGTCCCCCCCCCCCAAGTTAAGAAGTTCAGTAATGACGGGAACCATTTAGACAGGGAAGGGGAGAGAGAGTGATGAACTTTAGACAAGAGTGAGGATGAGGCCTGACTTGCCCTCGGCTTCTCCCCTCCCCAACATTCCTGTCCTTTTCTTGTCCCTGACAGGTACCAAGAGGGCTGCAGAGGTACTAGTGAGGCTTTGCCATCAGCCTGGAAATACAAGGGAACTTGGGATAGAATCTGGTTGTTCTACCTGGAGGCGGGAAAGAAGGCAGGCAGCAGACCAACTGGGTTTTACAGACAGGCTGTGGTTTAAACATACCACCGTTGAGTGAGGTATCGGAATGCAGCCTGTGGCCTCTTAGCCTCTGTGTTCCTCATCTGCAAAATGGAAACATGAGCACTTCTGTGACAAGGCGGTGCTATTGGTAGTCAGGATAACCACAGCACAACATTTTTCATCCTTCTACCATGTTAATCGCTGCAGAAAAAGAGACTGACTCCATTGGCTGTGTATCCGTCAGAGCTCGTAATCATAATGGGCCGTGGCTCAGTGGCAGAGCATCTGCTTCGCATGCAGAAGGTCCCAGGTTCAATGCCAGGCCATCTACAGTTGAAAGGAACAGGCAGTATGTGCAGTGAAAGATCTTAGCCCGAGACCCTGGAGAGCCATGGAGAGGGGCTGTGGCTCAGTGGCAGAGCATCTGCTTGGCATGCGGAAGGTCCCAGGTTCAGTCCCAGGCCATCTACAGTTGAAAGGAACAGGCAGTATGTGCAGTGAAAGATCTTAGCCCGAGACCCTGGAGAGCCATGGAGAGGGGCTGTGGCTCAGTGGCAGAGCATCTGCTTGGCATGCGGAAGGTCCCAGGTTCAGTCCCAGGCCATCTACAGTTGAAAGGAACAGGCAGTAGGTGATGTGAAGGATCATAGCCTGAGACTCTGGAGAGCCATGGAGAGGTGCTGTGGCACTTGCATGCGGAAGGTCCCAGGTTCAATCCCCGGCACCTCCAGTTGAAAGGACCAGGCAGGCAGTGATGTGAAAGACCTCCGCCTGAGACCCTGGAGAGCCATGGAGAGGTGCTGTGGCACTTGGCATGTGGAAGGTCCCAGGTTCAATCCCCGGCACCTCCAGTTGAAAGGACCAGGCAGGCAGTGATGTGAAAGACCTCCGCCTGAGACCCTGGAGAGCCACTGCCAGTCTGAGTAGACAGTACTGAACTTGATGGTCCAAGGGTCTGATTCAGTATAAGGCTGCTTCATGTATGATCACATGGTTTAAAAATCTGATCATCACTGTTAATGGGGGGGGGCAGGTATGTAAATACATCCTGAGTCAGGGGAGATCTCAAGTGACTCTTCCCAAATTATCTTTGCTGAGACCATGCTGGATTTTCAAAGGGCCTGGTTAACCTTTCCCTTCTTCCATTTGCAGATTGACTGGGGCGACTTTGGAGCAGAGTCAGTATCGGTTCCCGAGACGGTCGATTATGGCATCTCCATTGAAGAAGCTAGCGAAGAGATAGATTGGGGGATTTCTCTGGAGTCGAATGTGCAGGTAGGTATCCTCCCTGTCTGCCTGCCTGCCCCTTGCAGGGCTTCCCTTCTGGTTTCACAGAGAGCCTTTGATTCAAACCGGGGGGGGAGGCAACTTCAGTTTGGTGTAGTGGTTAAGAGCAGCGGACTCCAATCTGGGGAACCGGGCTTGATTCCCCATTCCACCACATGAAGCCAGGTGGGCGACCTTGGGCCAGTCACAGTTCTTTCTCAGAGCTCTCTCAGCCCCACATACTTCACAGGGTGTCTGTTGTTTGTTTGTTTGTTTAGCCCCCCCCCCCCGAAGGGGATTTTTTTAATTTGCATTTCTAAAAACAACTACATAACTATAACGGAAAAAAGGGTGGGGGAGACTACAAACTATGGGAAACAGAGAAGAAGGCACTAAAAGCCCAAGTGTAGTAGGTTACATATGCTTATAATGATAAAAAATTGTAACTCCTAACAGTTAACTTCCGACATGAGGAGTTTCCTTGATCATCGCTTCAATTAGTATCCAGCCTGCTGTCTAGACAGAGAATAATTCCAAAGCTAATTAAAAGAAATATTGAGACCTTAAAAGACATTGACCTCTCCCATTACGCATTCCCTCCCTCCCCACTAACACGACGTTGTGGAGCCAAGATTCTCTCAGTCCATACAGTCATATCGGTTAATCCTCTTCCTTCTCTGTTAAATCTTCTTTCTTGAACCGCTTTAAAGAAACAGGCTCTGTCCAGTTAGTACCGCTTTCCTTTTTCCAGGACTCTCACTCACTTATTGCTTCATACACATTCTGATTAAAGAGACCAACCGTTCACTTTGCATATAAACTTTATGGCACAAGTGTAGTCAACTCTTTGTTATCGCTTTATGATCCGCTTGCAACCATCCTTTATAAGCTGGACACTGTCTCAATTTCGACTATAATCCAAAGTTCGCTGCTTCTTGAAGTAAACACTGTCCCTTTAAAAGTACCGCCACGTTTAGAGCCGTTTCCATTGAATATCCCACTTTAGCCAGCAGATGGCACTCGATTATAAGCCATAGGACGAGTCTATGGCTAGGTCACCTGACCTAGTCCTCGGTTTTTTTTCTTCCTGAGAGGAGCTTGGGTCCCACCTCCCTCAAAGCCTTCCATCGCCATCTTGGAGGGTAGTTTACATTTACCGATTAAAGTTGCCAAAGTCTCAAAGGTCTGTATTTCTCTGATCTAGTGTAAACACTTATATTTGAAAAAATTCTCTGATCTAGTCCTTCTGTAATCCTTTGCTACTGTTAGCTCAGTCCCCCATCGGCCCGCTTCTTTCGATCACTTGAGGGGGTAGGGCGTCCCTTCCCCCTTCCCGCTTTAGCTTGTGGGGGCTTCGCAACAGGGCTCCGATGTCTTGCTTTAACTTAAACTCACTCATCCGTCTTCAAAACGATCCAACAGGTCTCCCTGGGATCTCGCTAGGCAGAGTAGAATCACCAAACCTTCGTACGCTTGTCCCGGTGGTCGCTTCAACTCCAATACTGGGAATCAGGGCAGGACCTTCGGGGCAGAGAGTACCCTGTACCGGCTGTCGGCCGGAGGTAGGGCTCTCCAAAGCCCCCTTGCTGGGAGCCCATTGCCTATGGGCTCCATGGGGGAGCGCGCACAATCGCGCTCCCTCCTAGTCCCCGATTCATGGCACACGTCTCTCAGAGGAGCGGAGAGACGCGGCCATCGCTGGAGCGCCGAAAACCGGAAGTCCCACAGGGTGTCTGTTGTGGGGAGAGGAAGGGAAGGAGACTGTGTTTTTTTAAAAACTTCTTGATTCAGCGTGCCTTTATTTATTTATTTATTTATTTATTTTTATTGGTTTTATCCATCACTTTTACATTCCATATTATTTAGCATCTTACAATTTTTTTCTCCCCTTCCCTTCCCTCCCTCCTCCCTTCCCTATCTTCGTGTAGTCCTTAGTCTTTTCTCTCCAGCCACGGGCACAAAGTCAGAATCTTCCACTGAATGTCTTCCCTTCCCTTCTTGGATATCCACTCCAGATAGGTCTTCCATCTTTTCCGGATTTCTTCGGATTTTCCTTGCCACAATGACTCCTTGCGGAGGGCTGCCGCGATGTCTGACTGTATAAAATCAAACAAATAGCTGTGCCAGATTTCCACTGTCCACTTACTTTTATCCTTCCAGCCCAAAACTATAGCTGCTTTCCTGGGAAGGAGACTGTTAAGCTGCTCTGAGACTCTGAGTGAAGGGCGGGGTATAAGCCCAATCTCTTCTCCTCTTCTGCTTCAGCAGCTACCTTGCTCCCCCAAAAGGTGTAATCGAGTCAGGTGGGACTGCTGGAGCACAGCTCTGGGACTTGGGAGGGGGAAAACGGAGTGGTGGTGTTATCGACTAGAGCTCTTTCTGCTCCCACTCAAGTTCCAGCAGTCCTACCCTAGTGGTTGGTGCTGTACTGCTCCCTCTAAGCTGTGGAGTCTTGTGAGCAAAAATTCCACTTTGTGAGCCACTGGCATTAAAGTTTTGAGCGAGCGATTTGGCTACTGCATAAACTAGTTTGCTCTGGTGCCATCCTCCCTGAGCTAAGACAAAAATGTGTGAGCTGGAGGCTAGAGAACTGTGAGCTAGCTCACACTAACTCAGCTTAGAGGGAACACTGTGTGTAGCTGTTACCACTGCCTGTGCTCAGGCTGTGAGGCGGGTGTGGGAGATTGCCAGCTCTGAAGGACAGAGGCCGTTGCTGCTGCTGTCCACCTCACACCTGAAGCGGAGCTTCCTTCATAGCCAGCCCAACCTTCATCTCTCCTTTCGATCCACCAGCAGACTGACATCTCACAGATTAGTTTATCTAGGGCGTTTGTTATCTCACTTTTCTTAGGGTTGCTGGGCCATGCCTCACTTGGTTGGAGCTTCAGGGGCAGGAACTTAGAGGGAGGCGACAGCAGCATCTGCAACGTGATGCCTCTTCTGGGAAAACGTAGAAATGACATTAGGTGGCTCTAGGAATTGGCAGAAACTTTATGGTAGAACCATAGAGTTTCTGCCATTCCTAGAGCTATCCATTGTCATTTCCGGGTTTTGCTCAGAAGTGACATTGCAGCACGGTCGACACTCTCTTTTCAAATTATTTTTTCCCGCCTGCTGCTTGACGTGGCGGAAGGCAATGGAGCTGCCAGCTCTTGTAACCTTGTTTTCCCCCAAGAGGAACCTGGTGTGGCTTACAAAACAATACCAATTTAAACAAAATATGATATGAACAAACAGTAAAGGTAACATCCTGGTCTGGTCTGAGATTAGCCACAAGGTATAGATGGAACACCATGTCTGGGGCAATGATGCTCTGTGTTCTTGGTGCTTGGGAGGCAACAGTGGGAAGGCTTCTGGAGTTCTGGCCCTGCTGGTGGACCTCCTCATGGCACCTGGGTTTTGGCCACTTTGTGAGACAGAGTGTTGGGCTGGATGGGCCACTGACCTGATCCAACATGGCTTCTCTCACAAGATCTCCTGGGTCGGTCCATCAAGGCCACAGGTTTCAAGCAGTGGGCAAAGGGCCTGTTGTCTCTTGCCCTTTGACTCATGCCAAAAAGCTCACACCTCTGGCCATGCCCAGGCTTTAAAGCACCTGCACCCAGGGAGAAACTGGAGCTCAGCCTGGATCTTACACACCTGGCAGCCGTCTTCCCACTACTGAAAGAGGTAGATGCTGGGTTTTGCTTGAAAAGACTACTTACCCCTGCCTTAAACTAAGGCCTTTGTGCAGCCATGTCGTTATAATGCCTGTAAAATGCTCCACGTTAACGACCTATTTTTAAAATTTTCCTTTGCGTATGCACGGTCTGGACTTTATATACTTCAAATAAAGACTGAGATACTGGGGACTACTGTTAACGCTACCTTGCCGACATCCATACAGGCACCAGTCGCTGAAGGGTTCTGGGTTTCCCTTTCCGCAGGAGAATGGTACCACCGGCCTAGACGAGGGAGACAGGAGTGCAGCAGACACAGCGCAGATTGTGGTGCTGGACGCTGGCAGCGAGGGTAAGCCCCCCACCACCCACCCCACGACTTCTTGTTTCTAAGAGGAGAATGTGCACACTTGGTGCATGGTGGGGTGAAAGACATTTTGGGGAGGAAGGGGGGAGGTTGAAAAGTCATGGATAAACTGAAAGCGATGTCGAGGCAGTGGGAAAGGCTGAATCGGTCTCCTTCCATCGGAAGGGCGTGCTGAGGCCACCTCATTGCATCGCGTGCCATCAAGTCGCAACTGACTCATGTCCACCCCATGGTGGGGTTTTCAGGGCAGGAGACGATGGGTGTTGGTTTGCCATTGCCTTCCTCTGCATGGCAACCCAAGTCTTCCTTAGGGGTCTCCTGTCCAAGTACTGATCATGGCCAGCCCTGCTTAGCTTCCAGTCTCTGATAAAATGGGGCTAGTCTGGGCTATTCATGATGCTGGTAAGGCCACTACCAGTTGCTAATTTGTTAAAGTGAGAGAGAGAGAGAGAGATTGGTCCTGTACCTTTTGACTTAGAATTCCCACCTTTTAATCTCTATGGTAGACATGTTGGCTGTCCTTATCCAGTGATAAGGGGCATGCATTCTGTACATGCCCAGAGGCCATCCCCTCCTTTTGCTGCTCCAGAAGGCTCATTCCTGGTTGTTCCTTTCCCTTTCTTTAACTCTATCCAATGAACGCCGCCTGCAGGTAGGCTTAGAATTATTCAACTGGCACAGACTGAGTTAATTTGCACCATGGATTTGGATGGAAGAACTGGAGAGCTCCGGACTTGTGGTTCTTAGCAAGCTGCCCATCTGAATATGGCGAAAGGGTGGGGAAAAAAGTTTCCTCCAGGTATTTCATTTGATTCCCTCTGCCCCTGAATTCATGTTACCTGAGCAGATAGCGGATTCCCATGATGGTGTGTTACTCTACCCTGAAGTCATAGAACAAAGTTCGAGTCCAGTGGCACCTTTCAGAGCAACAAAATTTGATTGTTGGTATGCACTTCTGTGTACGTGCACGCTTTTTCCTTTGAAACCAGTGCTTGGATTGGAGGAGAAATAGGAAAGAAGCAGACACACGAGGGCGCTGTTGGATACATCATGGTTTCCCCCTCCTGCCTGGAATCCTTATCTGCAAGACTAGCTCATCCCAGTTTTCCTTGATGGATTTATTTCATTTCTCCTCCGTTTGTCTGAAGGGCTGTGACTCAGTGGTAGAGCCCTGTTTTGCAGGCAGAAGGACCCAGGTTCAGTCACTGGCACCTCCCGTTAAAGGATTTCAAGTAGTGAAGTGCTAGGGAAGGCCTTTTTCCATGTGAGATTTAGAGAGCCATCACCGTTCAGAACTGAACTAGACGGATCAATAGCTTGAGTCCTTATAGACCAGTTTTGTCTGTTGAGATGTGTTGAGATTGTCCAGGTTCTTGCATAGTTCATTCCGGTGCTGTGTTGGTGGTACACACATGCACTCTGGGATTTGGGGTGTTTAAAGACAAGTCCTGAGGAGCATGATGCAGGTCTATAAAATCATGCTGGAGGTTTTTTGTAAAAAGTGTGTAGAGTAGCATTGCCAGCCTCCAGGTGGGGCCTGGAGATCTGGAATTACAACCGATCTCCAGGCTGCAGAAATCAGTTCCTCTGCGGAAAATGGATGCTTTTGGTTTGACCGTATATCAGTTGAAGATCCAGTGGTACACAGCTAAATGGGGGAGAGACTTCAGGCTGGGGATTCCCGCAGTATATGATAAAGCAGTTTACTGTCAGTGAGGTGAGTAAGATCTTGACGTAATTTTTGCAGCAAAGCAAACGGTCCATATCTTTGTAGAATCGGCTCTGTATCGTCCTTCAGGACTCTTTGTTGTTGTTTTTGTAAAGAAGGTACAAAAGGGGAGAATTAGACAAGTTCGTGGAGGAAAGGCCCAACAACAGATGGGATCCAGTCTAAACTTTCCGCTAGCAGAAGGCAGTTCTGTCAGCAGAACAGAAAGTTCCCTGCTTTCCCGATTGATCTCCCCAAAATGTGCTTCTGGGGGACAGGAGACCCCCAGGAATGGCACAAGGGGCAGAGGGGGGGGGGGTCTGCAGCAGAAAGGGGAGAATTGGCAGACCTTACACTTTCCCGTCCATTAGCAAAAAATTTAGTCTGGAACCAACTTTTTGTTCCATACTGATCCAGGGCCAAGAAAAGCAGAGCTCTGTGAAGCGTATTAATGACACAGAATAGATGCATATAATAGCTTTGTTTTGCATTAATTGTTCCGCTTCCCCTAGAAATGGAGAATGGAAAGGCGCTCTGGAGTCCCCAGAAGTCCTGCCCTGTCAGGTTTTTAAGAATACCCAGTCTCTGGGGACTACCATTTCACAGTGGATTTGTGCAAACCTGAATTATTTAGGTTGGCATTTGGGGGGTAACCACATGTTTTGCCTGTTTTAACAGTGATATGGTGATAGCCACGTGTTTTAATATTTTAATGTTAATATTTTATATTTGTTATTTGTTTTATGGGGTTTTTCATTTTTTTAAAAGCCTTCTTGGTTTTAATGCTGTAAGTTGCCATGAGACCCACTGGGTGAGTGGTGACTAAGAAATCTAATAAATAAATAAACTCTTAAGTTCTAGAAACATGTAGGCTTTTAAAACCAAAATGAAAGCTGAGATTCTCAGAATGCTGACGTCTGTATTCAGTAGTATCTGGTCTCTCTGCAGGACATCTCACCTGTCCATCTTGTCTTGTCCCGCTGGGGTCAAAGCCAGGTGCTGAGTGATGGTCCTTCCCGTTCATGTTCAGAAATTTGAGCACCTATGTGCCAAAGCACACGGGTGAATTAAAAACACACACATCATATCCCAAATTATTAAATACTGGAAAAAATTTAATCCCCAGGTTTAAATGATACATACAAGCTCCTGATTTTAGGAGCAGAAAGAATAAATTTAACGGCAGGGGATGTGATTCCCTTATTGCTACTAGCCAAAAAGAAATAGGAGGTGAAAATTGTGTGAGCAGACAGGAAGCTTGGCAACAAGAGGTGTTACCAAGCAAGACAAACCACAACTAAAGAAAAAAATGAGTCAGTGGGCTTTTCTGCATTCTGGTTTTACTTGTTTAGTTCCTGTTTTTTTCAGCTTTTTCCTGTTCTGCACGTGTTTTGTTCTCTCTAGTGGTCAATTTGACATCAAGCAGGTTTATTTCCAGTTCATTTCCCTGCAACTGCAGGGAAATATATTGGAAATAAACCTGTTTTATGTCAAATTGACCACTAGAGGGAGCAAAAAAATGTATGGAACAAGAAAACCCCTCCCCAAAGAAACAGGAACTTAACAATAAGTAAAATGAGAATGCAGAAAAGCCCAATGATTGAATGTCTGCTCTTCCTCATGAGCAGAATCTTTGGGCTAGAGAAATGGCCCCCAGTTTCTGCCAAAGGTGGAGTATTCACCAGGGCTAAAAAGAAAAGCTGACGATATATTGGGACTGTAAGGGCCAGGCAGAATGGGGCCTCTCCTCTCTTGTTTTGTTGGGGGGGACGGGGGACAAGGGCGAGGAAGCAGGGCTGAGCTGTTGTATCAGAACTTTTGGCGTGTGTGATAACAAATTAATTCTCCGTCCCCCATCATTTTCTGTATCTTCCCCATCTGTTTTCTGTATCCAGTCCCAGAAGGAATTGCTCGAGGACCTGATGCTCTCAGCCTCCTGGAGACCCCGGAGACCCGTAACCAGTTTATCGATGAATTGATGGAGGTAACAGGAGATCACACAGTACTGGTTTAAAAAGAGATTTTTTAAAACCGTGGTTAACTCCCTCTGCTGGGCTGAGTATTCTCAAAAAATTCCCACGTATTTCTCTTCCACCAGACTTAAGCTCTGGGGATCTGTTTTCCCGAAAAGCTCCATCCCCCCATTATTTATTTTAAATGTTTCTGTGTCCCCACCCAATTTAGGATTCTCAAGGCAGCAAACAATCAGAACCATTTAAACAAGCTTTTCAGTGCACCAAGACACATAACAATATAGAACAACTGAACAAAAAAACCATAATTCAACAAAACACATAAACAGGAAGGAGGATCAATGAGGGAATGCCAAACAAAGCACAGAAATCTTTTACCCACTGGTGGAAGACAATGCATAGAGTGAGACAGATGAATCTCTGTGGGAGGAAATTTCATAATTTTAGTGCCACGACCAAAAATCCCCCTTCTTGGGTTGCCAATCTTGTATCTTCAGATGTTGTTGTTGTTGTTAAGTCGCACAGTCAAGTCTGACTCTTCGCGTCCCCATGGACCACATCACGCCAGGCCCTCCTGTCTTCCGCCGTCCTCTGAAGTTTGCTCAATTTCATGTTCGTTGCATCTATGACACTGTCTAACCATCTCATCCTTTGCCGTCCCCTTCTTCTTTGACCTTCAGTCTTTCCCAGCATCAGGGTCTTCTCCAGTGAGTGCTCCCTTCTCATTTGGTGGCCAAATTATTTGAGCTTCAGCTTCAGTATCTGGCCTTCCAGGAAACAGTCAGGGTTGATTTCCTTTAGGACTGACTAATTTGATCTCTTTGCAGTCCAAGGGACTCTCAAGAGTCTTCTCCAGCACCATAATTTGAAAGCATCTATTCTCTGGTGCTCGGCCTTCCTTATAGTCCAACTTTCACAGCCATACATTACTACTGGGAATACCATCACTTTGACCATACGGACTTTTGTTGGCAGAGTGATGTCTCTACTTTTTATCATGCTGTCTAGGTTTGCCATCGCTTTCCTCCCAAGGAGCAGGCATCTTTTATTTTCATGTCTGCAGTCACCGTCTGCAGTGATCTTGGATCCCAGAAACGTGAAGTCTGTCACTGCTTCCCTTCTATTTGCCAAGGAGTGATGGGGCCGGATACCATGATCTTTGTTTTTTTGATGTTGAGTTTCAAGCCAACTTTTGCGCTCTCCTCTTTTACCCTGAGCAAGAGGCTCTTTAGGTCCTCTTCACTTTCTGCCATTAGAGTGGTATCGTCTGCATATCTGAGGTTGTTGATGTTTTTCCCGGCAGTCTTAATTATGGCTTGTGATTCATCCAGGTCAGCATTTCGCATGATGTACTCTGCATATAAATTAAATAAGCAAGGGGACAATATACATCCTTGTCGCACTCCTTTTCCAATGCTAAACCAATCAGTTGTTCCATATCCAGATGGTGAGGGTGCCCTAAAAAGGTGGTCAGGTAGGTCTATATGAGAGTAGGTGGTCTTTTAGGTGAGCTGGTTCCAAGCTGTAGAGGGTCAGCATCAGCACTTTGAATTGGGCCTGCCTGGAAGCTGATTAGGAGCCAGTGTAGGTGGAACTAGATAGGAGTGGTAGGAGAAAGAAAGGATATAACACAGAAGCACCAGTTCCCATCTTGAGCAAAGCACATGACACTCTACCTTTCAGAGTCCAGGGAGGGCGGTTTCTTAGTTCCTTGTGTTTTGACTTCTTGGAGGGCAGATCTCAGAAGGTGGCACTGGAGGGAACTACTGTTCCGTCCCAGGGCCTTTCATACGTGCCGCACGAAAGGGTTACGTCTTATCCCCCTTTCATACAGGAGTCAGCAACCTCGTACAATTAAAGGGCCAAACTACGTCAAAATTCAGAGCACGAGGGCGACAAAGAGCCGGTATAAGAAAGCCTAGTTGCATAACTAAAACTATACAATGTTACTGGTAATTGACACGTTATTAGGCTCCTCCCTTGCCTCCGCTGCCCCCTGGCCCTCAGCTTCCACTCTGCAGGGGCTCCCCAGGGGGTGGGTTGCATCACCCAAGTCCACCCTCTCTTTCCTGGAGCATTGCCCTTGTCCAGGCAGTATCGTGCTCCCTCTCTCCTCCTGGGCCTGGTTATGGGGCCACCATTTATGCTTTGTCCCCACCAATCAGCTGACAGCCCCACCCCTGTGGCCTGAGCCATTATCTGGCCCAGGTTTTGGCCCCGTCTCCTGCCCCATCTTTGCTGGCCCTTCCCCTTTCTCTCACTGGCCGGTTCCTGGAGGTCTCCAGCCAGGCCCTCCCTGCCTGGCTCCTCCCAGGTCGTCAGACACGGCCTGGTGTGGTTTTAGCCCGCTTCAGTTGGTTGGCCCACTCCCATCTCTTGTCGGAACATGGAAATCTGGCCACAGTTACTCTCTCATTCTGTACTGACCTCCGGACTACACTACCATAACACACTGCATGCAATGCTGTCTTTGTTATCGCTTGGAGGCTTTTCTGTCTCACCAGGACCCTTCCCGTGCCTTCTCGGTGATGCAGTCCAAGCCAGTATTTAAAAATAAATACAGTTTAAATAGATAGAAAAAGACGACAAGAACAAACTGCATCTTGGGGCCAAGCCAGAATCCAGCAGACCAGGACAAAAGCCATGGGCTAAGTTCCGAGGGCCTGTGCCCCCCCATGTACACCTGAGATAGGAAGCATTTTCAATTTTCAATTTCAATTTATTACAGGTCTATATGACCAAAGTCTTGACCAAGAGGATACAAAAGGGGAATAAAATAAGTACATAAAATAGACATAACATGTGTCAAGGTACATAATCACAGTCACATAAAACCCAGGCTGAGCCCAGAGATTAAAAATTACCTAACTACACTTGGGGCGGAGCCAACTGACTAAAATCATCCGAAGATTAAAAGTCGGTGTCGGAAGCATTTTTAAATCGCCCATATTAGGCTTTAAAATGGCAGCGAAATCCCTGCGTTGGATGTGCCGCCAGGACATCTCGTTTGGCCCTTAGCTAATCCAGGGAAACAATCAACTCTCTGTTTCCATGTTTGCGTAGATTCAGGTGGGGTAGCCGTGTTGGTCTGAAGCAACAGAACAAAGTTTGAGTCCAGTGGCACCTTTAAGACCAAGAAAGTTTTATTCAGGGTGTAAACTTTCTGAAGAAGTATGCACGCACACAAGAGCTTATACCCAGAATTAAACTTTGTTGGTCTTAAAGGTGCCACTCGGCTCAAACTTTCCATGTTTGCACTGCAAACTTTGCAGTCACTGTTATGCTTTAGAACCAGTGGCCTTCAACACATGCGCTGTGGAGCCCTTGTGCAACCACCATTTTTCCGTTACTTTTTGAAA
>NW_015167057.1:3934997-3975493 GCF_001447785.1 Gekko japonicus
TGCACCTCGGCGTTTAGTCATGCCGGCCACATGACCACAGAAACGTCTTCGGACAGCGCTGGCTCTTCAGCTTGGAAACGGAGGTGAGCACCGCCCCCTAGAGGCGGATTCGACTGGCTTTCGAGCAAGGGAAACCTTTACCTTTTTTTTTAGCTTACCTTTAAAGTTTGGGGAAGGTGCCCTGCATATGCTCAGAGGTACGCTTTTCAATTATTGCACCATATATTCTGGAATTGTTCTGGCACTGAAAATGGGATCTGGGAGAGGACAGCATAGTGCAACTGATTCAGGTGAATCGCTGAAAGCCGCCCTCTGCTGTAACCTCACTGCCTTCCTCTCTGCCTGTAAACTGGATCCAGCTTAAAAGAAGAGGGCTCGTTGGCTGGCAGATGTCTGGGGCTGTGTCCTCTCACTTCCTGTTTCTCTCCCCTCTCCCTCAGCTAGAGATCTTCCTGTCCCAGCGCATTGTCGAGACGAGCGAAGAGGCGGACATCTTGTCTGTCAGCCAGTTCCAGCTAGCCCCGCCCATCCTGCAGGACCAGACCAAAGAGAAATTAGAGGCCATGGTCGCAGCCCTCCAAGATCTGATTGGCCGGATGACTAGCCTGAGAATGCAGCATCTTTTCATGATCCTGGCCTCCCCGAGGTTGGTGCAGTTTAACCTTCCCACACCTAAGTCCTTCCCTTCAGGATCAGGGTCCCTCCTTTAGCTGCACTGCAAAACAAAAGCAACCCCCCCCCCCAATCTCCTGATAATTACAGCATCAGTTAGTAGTGGGGGACCAAGATTTAAATCCCTCTTGAAGTACTTAACTCCAGCTAGACTAACTCATATATATATACATACTTCTCCGCTATGCTGGAAACTTTGTGGACAGAAAGCAGACTATTTTCATACTTGGTGGAATTGTGCCAAAATTCAACAATTTTGGAAGCAAATTTTAATACATATTGAAATTTTAACAGGATATAATATACCATTAGATCCAACTTTAATTTTGCTAAATCTATGGCCACCAGAAACCTACACTTCAAGGGTTAAAAGTTTAATAAATGTTTTGCTTACAGCAGCCAAGATGGTCCTCGCAAAAAAATGGAAAGACAAACAAACACCTACTATTGCCCAATGGATCCACAAAGTTTGGGATTTTTTTCTTTTAGAAAAGTACTCCATTTATAACTCTGAACTTCAAAACGAGTGTGAATTTTATGACCCTTTGGATAAATGGAACCCTATTTTAGATAAGATTACAATTGACAAATTTACCTGGGAAACAATTTCTAAAGCAAAAAACCCACTAATTTTATATGGTTCTTAACTATAAAGTTTTTGTATAATTTTGTTTTAATTTTTTAATTATGTAATCTTGAAAATGTGAAGATTTGTACTTTATAAGTTATTTAATAAGTTTGGGGTATGTTATGAACCGTTAAATGTTATAGTGGAAAATATTTTGCAACCTTACCTTCTCTATCTCTGATATTCTGTTAACAAATAATTCTAAATAAAGTTAGTGGTGGTGGACCAAGATTTAAATCCCTATTGAGGGCAAATGAGGGATGGTTCTGTAGGAAGAACACAGATTTTATTGGCTACACAGAATCTGGAATTTGGCACAGTGTTTAGGTTTGGTGAAGGATCTTCGCTTTTGATTACAGGGAAACACAAATTTCTAGGTCTCATTACTGGAAACTAAGGGTTAGATCCCGCCAGCTATCCCTCGATCTTGCTCAATTTCTCTCCTTACTGTAGCCCTCATTCCACATACAGGTCCCATGATCCCCAGTATAAAGAGAGCCAGTTTGGTGTAGTGGTTAGGAGCAATGGCTGTATCTGGGAGAACCGGGTTTGATTCCCCACTCCTCCACATGCAGTTACTGGTGTGACCTGGGGTCAGTCACAAGTTCTTTCAGAGCTGTTCTCTCAAGTGCAGTCCTCGAAAGAGCTCTCTCAGCCTCACCTCCCTCACAGGGTTTCTGTTGTGGGGAGGGGAAGGGAAGGGAAAGAAGATTGTAAACCGCTCTGAGACTCCGAGTTACGGGCAGTTTATAAATCCAATCTCCTCCTCTTCTCTTCTTCTTCTATAGGCTTTTTGGGTGGTAAACAGGGACCCCTTGTTTTTCACCAGCGGAAACCCTGGTTGGGTCCAACCCTATCAAGGCTCCAGCATTCCAGGGCTAAAGGGTCTGTGTCCTGCATGGCTTCGTTCTGCAAGCCAGTTTGGTGTAGTGGTTAAGTGTGTGGACTCTAATCTGGGAGAACCGGGTTTGATTCCCCACTCCTCGACTTGCACCTGCTGTATGAACCTGAGCAAGCCATAGTTCTGGCACAGCTGTCCTTGAAAAGAGCAGTTTCTGTCAGAGCTCTCTCAACCCCACCTGCCTCACAGGGTGTCTGTTGTGGGGAGGGGAAGGGAAAAGTAGTTTGTAAGCTACTCTGAGACTCCTTTGGGTAGTGAAGGACGGGGTATAAATCCAACCTCTTCTTCTTCTTCTTCTGCACGTCTACTGAAGTCCTTCCTTCTGGCGCAGAGAGGGGCTTCTGGGTAGTTTATCAGATGTGCTCACTCAGTGCATCCAAGACTCTGAACAGCATTCCCTTCTTGGATGTTTGCATTGCAGATGCTGAGATTCTCCGACTGTCTGCTGCATTCCATATAAAGGGGAATGCAGTATTTGTTCAAATATCCCTGCACTGCAGTGTACACTCTTCTCCTTGGCACAGTTTCCTACAATTCTGGTTATCTGTTAATGTGCGGACTGAGAAAAGCTGGTGCCGGTGTACCTTAATTACAACTGCCAGCTAATTTAAAGATTTTTGTTTTTAAAAAGAGAAGCCGTAACCAATTAACCAATCAGTTAATTTAATCTGCGTTGAGTTTAAACATGTTTACGTACTGTGGCACCTAAGTGAAGGCATTGCTTTTAGCGTATTGAGGGAAAGAACCAGCGGCTCTTAGGCAATAAGATGTAGCTTACCGTTTAATCCTGTTCTGCGTGTGCTGCAGTTCTGTTGCTGAGGGACCATTCCAGGCGCAAGCGCCTCTCATCCCATTCCCTGCCTTTTCTCCTGCTACCCCATAGCTGCTTAAGAGAAACAAAACTTAAGTTTCTGCAGATCCAGCAGACAAACTGAGAGCGTTAACAAGTGGAAATGGTTGGTTTTGCTTCGGGTAGAATGGGGGTCCCCAACGTGGTCCCCGCCGACACCTTTTCTGGTGCCCACCAATTGTTTTTAGGAAGTGGGTGGGGCCAGGTAGGGCTTTCGCCCAGCAAGGCTTCCGATTGGCTGTTGGAGATTTGATTGGCTGTGCAGATTTTTTAAAATGTTGCTTTGGCAGCAGCTGCCAGCAGAGCACAAAGATCTACACTATGTGACTGAAGGTAAGCTGCAGCAGTCATTTTGTGGCTGGCTCCGCCTCCTATGGCAGCCATTTTGCCTCGTCAGAATTCCAGATGTGGCCACCGGCTCAGAAAGGTTGGGGATGCCCTGAACTGGATAGCCCAGGCAAGGCTCATCTCATCAGATCCTGGAAGCTAAGCAGGGCCGACCCTGGCAAGTATTTGGATGGGACCAATGCTCCCTCTAAGCTGTGGAGTGAGCAAAAATTCTGCTTTGTGAGCTACTGGCATTAAAGTTGTGAGTGAGCAATTTGGCTCCTGCATAAACTAGTTTGCTCTGGAGCCCTCCTTCCTGAGCTAAGACAAAAATGTGTGAGCCGGAGGCTAAAAACCTGTGAGCTAGTTCACACTAACTCAGCTTAGAGAGAACACTGGATGGGAGCCCTCCAAAGAATACCAGGGCCGAGAGGCAGAAGCAGGCTATTAAGCCACTTCTCTGAATGTCCTCCATGCCCCAGTAAGAGCCACCAGAGGTCGCCGTGACTTTTAGGCACGGGCACCAACACAAACAAATATGAAAATACAAAAACAAAAAAGGTTGAAGACCCCCAGACCGGATTGTCTGCTCCTAATCCCTGTAATGATGCTGGGAAAGATTGAAGGTCAAAGAAGACGGGGACGGCAAAGGATGAGATGGTTAGACAGTGTCATCGATGCAACGAACATGAAATTGAGCCAACTTCAGAGGACAGCAGAAGACAGGAGGGCCTGGTGTGATCTGGTCCATGGGGTTGCGAAGAGTCGGACTCGACTGTGCGACTGAACAACAACAATCCCTGTAAATCTTACAATTTTGAGGTCTCAGGAGAGTGATCAGAAAATACAGCAGTTTAGGAATTACAGTGGAGAAGAATTCACTGGCACATTTCACATGGTGACTTGTTGGTTTAGGTACGTTGACCGTGTGACGGAGCTCCTCCACCAGAAGCTAAAGCAGGCGGATTTGCTGCTCCTGAAGAAGGACCTGATGATCCAGAAACGGCAGGAAGCCCTGGAAGAGCAGGCTGCCCTGGAGCCAAAACTCGACCTTCTTGTGCAGAAAACGAAGGAGCTGCAAAAACTGGTGAGTGCAGTGGGTGGGCACAAAGTGGCGGGGGGGGGCTCCCATCTCTGCCTGGTCTCCATCACCTTAGAAGTCCAGAGACCAGTTCTGTTGCAGACATGCTTCCTGAGCCAGTGTACATTCTCCGCCCAGAGTGGAATACCTAGTATCAGAAGCTTTCAGGAAAGACCTCTGTGGTTTCCCATCAGGCCTTGGAAGGCCTGGGGAAGCTTGGTAGGTGGGGTCACCTGGCAAGTAATGGAGTTGGTGAGGAGGAAGCCAACAGGCAGAGAAATAGGTCTTGGTATTCATTCCCCCTCCCAATGACTTGCTTAAACTAAGGAGCCAAATCGGATTTGGGGGCTTTGGACGGCCAGCCGGCACACGATTGGTCTGGTAGACAAACCGGCATTTGTTGCACAACCTACTAGTTTTATTGTGATGTCCAAATGCAGCTCGTGGCTTCGCCGTTCTACCCAGAACTCTGCGTTTTTCACAGTTCCGTAACATTTCACTACCGTTATGGTTTTCAGTGCTGAGCGCACTATTCAGCTTGCTCTCTATGGCAAGTTTCTTTGACTATGAAGATACTCTTCAAAAACCTAGCACTGTTCATCTCTGTGTCACCCCTGATTAGCAAAAAGCAGAATAAACAAATCTTATAAATGTGGCTGCTTTGCGCAGTTAATACAGATCATTGAATTAAGGCAGACCCACTGCTTACTGGCTAGGTAAAGTCCCTTGAATGCTGAAGATCCCGAGTGGAATTCCTAGCAAGTCAAATGGAAGGGTTCTTGGTAACTGAGCTAAAAAAGGACCTCTGTCTGCGATTTGTGTGCCGCCAGCTGTAGAAGAAAAGGCTAAACTATGCGGACTAACAGCCTAACTCTTTATATAATTTTCAGGGGTTTGTTGTTGGTGGTGTGCTGTTGTAATTTGATGAAACTTCTCCTAACCATGGTTAAAGCATTGGGAATCAGGATTGCACACTGCCTCTGCCTAGTCCTCACCTTCCATGCATTCTCCCTTACTCTAGTCCTGACATGGATAGCCCAGGCTAGCCTGATCCCATCAGATCGCAGAAGCTAAACAGGGTCGGCCTTGGCTAGTATTTCAAAGGGAGACCTCCAAGGAATACCAGGGTCATGACGCAAAGGCAGGCAATGGCAGACTGCCTCTGAAACGTTTCTTGCCTTAAAAACAAGTCTAGCTCGCCACCCAGTGGTGCATAATGCTGAAGAGCTAGAACTTCTGATTGCCAGACACTCTTAGGATCTCCTGGCTATTCTACACACAGTCTGGTAAGAAAAAATATATACAGCTGTGTGCTAGATGCCCACAGAATAATACAATGACAAAAGACACTAGATTAAAGCCATAACATCATTTAGTGTCTAGTAATGAAAAACAACCACTTATTCCTTCATAGAAAAAATACAAAGGTCAATAAAATTACACATAGCAGTCTGCTCCAAACTCTCTCAGTAAATATCCTTCTAACAGTCCTGTATTCTTAAAAGCAGTCTGCTCCAAATTCAATCTCTCTTTCTGAGATTGTGTGTTATTCTTGTGGGTTATTCTACACACAGTGCCATATGATAATAATGATTATTATTATGCCTTACTCTGCCCTTGCTAATCTTAACCATGGTTAATACTAACCAGGTTTACTGCTCACTGAGTTTTGAAGTGAGTTCCCAGTCTTAGGCTTAGTTCAGACATCCCATGAAACCCTGGTTTAATTAAACCACTAAGTACAATTAGTGTGATCATCCAAACTCAGGGACCCTCCACTAACTATGATTAATTAGGGCTCATGAAAACTAGGATCTGAAACTTTGGTTTAAAGTTGATTTATTAATCACAGGTAGCCTTAACTATGGTTTCACACGACATACCAACACAGACATCTGGGCACAATCCGGCATTGTTCCCCAGCAGGAGAGGCAAGGGAAAGAGCAAACCAGATAAACCAGGATTTTGATGATCGTCTGTGAACTGAATCCTAAATTCATAAACTGTGTACATAAACCGTGGCTTCATGTTATTGTGTCTCCACCAAGCAATGGTTCTTCACCAAGGCCCAAAGAGGAATGAAAGTGAGACTTGTATTTCAGAAAAGAGGAACACTCAGTGTTCCCTCTAAGCTGTGCGCGTGAGCGGCTGCTCCTTAACACAAGAAGCCCTGCTCAGCAGCGGTCTGGAGCTGTGCAGAAATCTCCCACTTTCCATTGCCCATTTTAAGACTAGAGCAGTTCTGTTCTGCTCAGGTTGTGAACTGCTCTGCTCAGTAGGGGGAAGAAATTTAGAGGCAATATTGCTCACACACCCTTCCCATATATTTCAGTGGGACTTACTCAGGGAAACACCCTGCAGGAGTGTTTTAATGCCTGGCAGGTGTGGGAGCTGCCGCTGCGATTTCCCACGTAAAGTCTCGGGCTGGCCTTGCGGACAACCAGGCCGTATTTGAGAAAGCAGTTTGAATTGTGGCTTCCAGCCAATCAGAAAGCCTCGCCAAAGAGGCCAGTCAGAACACCCGGCGGCCATTTTAGGCTCTTGGCCCTTGGGGGGGGGGAACTGGAACGTTCTGTGGATGCCTTAAGAGATGAGCTTTTGGTGAGCTGTTCCAGAGGACTCCTGCCAATGGACACTCTTGTCTTTTCAGATTGAAGCTGACGTTTCTAAACGATACAGCGGCCGACCGGTGAACCTGATGGGTGCCTCCCTCTGAGCCCCGCTCCTCCCCACGCGGACACCCCTCCTGGGATTGGAGCAATGGATCACATCCTCAACGAAGGATAAGGGAGAAGAACCAAGGAGAGCAAGAGCTGAGGAGAGAGGACTTGCCAAACCCTGGGGGTGAGAAGTGGCTAGCACGGAGGATTCCACCACTTCCCCTCTCCACACAGCGTGTGAGCCAATCCCTGAGGGCTGAATAAATCTGCCTTCTCCACCGTGAGCTCCTCTGTACAATTTCTGCTGCCGTATTCGTTGGCCAAGGAAGGTGTAAGATCTCTGCCTCTTGGTGCCCTGCATGAAGCCAGTTCTCGCCTCCCCAGGGGGAACACTTCCCTAGCGAGAGTCAGTGGACTACCAGTTCTCGGTTCTGTCTTAAGAGAAATATTCCAGATGGAGTAGAAACCGCAGTTGTCAGCCCAGTTATCGGGGCACTCCTTTACTTACTTACTTAATACTTCTGGGAAACAAGTAGTCCCTTCTGTCTGTTTTGGGCCTTCTGTTCCTGACCTTGGGGGGGGGGGGGGGGGGGGAGGTCCTGCCAGGACATATTCATCTCCCGTTTGTTCTTAAGGACAATGCTAGCTCCTGTTACCGGTTTCAGATATTGTGGCTCCACCCGCAGCCCTGAGAAAAGAGCAAAGACACAAAAGTTTTTTCTTGGTGGGACACTGGCTCGGTTTCACCCCCATCTGGGAACCAAACTTTGTGGGCTCTTTCACTCATCATACAGGGCTAGCCTTAGTGTTGTTGTGGGTTTGTTTGTTTGTTTTTTTGGTCCAAGTGTACTTCTAGAAGGAACCAGAGCCCAATCCCAGACCCTGAGTGAACAAGACGGCGTGTTTGGTAGTGTGCATGCTGCGTTCCCACTTTAGACATGCAGTTTTAAAGCATAACCCAGCATTTCTCTGAAATACAGAGCCTGCCTGCAGGCTTGAGACAAGGGCTGCCTGCTGAGATATCTCTTACCCCATGCATAACATATTAGCACCATTTTCTCTCGTATAGAGAGCGCACTGGAGGGGGAGGGCAGGAGATGTTCTTTCCCTAAGCGTTGTGTTTCCATTTTGCCCTGCCAGTGAGCCTAGCCCTTGGAAGAGCCGGCAAGCGTTGACGTAGCCAGATGTATGGCAGATCCAGCCCCACCCAGCCTCTGCTGGCCGCCAGGAAGTAGTTGGATCGAGTCGACTGTCAGCGACAGATGACAGGCAGGGGGAACGCTGAAGCCGGTGGCTAGGCTGTTGTCTGGCCTGAGATCTGCGCCCATTGTCTCTGATCCTGGCAAGAGGATACCACCGTAGCCTCAAACCCCCCTACTTTCCTGCCATTTGGGGGGGCAAAGAGAGGGTGATCAGTTTGGGGTGGTGGTAGGGAGGTGATTCGATTTTAATTTCATAGGAGAGCAGTTGATTCATTGCTCTTTGTCGGTGGTGTTGACTCTCGTAATGACTTTCCATCAAAATGAAAAGTGGAATTACAGCGTTCATTATTCCTGCTGCTTGTTATCTCAGCGGCGGGGGGAGGGCCGCCCCCTCCCCACCATGCCGCCTTTCAGCCATCCTGGACAGTGAGTGATGGGCCCTATTAATCACCGACCCCGCGGACTCTGGCGGACACACGCTACCCGGCAGAGAAGGGGAGAGAGATAAGGCACCAACAGCCGCTCCAATCAATTAATGTCAAGCGGGACTCTTCGGCCCCTCCCCTGTCCCCCCCCCCTTTCACCCTCTTGTGGTTCCAGAGGTGGACATCTCTTCTGGTGGGGTGGAGGGAAGCTCAAGGAGAGAGGAAGCAACGGGGACGGTGCTTCCGTGGGCGCACCCAGGGATCATCGGCTGGGATCTGGCAAGTCCTCGCCTCTGCCTTCAGAGCCCAGTGCCTTCTGGGAGAGGTGGCGAGCCAGATCTCAGAACGGGATTGCTGCCACCACCAAAAGGAGCAGTTCCCATTTCCTTCTCGACACAGGCCATACTCCAAGTCCGTTTTGAAACATATGCCCCCTGAAAACTTTGGAAAACCTCATCACACACCCCCATTTCATACATAGCGTCTCATAGGACATAGAATCATAGAAGAGTTGGAAGGGACCTCCAGGGTCATCTAGTCCAACTCCCTGCACAATGCAGGGAATTCACAAATACCCTCCCCCCCAACACCCGCAGGGACCTCTCTGTCCCATGCCCAGAAGATGAGCAAAAACCCTCCAAGATCTCTGGGCAAACTGGCCTGAAGAAAAATTGCTTCCTGATCCAAAGAATTCCCAAAGAATCCTGGGGGTTTTGATTTAGTTGATGTGGTTGAGAATTCTTTGTGAGCAGTTGCCTGCCTCCTCTCTGGAGAACTACCGTTCCCAAGTTTCCCTGGGGAAGAAGACACGGTTCGCAGTTTAAGGCCCTGACATACAGATGCTCTTAAAGCTCAGGCTTGAAGAAAGATAGACCAGAGCTTGCCATGATCTTCTAATCCGCATGCGCCAAGAAGAGCCATACAGCCAACTTTCCCTCCAGTAGACCATTCCACTTGCCAAGTGACTAAAAATTTTTTCAATGAGCAAATAGCAGAAGAGAGGGGGCTTCCATTAGGGAAAGGAAAGGAGGTGCCATCAGCTCTTTACACATTTGGCTCGTCTAGATGGCCATCCCATAATGTTAAAGAATGTAGGACCTTTTCCAGAGCAGTGATCTCCCATACTGTAAAGAATGTCACCCTTTAAAGCGTCATATTTTAACCATTTTAAAAATTGCCTATTAAGGAACAATATTATACATGGGTATAAACTAAATATTATACATGGGTATAAATATAAGCGGAGCTGCGGTGGGTTAAGTGGTTAAGACGCTGAACTGCAGGCTGTGGAAAGTCGGTAGTTCAGCAGTTCGAGACCCGAGTGTGCCGCATGACGGAGTGAGCTCCCGTCTCTAGTTCCAGCTCCTGCCAACCTAGCAGTTCGAAAGCAAGAAATTGCAAGTAGATAAATAGGTACCACTTCGGTGGGAAGTTAACAGCGTTCTGTGCGCCTTGGTGTTTAGTCATGCCGGCCACATGACCACGGAAATGTCTTCGGACAGCGCTGGCTCTCTGGCTTTGAAACGGAGATGAGCACCGCAACCCTAGAGTCGGATTCGACTGGCTTTCGAGCAAGGGAACCTTTACCTTTATAAACTTTTGGGTACATGCACACTGACTCAAATTTTGCTGCTTCAGACCAACGTGGCTACCCACCTGAATATTCTATCTATCTATCTATCTATCTATCTATCTATCTATCTATCTATCTAAAATTGTTGCAGAATTTCTTGTTGCTCTTCAAGCCCTCCTTGCTTTCTGCAGATAATTGTTAGTTTCCCACTATTTGTGGCAGTGCAAAGAACTCAAGGTGTTTCTTAATGTCCTGTTGATCTATTCCAAAAACACAAAAGTCCAAAACTCGCCAGTAATCGATTTCAAAATTCTCACTCATTTGATTGCCATTTCTAATTCTTGCTAGATTTCTGAATGCTTATTTCCTTTGCTATGTTCCATCTATTCCATAATATTTTTATTTCCTTTATTTATACCCCACTTTTCTCCCCACTGGGGATCCAACATCGTTGCAACATCCTTCTTCTCTTCATTGTATTCTCACAATCAGCCTGTGAGATATTTTAGGCTGAGAGTGTGAGATTGGCCCAGGGTCAGCCAGCAAGCTTCTGAGGTGAAGCTGATGGGCTGTAGACTCAAGATGGACAAAAGGAAATACTTCGTTACACAGAGAATGATTAAAGTGTGGAATTCACTGCCAGAGGAAGTAGTGATGGTTACAGGAATAAATAGCTTTAAACAGGGATTAGATAGGTTTATGATGTCCATCCGTGGTTTTTGGCCATGGTGACTGAGGGAAGCCTCCATGTTCAGAGACAGCCAACCTCTGAATCCCAGCACCAAGGGGCAACCTCAGGGAACGATCTCGGCCTCTGTGCCCTGTAGTAGGCCCTTCAGAGGAACTGGTTGGCCACTGTGTGAGACAGGATGATAGGACTAGATGGACTATTTGGTCTAATCCAGTAGGGCTCTCCTTATGTTCTTATTAGGGGAAGGCCTTGGCCTCTCTGCCCTGTAGTTGGCCCTCCAGAGGAACTGGTTGGCCCCTGTGTGAGACAGGAGGCTGGACTGGATGGACCACTGGTCTGATCCAGCAGAGCTCTTCTTGTGTTATTATCAGTGGAAGGCCTCGGCCTCTATGCCCTGTTGTTGGCCCTCCAGAGGAACTGATTGGCCACTGTGAGGCAGGAGGCTGGACTGGATGGACCACTGGTCTGATCCAGCAAGGCTCTTCTTATAGTCTTATGATGTTCTGTTTTCAGAACAAAGGTATTTTCTCCTCTTTCCTGTCAACACTCCATATGCAAGATATCCTGTCTCCAACGGCACCCTTTTTATGCCACTGGACTTCTGCCTGCTGCACCCAACCCCATGTTGAGGTTGTATACCCATAAGGCAGTTTGTGTGTTGCAGTTTGGCAGAGTGCTTCCTGCAGACACAACGGGTTGGATCCAGCCATATCTTTTCCTCCATCTTACTCAATTATCCTCCTTATTACAACCCCGGTCTCACATGGCTTTTGCCCAGGCAGGTCCCATGATTCTCACCATAGCCACAGTAGGTGGTTGGAGATCCTTCCTTCCATTTTCACTGGCAGAAAAATTGGTTGAATTCAACCCAAATGATATCGCCTATGTTCTTCTGAACCATCTGTTGCTCCAGTGAGGTGGGTGGGGAAAAGTCTGGATCGGTTCTTTACTTTGGGGAAGAGATGTTTTGTCAAAGAAGCAAGTGAACACCAGGAAACCTGTTGGTGGGCCTCTTATAGGGCATCGCTTACCTATGGGGAGGAGCCTGCAGATTCTGAGGTACACATGCTATGTAGTCCAACTCTCTTGTTCAACTCAGTGCAGGAAATCCAACGCTCCAGCATCCACAGCCGATGGCTGTCCAGTCGCTGCTTAAAGACTTCCAACAAAGAAGAGTTTACCTCTCTGTATTATCAATTCTAGGAGCTGCGGTGGCTCAAGTAGTTAAGACGCTGAACTGCAGGCTGTGGAAGGTCGGTAGTTCAGCAGTTCAAGACCCGAGTGTGCTGCATGACGGAGTGAGCTCCTGTCTAGCTCCAGCTCCTGCCAACCTAGCAGTTCGAAAGCAAGAAATTGCAAGTAGATAAATAGGTACCACTTCAGTGGGAAGGTAACAGCGTTCCGTGCGCCTTGGTGTTTAGTCATGCCGGCCACATGACCACGGAAACGTCTTTGGACAGCGCTGGCTCTTCGGCTTTGAAACGGAGCCACAACCCTAGAGTCAGATTCGACTGGCTTTCGAGCAAGGGAACCTTTACCTTTACTATTATCAATTCTATCGGTTAACCACACTTACCGCTTGGAAATAGATTCAGGTGGGTAGCCGTGTTGGTCTGACGTAGCAGAACAAAGCTGGAGTCCAGTGGCACCTTTAAGACCAACAAAGTTTTATTCAAGGTGTGAGCTTTTGTGTGCGTGCACACTTCATCAGATGATGAACTGGAATCACATATCATGGTTGTATATATAGGAGTGGTTTGTTAAATTCGCATGCAAAACAGTGAGGACACAGTGTGCAGGCTAATTTAACAAACCACTCCTATATATACAGCTATGATACGTGATTCCGTTTCATCATCTGATGAAGTGTGCACGCACACAAAAGCTCACACCTTGAATAAAACTTTGTTGGTCTTAAAGGTGCCACTGGACTCAAACTTGGTTCTGTTGCTTCAGACGAACATGGCTACCCACCTTGATCTACCCCACCAAAAGGTTATAGTTATGTGCAATTATCATTGTGGGTGGGGGCGTATAATTGTGGCGGTCATCTTACATCCAGGGTCATCTTCCTTTTGAGTAAGTTTGGTACTGGGCAAACCAGAATTTAATCCTCTCAACCTCAAAACAAACGAACAAAGTGCTAATATGTGGGAGCCCAATTTAAATAACGATTGCATAGTTGGGGGAAGAGAGGGTTCAGTTCTCCCTCCCCCCCCGGTACAGATTTGCTCATCAAGATGAATCATGGTCATAGTAGAATTAATCCTAGAAAGGAAAAAAAAAAGCAGACCAGTGTGTTTCCTTTTAGGACTCATTGCAGCAGAGTGGTGGTCAAAAGTGCCAACGAGTTGCAGATGAATTAGGGCGGCCCCGCGGGGTTTTCAAGGCAAGAGATGAACAGAGGGGTTTTGCCATTGCACGCCTTCTGCATAACAACCGTGGACTTCCTTGGTGGTAGGGTTGCTAGGTCCTCCCTGGCCACTGGTGGGGTGTGTGGGTGGGGTTGTCAGACCTCAGCAGGGTATAATGCCACAGAGCCCACCCTCCAAAGCAGCCCTTTTCTCCAGGGGAACTGATCTCTGTAGTCTGGAGAGAAGCTGTAATTCCGGGGTATCTCCAGGTCCCGCCTGGAGGCTGACATCCCTATTCGGTGGTCTCCAATCTGAATACCAGCCAGGGCCAACCCTGCTTAGCTTCCAAAATGTGACAATTGTGGACGGTCTAAGCCAGGAGTGTCAAACTCATTTGTTATGAGGGCCGGATCTGACATAAATGAGACCTTGTTGGGCCGGGCCATGTGTGTCATAAAATGTAATGCCAGGTAGCGGAGATATAAACTTTATAAAGGACACAAAGGGTTTTTTTAAACTTAAAATAAAAACATGCTTAAACATTAGCACTCTTGCGATATTTTGTTTATTTAACAGTGTCTGATAACTGACACCTCTTGCTCTGAATTATTGCATCAAAATGTCTGTACTGTTGCAATCTTGAGTATGCTGTTCAGGTGTATATCTGTGAGCTGCAAACCTACGATGATACAGCAGCAGCAAAACTGGAAGAAGAAGCAGACGGCAGCCAGTTCCACTGCGGGCCTGATAGAAGCCCTCCGGGGGTCTGATCCGGCCCCTGGGCCGCATGTCTGACACTCCTGGTCTAAGCCATCCTGGTCAGAACATTACAGCGAGAGGTGGATTATTTCAGTTGACAAGACCGTACCAGGGAGGTGTTAAACCTCTTCTCTCTTATTCCCAAGTGGCCCTGATCCAAATCAGGCTCCTGAGTGGTTGATTTTATGATTATAAAATCTCTGGGAAGACCCAATCTTGGATCTTGCTTGCTGGTTTTTACTCTAAAACGGTCACTTCAGGTACGTACGGGATGAAGTGGCCGTCTTTCAAGAGAAAGGTGCATTCTATATCTCTGCAACAAATAAATCTTAGAGGCTTACTTAATAATCTGGGAATTAAAGGATTTAGTGCAACACAGCAAAAGATTGTTAGAATGTTGTGGAATGTTGTCTATATCTCTGCAACAAATAAATATTAGAGACTTACTTAAAAAAAATAATCTGGGAATTCAAAGGATTTAGTGCAACATAGCAAAAGATTGTTAGAATGTTGTGGAGCTATAGCAATCTAGCCACTGCTGATTATTTTTTTAAAAGCCTGAAAAAAACTCTCCAGGTATGCAAGGGGTGTAGAATGTCAGCTACAGGGAGGCGTAGTTGAGGCAAGGACAGTGTGGGGAAAACTGTTCTGTGGTTGCTCCAGTGGTGCTGGAGAAATGTCATGTGGGAGCAGCTACACAGAGAGTGATTAAAATGTGAGATTTGTTTCCAGTTTAAAAAGGGGATTAGATAGATTTCATGGAAGATAAGTCTACCAGTGCCTACTAGCCATGGTGACTGGGGGAACCTCCACTGGGGGAATCCTCTGAATCCCAGAGCCAGGAGGCAACATCAGGAAAGGCCTCGGCCTCGGCCTCTGTGCCCTGTTGTTGGCCCTCCACAGGAACTAATTAGCCACTGTGTGAAAGAAGATGCTGGACTAGATGGACCACTGGTCTGATCCAGCAGATCTCTACTTATGTTCTTATTAGGGAAGTCCTCAGCTTCTGTGCCCTGTTGTTGGCCCTTCAGAGGAACTGGTTGGCCCCTGTGTGAGACAGGATGCTGGACTAGGTGGACCACTGGTCTGATCCAGCAGGTCGCTCCTTATGTTCTTATTAGGAAAGGCCTCGGCCTCTGTTGTTGGCACTCCAGAAGAACTGGTTGGCCCCTGTGTGAGACAGGATGCTGGACTAGGTGGACCACTGGTCTGATCCAGCAGGTCGCTCCTTATGTTCTTATTAGGAAAGGCCTCGGCCTCTGTTGTTGGCACTCCAGAAGAACTGGTTGGCCCCTGTGTGAGACAGGATGCTGGACTAGATGGACCACTGGTCTGATCTAGCATGGCTTTTCTTATGTTCTTTAGCGCACAGACTCTTGGGGGAGCAGGATCTCTCCCCCTGGAGGATCCGATGTGTAGGATAGGAGACCTGCTGCTCTGCAGGAGTGCCTGTTCGCTTCCCACTGTGCCCTATCTGTGCACTTGTAAATAAAGCAAATATTACACAAATGCCACAGGTCTCTAGAGCTCTCTCCTCTAAAGAGAGCCAACTATTTCAACTAGGGGTCCCCAATATGGCACCCATAAGCATGATGACACTCATAGGCAATTTTTGTGGTATCTGTTGTGTCTTCATTCTATCAAAACCCATGTTAAGCTTGAGACCTCAGCCGAATTGCAATCTGAAACAACACCATTGGCTGAAGCATGTTCAGTAACCAATCAAATGTAAGAGAACTGTGCTGGAGGGAACTGTGTTTATTGGTAGTTATCTCTGTAATACGATTGGACTTTAACTATTTGAGGGTGTGGCTACACCAGCCCGGGAGAGTTTAAAAGGAGCTATGCTCCAGTGTTGTTTGTGTGTGTGGATTGTGTCGTCTGTTGCTGTGTGATCTTTGGAAGTTCTCGTTCTCGATAAAGCTGATTCACTTTGTTACTTACTTCGTTGTTGAGTTGCATACTTAACAGTATCCATCAAGTATTTTTAGAAACTGGGTGGGGTCAGGTGAAATTTTTTGAGTTGTTGATGTTTACAGTATAATGCAGGCAGCGGCTTTATGTAAAGTACCTTACCTGGGTATATAGCGCTCAGTGAGATTTGATTCTGGCTAAACACAATTGCGCTGCATGGCTAAAATACTAAATGGACCTAAGCGGAACTTCTATTGAAGTCATCAGAGTTTCCCAGTTTTAACATATTTTTATCATTCAAGTGGAAGGTTGATAACAACGTCATCAATTTTGTTCGCTTTTCAAAAATCATTTCTGTTCCTATCAAAATGGGGCCTGAATCCCCCACTTACCGTACACATGGGCAACAAGCTCTCACCAGCCCTTCAGCACCAGCTGTCAGTGACCCTTCCTGCACCCATATTTTGCCTCTGTTTCTGAGCGCATCCCATTCTTCCATTCTGCATTCCCTCCAGCTTTCACTTCTGGTTTGTGTCAGGCAGGGCTTTTTTTGTACAAAAAGCCCAGCAGGAACTCATTAGCATATTAGGCCACACCCCGACAGTGCAGCTCATTAGCATTCCCCATTCTGTTTTCTTTCCCTCCTTCTCCAAAGACAAAAGAGGACGTCTCCTCCCACTCAGGCAAACTTGAAAAAAGCCAAAGAGAGCATAAGAAGGAATCAGTAAATACAAAGGACTAGGGGATTCCCTGCTCCCAAATGTGTCAGTCTTGCATGTGTGGGCCTGGCTTTCTCCCCCCCCCCTTCCCTTTCTTTTTGCAGAATCACAGAATGAGGGAAGGGTTGGGTCTGCCGTTAAAAATTCTGAAAGATGTTTTGCCTTTCTCTTCATCTTAGACAAAGCAGCCAGTTAGCTCAAAAAATGCAGGTTTTGCTTGTAGATGCAGAATGCATGCAGAATACACAAATAAATAAACTGAAGGGAGAAAAACCAATGCAGAGGGAATGTGTGCGACTGCGAAGTCAACCTTTTAAGGCTTGGCTCCTTGGATTCTCCAGAGCAAGCTGTCAGTGCAGAAAGGGGGCCACTGTTACAAACAGTTAGGGAAACCTCCTAGCCTCCCTCTCCATTACCCACTGGCCAGCTAAGGGCTAGCAAAAGAAAACGCTTGTATTTTTTTAATGGTGCTGTGTTGGTGGCATGATGCCACTTATAGTGGATACCTGGAAGTTACATCATGACAGTAACATGATATCACTTCCAGGTATTTGCTGGAAGTGACCCTGCACTGCCGACGCAGCACCGTTTCCCCACATCCCTGTCCCCCTCCTCCTGCGGGTTGGTAGCCATCAGCTATACTGCAGGTTAAAAGTGGCTGTGCTCATGAGACTCATTTACATGGACAGCCCGGAAAGGAAGCATTTTCAGCATTATAAAATCTTTGGGAAGACCCAGTCTTGGATCTTCCTGCTGGTCGCTGTTTTTTACTCTAAAATGGGCACTTCAGGTATGTCTGCAAAACGAAGGCAGATAGTGCCAGATGAGAGTTTCTTAGCCATCTCAATATGTTCACTTATTTTGTGTATATGTAAGAAAATACTTTTAAACAGTATGTTCATTTTAAAAGGCACCCTGTTCAACTGAGCTTCTGCCTGAAATGTTGAAGAATTACAGCCTCACTCCCTGACGTTTTGTGTTGGCCACTACCTCTGGTGGCAGCCATTCTGTGGCTGTGACCACCACCCTCTGCTAGAACTCCAAGGGTGTCTGCACGCTGAAAAGGGCTGGGGACCCCTGATTTAAGCACTACCCTGGGATCTCTTCCCCACTCTGGGAAGTGAGGGTTTTATAACAGTACAGATAAATAGTGTAGGAATCCATCATTTTGGTGTAGTAGTTAGGAGCATGGACTCTAATCTGAAAGAACTGGGTTTGATTCCCCACTGGTCCACATGCAGCTGCTGGGTGACCTTGGGTCAGTCCCAGTTCTCTCAGAGCTGTTCTCTCAAGAGCAGTTCTCGAAGAGTTCTGTCAGCCCCACCTGCCTCACAGGGGAGAGGACAGGAAGGAGACTGTAAGCCACTCTGAGACTCCCAAGTGAAGGGCAATCTTCTCCTCCTCCCCCTCCCCCTCCCCTCTTCTTCTCTTTTTGATGCCTTTTACTTTTGTATTTTTGAAGGAGATGTTTTAGCTTTGCCATTTGCCTCCTTTGAGTGGGCAATCCTCTGGCCCTCTCACCCACCCTTGCATCCTGGCTGGCAGGAAAACTGGGGGAGGGGGGGTCAATATGGTGTCATGCAATCTCTTATCTTCATGTCTGGGTGAAAACCTGGACGTGATATCAATGTTGTGGGGAATCCAGAGTGTCACCTAGTGCACTGATATCACGTCTGGGTATTTGTGACATCAGCTTATCACATAAGGTTATCGGCTCTGGGTTGGGAAATATCTGGAGATTTGGGGGGTGGAGGCTGGGGAGGGCGGGGTTTGCGAGGAGGAGGTTGGAAGCAGGGTATAATGTTATGGACCCCATCCTCCAAAACAGCCATTTTCTTTGAGAGCCAGTTTGGTGTAGTGGTTAAGAGCGCGGACTCTAATCTGGGAGAACCAGGTTTGATTCCCCACTCCTCCACGTGCAGCTGTTGGCATGACCTCGGGTCAGTCACAAGTTCCTTCAGAGCTGTTCTCTCAAGAGCAGTCCTTGAAAGAGCTCTCTCAGCCCTACTTACCTCACAGAGTGTCTGTTGTGGGGACGGGAAGGGGAAGGAGATTGTAAGCCGCTCTGAGGCTTCACGTGAAGGGTGATGTATAAATCCAATCTCTTGGTTGTCTGGAGATCAATTGTAATAGCGGGAGCTCTCCAGGTCCTACCTGGAGGTTGGTAACTCTAGTATCATGTGATGTCATGTCTGCCCCCCCCAGTTTCTGGGGATGTCAGGCAGTGGCCTGGCAACCTGAGGCATTTTACTTTTTAATGCCATATGAATTCTGATTTCCTTCAAAATAACTTATTTATAATTTCTTCCTTATAAATCTGTGCATGGAATTTTCTCCATCTCTGGCTCACACTGGTGAAAAAAATCAGGATGATACTCCCCCCCACACACACCTCTTTTTATTAGAGCATTATAGGCCTAATGGCCTAGTGAAAAACTGGGGCAGGGATGGTTAATGTGGTTTTTAATGTTCTCGGGCCCCCTGGATTGGTCAGAGTGATGAACTGGGTATGTGGGATAAGGCTTTAGACAAGGAAAAAAACCCACTGTACAACCTTAGACATTTGTCGATTCCCCTCCAAAAAAAGGGGGGAAAATCGGGGGGAAAGAGGAGATGATGATGAACACAAGGAAAGCCTCAGCCTGCAGTTACTAACCATTTTTAAATGAGATGGAAGAGGCAATTAGCAGATTTAAATGCGCTACATTGTGCCTGATGCAAAAGAACATGATTGCTGCAAAGCATATGGGAGGGGAAAGCGGTGCCCTCCTCTTGCTTTGAAAAATATAAAAACCAGCTGTAATTTGAAAAGATGGAGGGTCAAAATTTAGAACCACATCTTATCCTAAAAACCAACAAAGCAAGAAGAAAAAGACTGTAAACAAGCAAACAAACAAAAAAGATTTCCCTAAAACATGACACAATTGTTACACCCTGAAAGAAAGATTCAGGTGGGCAGGCAGGTTGGCCTGAAGCGGCAGAACAGAATTTGAGTCTAAGCTTCTTCGGATACAGTGTGCCTTGCACACGGAAGCTTATACCTCAAACAAAACTTGGTTGGTCTTAAAGGTGCCACTGGACTCGAACTTTGTCCTTGACAGAAAGGTAAGTGTTAGCCTCATTCTGTAGGGCCATACTAGATATGACAGAGGCAGGTGCATTGACTTAAACCTGGATCTGCCCCTGTAACAGTAGTGAGCTTGAATGGGAGAAAGAAGAAAGGTTGACAGGTAGATGGCTCAGTGCAAGAGCATCTGCTTTGCGTGCTGAGGGTCCCAGGTTCACACCATGCATATCGTGTTACAAGGATCAGTTGCGAGAGAGGTGAAAGACCTCCTGGAGAGCCACTGCCAGTCTGAATAGACAATGCTGACTTTAATAGACCAACGGCCTGACTCCATAGAAGGCACTTCATGTGTTCCTCATGACAGCCAGTTTGGTGTAGTGGTTACATGTGTGGACTCTACTCTGGAGGACTCTAATCTGGGAGAACCGGGTTTGATTTCCCACGCCTCCACATGCAGCTGCTGGATGACCTTGGGTCAGCCACAGTTCTCTGAGAGCTGTTCTCTCAAGAGCTGTTCTCTGAGAGCTGTCTTAGAAGGAGACTGTAAACCGCTCTGAGCCTCTGAGTGAAGGGTGGGGTATAAATCCAATCTCTTCTCCTTCTCCTCTCCCCCCCCCCACCAGGGATAAGCACACTCCCTCTTGGAGGAGGGACCTGAGTAGAGTTGCCAAGTCGATCTTCACCGGGAGTGGGGGGCTCCCAGCTGGTGTATGGTGCGCGCGCGCCGCATGCACATCACCCGGAAGTGACGTGACGCCAGGCACGCTGGGGGCGGGGCCACGGCCATACAAGGGAAAACCATAGAGTTTTCCCTCGGATTGCCGTGACCCCGCCCCCAGCATGCCCGGTGTGGTCGCGTCACTTCCGGATGACACGCACGTTGGGGAGGAGCTCCCCCTGGGGCCCGATCTGGCGGTGCCAGGGAACAGGCCTCTGGGGCGGGGGTTTCCCCACCCCCCGGGGGGACTTGGGAAGCCTAGACCTGAGGGACACTTTTTAATTACTTCTCTGTACTTTGTTTGTCCCCTCAGGTATTCTCAGTGAGGTGCCCTCCATTTCTGGTAGGAGTGGTCAGGTGAACCCTCTCTGGTACTTAGGTCTGCCAAACTCCAGGAGGTGAAGCAACCCGTGCTCATCTCCGTTTCAAAGCCGAAGAGCCAGCGCTGTCCAAAGACTTTTCTGTGGTCATGTGGCCGGCATGACTAAACACCAAGGTGCACGGAACGCTATTACCTTCCCACCGAAGTGGTCCCTATTTATCTACTTGCAATTTCTTGCTTTCGAACTGCTAGGTTGGCAGGAGCTGGAACTAGAGACGGGAGCTCACTCCGTCATGCAGCAACTTGGGTCTCGAACTGCAGAACTACCAACCTTCCACAGCCTGGAGATTTCCTGCTATTACAACTGATCTCCAGGCGGCAGAGTTCACCTAGAGAAAATGGCCACTGTGTGAAGATGGACTCTAAGACATTATAACCCCACTGAAATCCCTCCCCTCCCCAAACCCCACCCTCCTCAGGCTCCACTAAAAGAATTTCCAGGTATTTCCCAACGTGGAGCTGGTAACCCTGAACAGACCATGACCTGTGTTACGGTTTAGTGATGTGGTGAGAGCTCCCATGTTTGAAAACTGACTGACTGAAAAAAGCACAACTAGCCAGCCAGTCCTAGGAACTGCCACATACATTCAGTTGGCTCCTTGGTTCAGCATCAAACTCCAGTCTCAGATTGCCGTACAGTCTCAGACGCCTGTTTCACATTTCCACTTTCACGTTTTCCTGTTCCCTCTTCAGACAAGGCGGGTGTTGCCATGGTTTACATTGTAGTGGGAGACGTCGCCTTCATTTGTTTGAATACTGAATAACTTAGCCGCGTTGTGAAAAATAAAATAAAAAAAGTTCTCGCAATTGGCTAACCTGGCATATCCATTAAAGTGTCTCGGAAATGTCCTGTTCCTCCCAAGTGCGCCGTCCACACCTCCATTACCCCCACCCCTTTCTGAGGGGGGAAAAATCTCGAGCACTGCGAAGCCATTTGTCAAACATTCCCGCGAGCTCTGCTTGGCTGTGTCTGAAAGGACACCGTGCCACTGCAGGGGAAGGTGAACATGAATAAAGGAGGTATGTAAATTGGTGTTTAATCTGCAGAGAAACACCCAGGCTCCAGAGAGCTACTCATCACTCCTCTTAACTGTGATTAACGGATGAATTAAGCAGCACCTTTTAACACTTTCCTCACAGACTGCAAGATCTGTGCAGCGCAGCTGTTACTAAAGGCCCAGTTCACACAACTTTTCTGGTCACGCAGGGGGGCCCCACAGGGAAAGCTATGACATTCCCACTTCCACCATGTGGTGAACTAGTCATCTGGACATCAAATGCGTACAGCCAGACTGCATCGATGAGGTGGATGTGTGAAGGAACCATCCTTGATCTGATTCCACAAACAGATCTTTCATATGATCTCAATTGGGTGGCTAAATAAGTTGGAGAAATCCTTGGAGATTTGGGGGGGGTGCTTGGGACGGGGGGGGGACTTTGAGAAGAAGAAGAGATTGGATTTATACCCCGCCCTTCACTACCCGAAGGAGTCTCAGAGCGGCCTACAATCTCCTTTCCCTTCCCCTCCCCACGACAGGCACCCTGTGAGGTAGGTGGGGCTGGGAAAGCTCTATCGAGAACAGCTCTGAAATAACTTGTGACTGACCCAAGGTCACACCAGCAGCTGCATGTAGAGGAATGGGGAATCAAACCCAGATTACAAATTCGCACTCCTAACCACTACACCAAACTGAGAAGGGGAGGGAACTCATCAGAGATGTGTGAGGTCACTAGAACTTCCATTGTAGAAAAAGCCTAGCAGGAACTCATTAGCATAATAGGCCACACCCAATAGCAGAAACTCATTAGCATATTAGGCCACACCCTGACAGCACAGCTCATTAGCATATTAGGCCTCCTGCGGGGAGCCCGGGCAAGCCAGCCCTTGGACAGCCCAGGGAAGGCACAGGGTGGCATTTAAATGCCTCCCCAATCCTTCTAGGGGCCCCCCGGCCCACCCACCTCGGAGTCGCCGGGGTGTGTGTGTCACTCTCCGGGCCTTCCCTCTGTAGCAACGCACGCAGAGGTTTTGGCTGTAGTGAGCGTGGCCAATTCTGAAGCCAGCCGGAACTCCGTTCCTGTGCGTTCCTGCCCCAAAATAGCCCTGAGAACTTCTATTTATCCTCAACTTTATGGTATACCATAGTGTCTGTCCAATACAGTATAGACCGTGACCCACCATCACTGCTCCCTTGTCTGAAAATGGAAATGCAGAAGAGTGAAAATTGATATGTGAAAATGCCACATTATCGGCAGCTAAGGCCCCACGTAGAAGCTGGCGTAGGGACTTCAGGGACCGTACTTTTCAGTGGAGTCAGTTCCCATAGGAAGCAATGTGCATATGGATATCAGGAAGATGTATCTTATCTCCATGAAGCTGAAGTTCTGGAAAACAGGGCTTTGCCTTTTTCTAGATGGTGCGAAGTTGGCTTCTGCTGGCTCAGGTAGGGTCACCAACCTCCAGGTGGCACCTGGGGATCTCCCGCTATAACAATTGCTCTCCAAATGATCACGATCAGGACCCCAGAGCAAATGGCTGCTTTGGAGGGTGGCTCTTCCCCAGACCCCACTCCCACAGGCTCCACCCCCCCCCAAATCTCCAGGTATTTCCCAACTCAAAGCTGGCAACCCTAAGCTCAGGAGAAGAGCCTGGTAGTGCATATGGACCTAGCTTGATAATGGCCAAATGCGCTGGTTATCAGTTACATTTGGTTTGTCAGCTTTTCCCTGTTAGACTCAGGCAGTCTGGCCTGCCTGATCCATGCTGGTTACCTCATAGCTGGAGTACTGCAATGTACTCCGTATGGGGCTACCCGTGAACACAAATCTTTTGTATCTCTTGAATAACATCTTAATGTTGGCAAGCATCAAGTATGAAATTACCTAAGTGGTCAATTGTCAAATATTATCAGTCACCTTCTACCAAAGGTCAGCGTTCAGATATTCTCAAATATTAATACTAAGGATGCTTTCCTGGAAGCATGCCTCATTGAATAACGTGGGATTTAGTTCTGAGTAGCCCTGCTTAGTTGTTGTTGTTCAGTCGCACAGTCGAGTCTGACTCTTCAAGACCCCATGGACCACATCATGCCAAACCCTCCTATCTTCTGTCGTGCTCCAGAGTTTGCTTAATTTTCTGTTCGTTGCAACGATAACCATCTCATCCTTTACCGTTCCCGTCTTCTTTGACCTTCAATCTTTCCCAGCATCAGGGTCTTCTCCAGTGAGTGCTCCCTTCTCATTTGGTGGCCAAAGTATTTGAGCTTCAGTTTCATTATCTGGCCTTCCAGGGAAAAGTCAGGGCTGATTTCTTTTAGGACTGACTGATTTGATCTCCTTGCAGTCCAGGGGACTCTCAAGAGTCTTCTACAGCACCATAATTCAAAAGAATCTATTCTTTGGTGCTCGGCCTTCCTTATAGTCCAACTCTCGCAGCCATACATTACTACTGGGAATACCATTGCTTTGACCACACGGACTTTTGTTGGCAGGGTGATGTCTCTACTTTTTATTATGCTGTCTAGGTTTGCCATCACTTTCCTCCCAAGGAGCAGGGGTCTTTTAATTTCATGGCTGCAGTCACCATTTGCAGTGATCTTGGATCCCAGGAATGTAAAGTCTGTCACTGCTTCCATGACTTTCCCTTCTATTTGCCAAGGATTTATGGGGCCGGATGCCATGATCTTCGTTTTTTTGATGTTGAGTTTCAAGCCAACTTTTGCGCTGTCCTCTTTCACTCTGAGCAAGAGGCTCTTTAGGTCCTCTTCACTTTCTGCCATTAGAGTGGTATCGTCTGCATATTTGAGGCTGTTGATGTTTTCCCCATCAATATTAATTCCGGCTCGTGATTCATCCAGGCTGGCATTTCATATGATGTACTCTGCATATAAATTAAATAAGCAAGGTGACAATATATATCCTAGTTGTACGCCTTTTCTTATGCTAAACCATTCAGTTGTTCCATATCCGGTTCTATCGCTTCTTGATCCTTATACAGGTTTCTCAAGAGACATGTGAGGTGGTCTGGTACTCTCATCTCTTTAAGGACTTGCCATAGTTTGTTGTGATCCACACAATCAAAGGCTTTAGCATAGTCAATGAAGCAGAAGTAGATGTTTTTCTGGTACTCCCTTGTTTTCTCCATAATCCAGCGAATGTTGGCAATTTGATCTCTAGTTCCTCTAACTCTTTGAAACCCAGCTTGTACTTCTGGCAGTTCTCTATCCATGTACTGTTGAAGCCTAGCTTGTAGGATATTTAGCATGGCCTTGCTAGTGTGACTTTGCTAGCGTGTGAAATGAGTGCAATTGTGCAATAGTTTTCACATTCCTTGGCATTGCCCTTCTTTGGGATTGGAATGTAAACTGACCTTTTCCAATCCTGCGGCCACTGTTGTGTTTTCCAAATTTGCTGGCATATTGAGTGCAGCACTTTAACAGCATCATCTTTTACTACTTTGAATAGCTCAACTGGGATACCATCACCTCCGCTAGCTTTGTTGTTAGTAATGCTTTCTAAGGCCCTTTTGACTTTGCATTCCAGGATGTCTGGCTCCAGGTCAGGGATCAAACTGTTGTGGTGTCAAGGTCATTGAGGTCTTTCTTGTATAGTTCTTCTGTGTATTCTTGCCATCTTTTCCTAATCTCTTCTGCTTCTGTTAGATCCCTACCGTTTTTGTCCTTTATCATGACCAGCTGTGCACAGAACGTTCCCTTGATTTCACTGATTTTCTTTAAGAGATCTCTAGTCCTTCCCATTCTATTGTTTGCCTCTATTATTTTGCATTGTTCATTCAGGAAAGCCTCCTTATCTCTCCTTGCCGTTCTCTGGAAATCTGCATTCAGTTGGGTAAATCTTTCCTTTTCACCTTTGCCTTTCGCTTTCCTTTTTTCCTCTGCTATTTGTAAAGCCTCATCAGACAGCCACTTTGCTTTCTTGCATTTCTGTTTCTTTGGGATGGTGCTGATTGCTGCCTCCTGTACAATGTCACGAACCTCCGTCCATAGGACACCCTGCTTAGTATTGCTCCTCAAATACTTTTTCAGCCAGTTTCCTTGATCAATCTTGTCCAGTTCCAAACTACAGCCCCCTGATTTCAAATGGCTTTTTATCTATGCAGATTTTATGATCCCCAGCATATCCTCTTCTCTTTTTCACAGGCAGAAAGCTTGGTTGGATCCCACCTAGAGATGTGAAGGCCCGGAAAAAAAACCCGGAAAAATTCGGGGGGTAAACGGGTTTTTTCCGTTTTTTTCCTGAAGCCTTTTTGTTTTTTCCCGAAAAATTGGAAAAATTGAAAAAAGGAAAAAAAATTGATTATGGAACATTTTATTTTAACATGATGAATAAAATATTTTAAGACAAGGTGTTCAAATATTTTCCAAATCATTTCTAATATATATATATATGGTATCGGATTGATCTAATTTCTGTGCACTGAGGACAAGCAAGTCCTAGGTTACAAACTGAACCCTCCAATGCAAGAACAAGATGCATTCTTCCTTTAGGAGGTGCGATTGTCAGAAGAAAATAAAAAAGTTTCAGTTTTGTTTTTGCATGTGGGTGGGTATTCCGTTTGAAATAATTGTTTGGATACACTATATTTTTAATATGCTAGTTGTGATAATTTCATGCCAAGTAAAAATGTCTATAGTCATTTTTTCCCCCTAAATTAACAGACTGACTTTCAATCTAGAAAAGACAAAAGAAATGCTAATGTAGCTTTTTTTAAATTTTTCCCGAAAATTTCCGTTTCCCCCCGGAAAAAAACGGGTGTTTTTTTCAAGCTTCAAATTTTCCGGAAATTTTACATCTCTAATCCCACCCCATGTCACCTGTCAAATATTAAATACTATTTGCGTGTCCACTCTTAAATATTGTCAAACCAGTCCCTACTAACTATAAGGCTGTCAAATTCTAAAATACTGTTGAATACCCATGACCAAACACTGCTCAATATAATATTGCCAAAGGTTAGGATCAAATTTCATGATGTGTCCAAGGACCAAATCAAACATCTAATGAATATTTCAAAAGTATCCAGTGAGTACCAAACATTGCTAGTGGGAGGATTTGAGAGAGCAGCTGTCAGTCAGAGTAAATAGTTCTTGGGTAGACAGACGATAAGTAGTGCATCCTAATAAAAGGCAGTTTTGTGGGTTGATATCCCCAGAAGAGACTCTCTGTACATGATCTTAGGTAGATCATTAGAGGGAGGGCAGGAAGGGTTGCATCAGTGCTTAGTTCTTGTGGTCCTTTCTTACACGCCCAGGGAAATGCTGATCGCCACTTTGGGGTCAGGAAGCAACATTTTCTCCAGGCCGGTTTGGCTGGAGATCCTGGATTTTTTGTGGTCATCTTTTGGGCATGGAACAGGGGTCACTTGGGGTGTGGGGGTGGCGGGTGGAAGTATTTGTGAATTCCCTGCATTGTGCAGGGGGTTGGACTAGATGACCCTGGAGATCCCTTCCAACTCTATGATTCTATGTTCAGGGGTACCCTTTTAAAAATCATATTTCACCTCTTCCAGACTGGCACTAGAGATCTGAAGGCGTGAACCATGGTGCTTGCTGGGATTTCTCAGTGAGGGCATCTCTTTGTGATTCCCCACAGAAATGGCTCTCTCCAGCTAGTTTGTACACCTAGGGGGAGTGAAAGTCCCAGGCAATGAGCACTTTGCCTAGAAATAAACCTGAGAGCAAAATCCAGAGTTTATATTAAACCCCACTTCTTAATGCATGGGAGGTGGAGTATGGTGTTGCCGTGTCAACACTTGGGAAAGGCACTCTGCGTGGACTTAGACGCACTCTCTTTATTATGCATTCTCTTCTTTTAGAGCTGATCCCCCACCAGTGAAAATAGGTTCTGCTTGTAGGCCCAGTTCACATTACGGGATGCTGTTGGATCCCCAAGCATCGAGAATAAATCCGCGTTTCAAAGAAAGCAAAGTTTATTTCAAAGCATTGGAAAGATACTCAAACACGTTCCTTGTTAGAACTGGGTACCTTATGGCGACCCCCGTAGGGTTTTCAAGGCAAAAGACATTCAGAGGTGGTTTGCTGTTGCCTGCCGCCGCATCATGCCCCTGGTATTCCTTGGAGGTCACCCTTCCAAATACCGACAAGGACCCAACCCTGCTTAGCTTCCAAGATCTGTGCCCATAGGTTAAGTTGCAAGTAATGCCAACCTACAGGCAAAGCAGATTGCAGCCCAGCACAAACAAATCACAATGATTCTCTCCCTCTCCCCCTCCCTCCCTCCCTCCTTCCCTCCGGTACTTAAGAGGTGATTCATAGACCACCGATCTTGGCATTGTCAAGGGATGTCACGGATCCAGCTTCTCAGTTCTGAACCCTGTTAACTTCCAGCTGCCTGCTGTCCGGCCTCGAGAGAGTCATTGGGAAGAATGAGAATTGCTGCTTCAAACACACTGAGCTCCTCGCCCCGTTTCGCTTCCCAGAGGAAGTCATAGCCAACTTATGGTGACCCTGCAGGGGCTTCAAGGCAAGAGGCAAGGTCCTGATAGGTTGGAACCCAAAAGAGGGTTGAGAAGCTGGCAGGGGGTGGGGTGGGGTAGGATTGCTAGATCCAGGTTGGGAAACTCCGGGAAATTTGGGGATGGAGCCGGGGAAGGACAAGGACCTCAGTGGGGCACAATGCCACAGAGCCCATCCACCCTCCAAAGCCTCCATTTTCTCCAGGGGAACTGATCTCTGTAGTCTGGAGACGAGCTGTAACTCCTGGGGTAATTCCAGGTCCCACCTGGAGACTGGCTTCCCTACGTGTTGCTGCTGCTGCTGCTCCCTTAAAGGTCTATTATTTGGAAACCTCCTGGACCAAGGCTGTCCTTATTTGTGAGGTAAATAAAAATCACTTTCCCCTCAATATTTGACTAGGCAGAGAAAACACAGATGGAGGTGAGTGGGTGAGAGCGCCGTAGCTGAACTGGGTTGTAATCACACAAATGCTGAGGCATCCTTTTTTGCTGTTATTTCTCATGTTCCACCTAGAGATGCCGGGCCGGGGGGGGCAGGAATATGGTGGGGATGGCTGTTGGCCTGCAGGCCCAGGGTTGCCACCTCTGGGTTGGGAAGTCCCTGGATATTTTGGGGGAGGGAGCCTTGGCAGAGTTTGGAGAAGGGAGGATCAGCAGGGACCTGATGCCATAGAGTCTGCAAAGAAGAAGAAGAGGAGGAGGAGGAGGAGGAAGAGGAGATTGGATTTAGTCCCCGCCCTTCACTTCCCGAAGGAGTTTCAGAGTGGCTTACAATCTCCTTTCCCTTCCCCTCCCCACAACAGTCACCCTGTAAGGTAGGTGGGGCTGAGAGAGCTCTCTCGAGAACTGCCCTTCAGAGGGCAGCTCTGAAATAACTTGTAACTGACCCAGGGTCACACCAGCAGCTGCATGTGGAAGAATCAAACCCGCTTCTCCCAGATTAGAGTCCGCGCTCTTAACCACTACACCAAAGCTGCCATTTCTTCCAGGGGAACTGATCCCGTTAGTCTGCAGCTCAACTGTAACGCTGGGCAATCTCCAGGCCCCACCTGGAGATTGGCAACCCTATGAAATCACTTCCAAGTTTTCCCCAGAGGTGACAGCAAGCCACCGCCTGATGGCCATTTGTGTTGCTTTATTTTTCTTCTGCTGATGCAAGGAGTGACAGGAAATGTCGACTAGGGGTGGAGGAGGAGGGTCCCCTGCTCCCACCAGGGGGCTGGCAACTCTAGTTCCAGCACTGAACTCTGGCACTGACAGCAGGTCCTGAGATTAAGCTTTGGTGAACCCTGATAACCTACATTTGAACCACACTGAGAGAAAGCATGGTGTAGTGGTTAGAGTTTTGGACTAAGGTCTGGGAGATCTGGGTCCAAATTCCCATTCTGCCTTGGAAACTTACTGGGCGACCTCGGGCCAGTCACACACTCTCCACATAACCTACCTCACAGGGTTGTCATGAGGATAAAAATGGAAGAGAGGAGAACTTGTAAGCTGCTTTGGGTCCCCACTGGGGAGGAAGGTAAAAGTTTCCCTTGCTCGAAAGCCAGTCGAATCCGATTCTAGGAATGCAGAACTCATCTCCGTTTCCAAGCCGAAGAGCCAGCGCTGTCCACAGACTTCTCCGTGGTCATGTGGCCAGCATGATTGGACGCTGAGGTGCACGGAACGCTGTTACCTTCCCACCAAAGGGGTACCTACTTATCTACTTGCAATTTCTTGCTTTCGAACTGCTAGGTTGGCAGGAGCTGGGGCCAGAGACAGAAGCTCACTCCGTCATGCGGCACTCGGGTCTCGAACTGCTGAACTACCGACCTTCAAATCTGCAGTTCAGCGTTTTAACCACTGCAGCCTCACTGGGGAGCAAACCTGGGTATAAATGAAGTAACTAATAGATAAATAAATGCCAACAATACATTTGCAGGCTAAGAAAGGAAGGGGAAATGTGCAAGGTGCAGTCGCACTGGAGAGCATTTTAAGCACCCCTTGTGGGAGAAAGAAAAACAAACCTTTGCATTATCCAAGGATACCCTGAGCTGTCATCCAGATCTGGCATTTGCCCACCTGGCAGTAAGACGAGGCTTGGCAAGCTGCCGAGATCGGCAGCGGCTCCTGCAGCCGCGCTCCCCCAACTCCTGCCGAAACCACTCGGTATCCGGTGGGTATTTATGAGTGTTTTAAGGAGGACTGACAAGGCTTTTTAATATCTCTGACAGCTCTGTATGTTTTAATAGATTGGGGAGACGGGGAAGAGGGAGGGCCGCTGTCGGAGCCTGCTTTCTCTTACGGTCCCCCCCAATCGACAAGCTGACACAATAAAGGATGGGCCACGATCCGTTCTTTTCCTCTTTGTTTTGACGGACTGTCCATCATCTCATGCGGTTAAGCCAGACTTGGGGGGGGGGTCACCAAGCGCCACCCACCTGCCTTGGGCCAGTGAGGGATGCAAGGCTTGGATTGGGGGGCTCCTTTCACACACCCAGATGCATTTCCTTCACGCCAGATTCCCCAAACACGGCATCAAATCCAGGCCGGTGTGTAAATCTGACGTTTGGGATAAATAGGAGTGCCGTGGAGGTATATTTGTATCTGTACCTTCCGTGTGTTTTACATAATGCCCTGTCAAAATTGCCCTCGATTAGTCCGTTTGTTTCTGTCTCCTGCCATCACTGTGACGGATTTTTCAATGGCCTTTCACTTCATTTCTGTCCCCCCCCCCCCATGTTGGCAGGCTTTGAAAGACCTTTCAACCGTTGCACCGCTGTACACCATGCCTTCCAACATCTTAACATGTGTCGATATTTTTCTGACAGCATTATGGGAGATGAATACAATTCAGGCCGGTGTGAGGCCCACTGGAATGAACAGGACAGGACAATAATAAAGGTTCAAACCATAGATTACATTTTATACCCATTCAGTTGGTAGGGTTACCACCTCTGGGTTGGAAAATAACTGGAGGTTTTGGGGGTGGAGCCCGGGGAGTGCAGAGTTTGGGGAGGGAAGGGATGTCAGCAGGGTATAATGCCCTAGACTTCATTCTCCAAAGCAACCATTTTCTCCAGGGGAACTGATCTTGGACCTCTGGAGTTCAAATGTAATAGCGGGTGATCTCCAGGTGCCACCTGGGAGTTGGCAACTCTACGAGGCGTTCCCTGACTTGAGTGACATGTCTGCCTGTATTTCCACTTGTCCGGCAGCATTCCACATGGCTGCGTTTGGTACAAGAGAGTTTCTGTTTCTAGCATTTCTAGGCAAAGCTTTCATTTCATTTATTGCTTTTGTGACTTGTGTCTTGAGCAGTTTGACAACAAAGCAACGATACGAGGAATAATACTGATAACAGTAATAAATGATAGTAACAGTAATAGTAGTTACAGTAATAATAATAGTGAATATGATAAATACACCATAAATGGCAATAAATGCAGCAGATATACCTGTTGACAGCTGAAACATCAAGTTATCCAGATCTAATTATCTATTAGATTTGATTACATAAGAGAAAAACTTAGCAACGGCCAGGGTGGTATTCTTGATCGCTTCTAGCCAAAAGAGTCTGTAGCTTACAATGGGCTGGAAGGAACACTAGCCAGGTCCTTTAAAGGGGGGAAATAAACATGATCCTGTACCTCTGAAATACTGGACAATCCAATAAGCAATAAAGTAAGGTATCAAGATGCCCTGCATCACAACTACAGAGTCTTCCAGCAAATGGGACCTTCCCAAAACAGGCAAAAAGTTCTGCCACTGGGACTGAGTTAAAACGAGCGAGCATGAAGGCTTGTCGATAGACAAGAGAGTTTCAAGCTGATTGTGCTTGATCTCATCAAACCTCCATTCACAGCGGTAAGCCTGAACCTCATTAGGCCCTTTCTGCATTCTCTTTTTACCGCAGAGTGTTCTCCAAGCAATTCTGCACTAAAATCGAGTTCAACATTCTTTTTATTCCATCCCCCCCCCATTCTACATTACATCACCTCACTTTAGTGGTCAGCCCTGTTTCAGCCTGCTGTTGCCTCAGGTTATTTGGATGCTGTTTTGCCGTGGACTTAAATCGCCTCCATCCCCAAATCTCCAGGAGTTTCCCAGCCTGGATCTGGCAGCCGTGCCCTTTCATCCCCTGCTGGTGGCCAGCGGGGACCTGGCAGCCCTAAGCAACAGCTGCCCTGTTGCAATTACCTGTAAGCGATGAGCGTCTGTACACTACAGTGCCTCTTCCTCACCACTAGAGGTGCCATGAGTTCAGACCAGGGTGTCTCCAGAGCAAAGGTGAGACAGTTGCAGCAGCCACACCTGGTCCAAGCAGCTTTTGGCAATACAGGTCTAGCCAAAGATCAGGCTACCAAGATTTAGCCTGGGATGCAAGAGGACGCAATGTTCCCTCTAAGCTGAGTGAGTGTGAGCTAGCTCACAGTTTTTTAGCCTCGGGCTCACACATTTCTGTCTTAGGTCAGGAAGGATGGCTCCAGAGCAAACTAATTTACGCTCGCTCACAACTTTAATGCCAGTAGCACACAAAGCAGAATTTTTGCTCACGAGACTCCACAGCTTAGAGGGAGCATTGAAGAGGAGCACAGTGGCTTTTCAAGAAATGTTGTTCCACTTTGTGACTGGTACTAAAGTAAGGGCCCTGGCCTGGATAGTCCAGGCTAGCTCGATCTCGTCAAATCTCAAAACCTAAGCAGGGTTGACCCTGGTTGGCACTTGGATAGGACACCCCCAGGGTTGCCATGCAGAGGCAGGCAATAGCAAACCACCTCTGAATATCTCTTTCCTTGAAAACCCTGTGGCATCACCATAAGTCTCGCATGAAGCTGCCATGTACTGAATCAAACCACTGGGCCATCAAGGTTCGTATTGTCTACTCAGACTGACAGCAGGTCTCCCAGGTCTCAGGCAGAGGTCTGCCTGGTCCTCTTAACTGGAGATGTTGGGGATTGAACCTGGGGCCTTCTGCAGGCCAAGCAGATGTTCTACCACTGAGCCACGGCTGTGACTTGATGGCACTTTCCACCACCACTCAGGAAAGGTGGACTATTAAAAGCAACTTCAGCAACCCCACTGAAACTGGGAAATACAATTATTAAGACTTTAAAGGACATTCCATTTGAAATTCATCAAAAAAGGAAAACCTTCAAGGATTTAATTTCGTTTCTTCAAATCAATGGAATTCAGTACAGGTGGGGGATCCCCGAGGGTGTCATCTTTAAAATCAACGATAAAAGAGAGAAGATTGATTCCATTTTTAAAGCCAAGGAATTCTTGAGACGCCAGCTGGGAACGGGGGAAGTATCTAAGGAGGAAGAAACCAAGTCAAGTGACTCAGCAACCTCTGCAGCTATGGGTGCGATAAAAACTGTGTATGATTTTAGAGACAGAAAGCCAAAGTAAGGGCAGAAGGACTCTGAAAATTGCTCTTTGAAGAAATGAAGATGTTCAGAAAGTCTTCTCAAGATAACTAATTTACTAACATAGAAGCAGTGCAAAGCAAGAACTCTACAAGTATATTGTCTTATTAACAAATGTAATACTAACATTTAGTTTAACTGGGATATGATCTCTCACTCTTGGGTTTTTAGTTAGTGTGGGTATCTTTTCTTTATCCATAGATGTAGTCCCTTCCCAATTTTTCCTTTGTAGTTTTGTAGTCTATTGAAAAACAATAAAAATACCCCTTCAGGGTTTCAAAAAAAAGAAAAGAAAGAAAGGTGAACTGATTGTGGAAATGTTGCAGTTTTGTTGAAAAAACTTGCAGGGCAGGAGAGGGAGGATTGGATAACGCCATGAAACAAACAAATTTGCAGTTATGGACTTGCTCTATATGTGCCCCAAGGGAGAGTGGGTGGAGTGGGGCTTAGTAATGTGCCCCCAAATCCTAGTTGTGGATTGGGTTTGGGGAGTTGAGGGAAGTTTAGCAGCAATGCTCCCTCTAAGCTGTGGAATCTTGCGAGCAAACATTCTACTTTGTGAGCGACTGGCATTAAAGTTGTGAGCGAGCGATTTGGCGACTGCATAAATTAGTCTGCTCTGGAGCCATCCTTCCTAGGCTAAGACAAAAATGTGTGAGCTGGAGGCTAAAAAAACTGTGAGGGAACACTGCTTAGCAGGGATGGTAACTCCACAGAGACTACCTATAGTGTGAAGATTTTTCCTGTGTTTCAATGATAAACAGAATCAAGGAGAGTTACAATTATATTAAGAACAAATATAAAATCACATCACAATATGATTCAAGAAGCTCATTTGGGAAGACTGTAGGATACTAAACTGCTCTGTGCTGAGAAGCCTCTCCCCTCCTGTTTGTCTCTTTCTAGTTTATTTTTGTACTCGATTTGTGATTTAGGGATGCCAGCCTCCAGGTGGGACCTAGAGATCTGCTGGAATTGCAGTTCACCTCCAGCCTACAGAGATCAGTCCCCCTGGAGATTTTGGGGGTGGAGCCTGGGGGTGGTGGGGTTTGTGGAGGGACCTCAGGGGGGAATAATGCCATAGGGTCCACCCTCCAAAACAACCATTTTCTCAAGGGGTACTGATCTGTGTAGCCTAAAGACCAGGTGTAGCTCTGGGAGATCTCCATGTTCCAACTGGAGTCTGGCAACCTGGGATATTCACTTGTCCCTTCTATCCCTGTCTTTCGCCAGTGGGTGAAGAGTGACCTCTCCTTCCTGCCCTATGGTTTTATTTGCTGGGTGTGTGTTTTATATATGTATTTTCCTTTTCGTTTTAAAGGGGTTTTATGATAAATTTATAATGTTGTGCTATTGATTGTAAGCTGCTTTCATGGTCCTGATTGGGCAGAAAGGCAGAGAATAAATTCTGCAAATAAATGATGAGCATGTTTGTGTGGGCAGGGCCAGGATCCCAGGATTTGTAGCCGGCTGGGAGATGAACACTCTGCCAGAAAGCATGTTCTCAGTTCAATACGCAGGGTTGTTTGCAAGGGTTGCCAACTCCAGGTTGGGAAATTCCTGGAGATTTGGAGGCAGAGCCTAAGGAGGGCAGGGTTTGGGGAGGGGAGAGAGCTCAGTAAACACCATAGAGTCCACCCTCCAGAGGAGCCATTTTCTCCAGGGGAACTGATCTCTATAATCTGGAGGTGAATTGTAATTCCGGGAGATCTCCAGGCCTCAACTGGAGGTTGGCAACTCTAGTTGTTTGAGAATTCTACATGAGTGCAGAGGAAGCCAAAGAATGTACTAGAGGGCTCACAAGTCAGCTTCCTAACAATATCTGCTTCCATTTTTAAAAAGCAGAACAACTTTCTATCCCTCCGATTGTGGGGTGAAAACTCAGAAGCCAGAGGTCATTGCTGAATAAGATTTCCAAAGGTCAGAGATGGGGCTTCAGGGCCCTGTATGGCATCTAGCCTCTCCTTATGATCACCAGAATATAATGCAGAATATAACACAAAACAGCAAATATTGGGAAATTGTTTATGCAAAATAAGATAAGCATGAGTTTGCTTAATTTACAGAATTTACACAAATTAGAAAATCTAGCATTTCTTGGCATGGTTTGCATTATCTCAGTGTAGAATTTAGATTTTTTTTCAATATCAAAATACATATTTATCCGACTGTGTATTCTGCCCACATGAGTCTTATCGCTTCATGCCACAAATGATGTGCACTCTGGATCACAAAAGATTGTCAGAATATATGTCTTAATTTTTAAAGGTGCCACAAGACTTTAATATTTTTTAGAGCAGAGTACACACAGAACTACTGTGGTGTAGTGGTTAGAATACTGGAGTGGGGAGACCGGGGTATGCATCCCTGCTCAGTCTAGGGTTGCCAGGTCCCCCTGGCTACCGGGGCTGGGGGGGGAAGAGGGTAACAACATAAGAACTTAAGAAGAGCCTTCTGGATCAGGCTAATGGTCCATCTAGGGTTGCCAGATCCAGACTGGGAAACTCCTGGAGATTTGAGTACAAAGCCTGGGGAGGACAGGGACTTCAGTGGGCTCCAATGCCATAGAGTCCACCCTCCATTGTCTCCAGGGGAACTGATCTCTGTAGTCTGGAGATGAGCTGTTATTCCGGGGGATCCCCAGGTCTCCACTCTAGGCCTCCTTGGGGAAACAGCACTCAAATGTTCCTGGATCTTCCAGTGGTAACTTCGCACCAAACTATTGTTGGTCAAATGTTAACCCACCATCAGTTGATCCAACAGCCATTCTCTGGTTAAGTGAAAGCACGAGGTACAATTAGAGTTGCCAGCTCTCGTTTGCAAAGTTCCAGGAGATTTGGGGAGTTAAGCCTGGGGAGGTTGGGGTTTCGAGAGTGGAGGGACCTCAGCGGGGGGTAATGCCGTAGAGCAGGGGTGCCAAACATGCGGCCCAAGGGCCAGATCAGGCCCACAGAAAGCTTCTATCAGGCCCACAGTGGAACTGGCCATCTCCTGCTCCCAGTTCTGCAGCTGCTGCTGCTGCATCCTAGCTTGCTTCTCCAGACTTTCTCAATCGCTCAGCCATTTCATGTTTTAACCTGGGTCCTAGACTTAGAACTCTGAGCCTAAGATTTCTGTGGTGAACGTCAATAAATCAAAAGTAGGTTTGCAGCTTACAGATACACACTTGAAGAGCATACTCAAGGCTGCAACAGCACAGACATTTTGATGCAATTATTCAGAGCATGAGGTGTCAGTTATTAGATACTGTTAAATAAACAAAATATTGCAAGAGTGCTACTGGTTTAAGCATGTTTTTATTTTAAGTAAAACAAAAATCTTTGTGTTTGTGTCCTTCATAAAGTTTAGATCCCCACAACCTGGCATTACATTTTATGACACACATGGCCTTGGCCCAACGAGGTCTCATTTACCTCAGATCCGTCCCTCATAACAAATGAGTTCGACACCCCTGCCGTAGAGTCTACCCTTCAAAGTGCCATTTTCTCCAGGGGAGCTGACCTGTGTGATCTAGAGATAAGGTGTAATTCCGGGAGATCTCCAGGTCTCACCTGGAAGCTGGCAAGCCTAGGCACCACGTTTACATCCTGGATGGCTACAGCATGCTCCTGGATCTCATGCGTACACGGCTTGCTTCTTGATGTTCCTTGCTCACTAAACAGATTTCCTTTGTCAGCTCCAGCCTGGGAACTGGGTTGTGTGTCGAGGTTAACCAGGGTAAATGGCCTGGGTTGTGCGTTGGAGGATGTGGGAAGGGGCAAAGCAAAGAACGAGGGTAGAGTTTCATTGTTAGCTTCACTCCCCCCCCCCTTTCTGTGGAGCCTGAGCGCCTCAGTCTCCATGGTGACCCAAGGGGGCCATGAATCCAGAAGACTGTTTGATCCCTCTCGATAATAGGCCCTTTCTCCTCACATGCAGTGGAACTAATGTGGCCCCAGCTGCTGGGACTGCAAAGGGACCACTGAAGGGGGGAATTTCACACAGCCTGGCCTGCGATCCCCTCTGACCCTACCCCGCCACACCAGCCCCTGAGGGGCTGCATCTGCTCCACCTGGGCCTCTTCCTTGAGTCCGGAGGTCAAGCGGTAACCTCTGAGGGGTGTGGGGGGGGCAAGGGTCAGGGCTTTCCCCGGCAAGGGTCAGTCCAGCTTGTGACTGACAGGGACCGAAAGCCCCGGTCAGAAAGGAGCAGGAGGTGGAGTCGTGGATCGTGGTAATGGGGAATTAAAAGGCTCTTTGTATGGTGGCGTGGGCTGGTCAGGAGCTCCCTCTCCTCTCCAGACTCCACCCCTCCCAATCTCCAAAAATCAATTTAGCTATCTATTAGGGTTGCCATGGGGGAATAGAGTTGCCAGATCCAGGTTGGGAAACTCCTGGAGATTTGGAGATGGAGCCTGGGGAGGACAGGGACCTCAGTGGGGTATAATGTCGCAGAGTCTGCTCTCCAAAGCATCCACTTTCTTCAGGGGAACTCATCTCTGTAGTCTGGAGATGAGCTGTAATTCCAACAGATCTCCAGGCCCCACCTGGAGGCTGGCATCCCATCTGTCTGTCTTTCTATCTATCTATCATCGTCGTCGTCATCATAATCTTATAATCTATCAGCTATCAATCATCTATCCTTTTTCTCTCATATTTTGGGAACAGCCTGATCTCTTTCCTTCCTCATCCTTCTCTTCATTCGTAGTGTTTTTCTCCCCTCTGACATAGGTATACCAAATATATCTAGTGGTTCTAGGAATTTGTTTAGATATTTATACCCCTCTTTTCTCCTCAGTGGGGACCCAAAACGGCTCACAACATGGTTCTCCGCGCCTCCATTTTACCCTCACAACAACACTGTGAGGTAGGTTAGGCTGGGAGAGAATGACTGGCCTGAGGTCACCCAGTGAGCTTCCTTGTGAGTGGGGATGCAAACCTGCATTTCCCAGATCCTAGTCTGACCCTTCTAACCTCTAGATCTATCTAGCTAACTATTCCTTTTATCCATCTCTGCCCACCCAAGCCTTCATTCCCGTTTTGTGTATACAGGGATCCATTCACCCCCTATTTTACAAACTCCCATTCTCTTTATCTTTCTTTATATAAATCTATTTCATCGCACAGTCTCCTTATCTCGTTCTCTCCCTTATCTAGCTACCCATTCCTTCTTCTCCTCTGCCGGTCTCTATCTGTTCTTCATTCTGCTTTTGTATCTATCCCTCATTGTCCTTATCTATATTACCTGTTCGTCCCTAAAACTCTCTCTCTCTCTCCATCCCTGTTTTCTCTCTGGCTGCTTTCGCACTGTGAAGATCTTCCATTGTTGCTTTTATCCCTGCTGCAAGTACAGGGGAATGCGTCTTGGGGACAGAGCTTCTGTATGTGAGAGTTTTCTCCACACCTTCCTCTGTGTGTGTCCCCCCACCCCAACTTTTGCCTTCCACATGTCTTCTGCAGCAAATCTGCATTGGCTCTTGGGGGCGTGGCTGTCACAGCCGCCGTGCTCACTTGGCACTCTTTCTGTGTGTGTTCTTCATGCCTGCAACAATTATGGTTCTAAAATCTGCAAAAAAAGAGAGCACAGTTTTGAAGCCACAATGCAGGAAAATCCTCTTTGTGGAAGCAGCCTCTCTGTTCTCCTCTCCGTCCATCCATCCCTCATAAAGGGTAGTCCATCCCACAGTAGCCCTGTGCACACAACAGCCCCACGCCTTCAGTGAATGGAGAGTGGATGTGATCGTAGTGGTCCCAGCCCTTGCCTCCACACAGTCACCTGGTTGCCTGCAGGGGTGACCACGTGGAGGGAGTGACCACACAAGCTCTCCCTGCCTGTGATAAGGGACATTCAGAAAGCAGTAGATGAAGATGGTAGCCGTGTTATTTGTCTGTAGCAGTAGAAAAGAGCAAGAGCCCAGCAGCACCTTAAAGACTAACAAAATTTGTGGCAGGGTAGAAGAGAACATAAGAGAAGCTGTGTTAGATCAGGCCAGTGGCCCACCCAGTCCAACACTCTGTGTCACACGGTGGCCAAAACCCAGGTGCCATCAGGAGGCCCAGCAGCGGGGCCAAAACAACAGAGGACCTCCCACTGTTGCCCCCCAAGCACCAAGAATACAGAGCATCACTGCTCCAGAGTGTTCCATCTATTATACCTTGTGGGTAATAGCCACTGATGGACCTCTGCTCTATATGTTTATCCAGTCCTCTCTTGAAGCTGTCAGTGCTTATAAGCCGCCACCACTTCCTGTGGCAGTGAATTCCACGTGTTCATCACTCTTTGGGTCAGGCCCGTAGCCAGGATTTTTTAAGTCAGGGGTGTTGAGAAAGAGACTGATATTTGCGTTTTATGGATTTATATCTGCTAACACACACCAGGGCTCTTTTTGTAGAAAAAGCCCAGCAGGAACTCATTAGCATAATAGGCCACACCCAACAGCAAAACCTATTAGCATATTAAGCCACACCCTGACAGCACTGCTCATTAGCACATTAGGCCACACCCCCATGTTACCAGAAGTGTGGTCATCCAGCCACACCCAGCTTTCCCTTCTTATTGTTTGTTATCAAAACCCAGGGCTTTTTTTGTCGCAGGAACTCCTTTGCATGTTAGGCCACACACCCCTAATGTAGCCAATCCGAATGAGTTTCTGCTATTGGGTGTGGCCTATTATACTAATGAGTTCCTG
>NW_015167057.1:3975760-4016930 GCF_001447785.1 Gekko japonicus
GCCAAGACTTCACACCTGACCAGATGGCTTGTCCCTGAGTTAGAGTTCAGAGTTTCAAATATTGGCCAAACCCTTAAAGTAAATGCCCTCTCTACACGCACCAATGGTTGTAGGGATGGAACGGACTAACAGGTAGGTGGATCTCAGGATGGCAAGGTTGTCACCCACTCCAAAGATTCACCTATAAAAGGTGAAGACCATGTGCTGGGTCTTTGCTATCCGCAAACCCTTCATCATCCTCTGTCTGCTTTTACCCCCTAAAGCCCAGCTTGCTATCCAACAACCCTTTTTGTCTATTCTTGATCTTTTGGTGTGCGCAGCCAAAGAGGTCCACACTTTGCTGGCTGGTTCTGGCAGTGTGATTTAGAAATACCCCTAGGTTCTATTTTCCTTATCCCTCATTCTTCATTGCAACAGACGAGCCTTCAGGACAGATAAGTATGAACTTAACCTACCCACCTCCTAAGTAAAAGGAACTATTTTGCTATTTCTGTACTCCTAAAGAACTTGATTGTATGTGTGTGAGATTCTGTTTTGTGTGTATGCGATTTTGATATTCTTTAGTAAAAGACAAATTGTTTTGAATTCACCACTCTTGACTCTTTCACTGGGACATCCTTGGGGTGATCTGGACCTCTGTAAACTTTGGCAGGAACCCATATTAAATTTAGTTTGCCATCTGCTGTAGATAAAGCAGTTTGGCTAACAGGGGGCATGTAAATTTCTTAGGGGGCACTGGCTAATGGAATTAAACATAATTTAATTCAGTTTGGGGGGAAATAGAGAGGTGCTGTCTGGCTCCACATGGCCACCGTAGCTGGTCTTTCATGTAGGCTTGCCAAGTCCCCCCGGGGGGGGGGCAGGGAACCCCCCGCCCCAGAGGCCCGTTCCCCGCTGCCGACGGATCGGGCCCCGGGGGGAACTCCACCCCAATGTGAACATCGCCCGGAAGTGATGCGGGCACGCTGGGCACACTGGGGGCGGGGCCACGGTCATCTGAGGGAAAACTCTATGGTTTTTCCTAGGATGGTCGTGGCCCCGCCCCCAGCATGCCCGGCGTGCCCGCGTCACTTCCGGGCGACGTGGATGTGGTGCGTGCGCGCTTCAGCCGCCAGCGGGAGTCCCAAGCTGCAGCTGAATTCACACTTGACAACCCTACTTTCATGCCAGACAGCTGTGCAAGAATACTCGGCTCCTTCCCCACACCTGCCACTGCTTGGGGGCCCTTGGCTGGAAGGGAAGTCATGGGGCCTTGCCAGTAAGTTGTGGGGCCTAGCCCTGAGGTGCTCCCCTTTAGTTACGGGCCTGCTTTGGGTGAAGAAGCACTTCCTTTAACCTGTTCTAAACCTACCGCTCATTAATTTCCTTTAGTGCCCACAAGTTCTTGTATTGTGAGAAAGGGTGAAAAGTAATTCTTTCTCTACCTGCTCTGTTCCATGCATAATTCTGTAAACCTCTATCATGTCACCCCTCAATCATAATTTCTCCTAGCTAAAGAGCCCAACCTCTTTGACCTTTCTTCACAGGGAAGGTGTTCTGTCCCTTTAATCATATTAACCCTTTAACCCTTTAATAGTTTTAGTTGCCTTTTTCTGCACTTTATCCAATGCTATAATATTTTTTTTTAAGGAGCGGAGACTCATGAAAGCTCATACCCTGATACAAATTTTGTTAGTCTTTAAGGTGCTAGTGGACCCTTGCTCTTTTCTACTACTCAGAAAGCAGTGTTGCTGATCATGTGGAAGGGAAGTATGTGTGGCCACTTTCTCCATGTGGTCACTTCCCTGCAGACCACCACAACCTTCAGATGACCAGCCGATCATATGGAGGTGGGTGGCAGGGCCTGTAGGCTCACACCCATGCTCCCTCCCCACACGTTTAGTGAATACATGGGGCTGTTGTGAGTACCGGGCTAGTAAAAAGGTAAAGGTTTCCCTTGCTCAAAAGCCAGTCGAATCTGACTCTAGGGGGTGGTGCTCATCTCCGTTTCGAGGCCGAAGAGCCAGCACTGTCCGAAGACATTTCCATGGTCGTGGCCGGCATGACTAAACACCGAGGCTCACAGAACGCTGTTAACTTCCCACCAAAGCGGTACCTATTTATCTACTTGCAATTTCTTGCTTTCGAACTACTAGGTTGGCAGGAACTGGGGCCAGAGATAGGAGCTCACTCTGTTATGCGAAACTAGGGTCTTGAACTGCCGAATTACAGACCTTCTGGTCTGCAGCTCAACATCTTAACCTCTGAGCCACCACAGCCCCGAACTGAGCTAGTACCTGACCATTTATAGTGGACAGTAGGCTCTTTCTCTCTGTCCAGCTTATTTTGTTGTTGTTGATGCTCATAATTTCTCATCTTGCATAACAGGCATTTTGGTAACTCAACTCAATTGTCCCCTCCTTTCCCCAAGCCTTTCACCAGGAACTATGGGGTGGGGGGCATTTTTATTAGAATGCTGTTTGGTCGTGTTATTAATATAACTGTCTAAGATCTGATCTCGTATGAAATATTGGCTTCTAATGCCAATCGCTGTTTGCATTATCTCAAACATTCCTGCGCGATAATGGTAGAAAAATAAAACACGCCTCTTCTCCCAGCTTGCTGTAATTAGGAAATCTGGACTGGGTTTGAGGAAGAGCGATGAGACGGGAGAGAGGATTTGTATAGAGATGGGTCGAATAGAGGACTTGCGTAATTGGTAAATGGTGGACCGCAGAGCTCCAAATGCGTCCTTCCAATCTTAGCTGTATTTATTGCTCAGTTATCTTGACTCTAATTAGCCCTTCCTGGCAACTAACCCCCCTTCCCATGTAACATTTGAGGAAATGCGGATCCTAGCCCGCTCCAATCAGGGGGCTAGGTTCCCGGCCGAGAGCCTATGGGACTCTCGGCCACTGTAAATAACCTATTGGGAAGTGGGGGGGGTGTTTTGGGTGGCAGTTTCTCGGGGAATATAAGCCGGCCTGCGAGCCGGCCAAAGTCATCTTGTTCCTGATCGAATAAAGTACGCTTTGCTGAAATCACTCTACGTCTGCGTACTTTTCAGGGTGATTCTGCATTTGGGTGCAGATCAAAACCACATTCAAATACCCTGGAGTAACTTCAGAGGACGGCAGAAGACAGGAGGTCCTGGTGTGATCTGGTCCATGGGGTCGCGAAGAGTCGAACTCGACTGTGCGACTGAACAACAAAAAAACGCCGTACAGACTGCAAAGTCACCCCTAACAAACATGAATCTATGCAGAAGGTACCATAAAATGTGATGATCAAAGAAAGTGAAAGCAGCATGCAGTGTAGAGGGTACCATAAAATCCGATTATCAAAGGAAGTTATAGTAGTATGCAGTGCAGAGGGGAATTTCTGTTCCAACCTGGGTTTGGTAAAACAACAGAGGGAAAAGCCGATGCAGAATCACCCATAATGAAACAACTTGCTGAACAGCCATTAATGAGTTGATGAATAGCTAAACTGATTGATGAAAAACCAGTTCCCTGTTTAGGACTGTTGAACAGGATGTAAACTGGCTGTCAGGTAGTCCGAGCGTCCCTAATTGTCTGCCCGTTTATTTACTGTTCTTGCATGGCCAGCGCACAATCTCTTTACTTGTTCTTTCAGTCCATCATTTTTCTCTGTTTCTGATCCGTCTTCTCCCATCCGTCCGTTCATCCATCCATATTCCCCTTCCTTTCCTTTCTATAAGTCGGAGCCCATAAGAACTTCACTCGCTCCCCCTACCATCTCTGTGGACGGAAATATACTTTCCTGGAAAGAAAGAATTCCAACCATGCAAAAAGTGCTCCAGGTAGTACTAAAATGAGGGGCGAGGAAGGAGTGGGGTTCTGTGGACTCTTTGGGGCAGAGACCTTTGGCACTGCCTTTCTCTCTCCGCTGCCTCCTTTTGCAAGCCTCGGACTGCAGGGGAGGCAAATGGGGTCTTGTTCTTCCGCTTCTTCGCAGCTGGCTTTGCGGCTGGCCCCAGAGCTCATTTGCATGCCACTAAGCGCCTCGCATTCCATCCTCATTTCTCAGCCTCCCCCCCCACCCCTCCCTTCTTTCCCCAAATGAACCGCACAGCCGCATGCCGGCAATGCATTATCTTCGCAAGATTGAGGAGCTAATGGAGAAGATCGCCGCCCAGCAAAGCAAAAACCACCCTCCCCCTCAGAAGGCTCGGGAGAGGCCGAAGCTGTCGACGTTCCTCTTGGGAGAGGGTATCCCCACTCCCTTATTCCTGGCTGGGAGTTGTTTTTCTAGTCCCTTAACGACCTGGATGAGAATTATGAACTCCCCTAACCTTCTTAGGGCCCTTACTGTAAACTGGGTCCTCAGCAGAGGAGGGGTGGCCCTGCAGGCTTTGCATGCGGAAGGTCCCAGGTTCAGTCCCCGGCATCTCCAGCTAATAGGCGATGTGAAAGATCTCTGCCCGAGACCCTGGAGAATCACGGCCAGTCATAATAGACAACGTTGACCTTGATGGATCAAGCGTCTGACTCACACCATTTCCGCAGTAGCGAAATTCCCCACATTGGCGTTTTTAAAACTGCGCATTATGTGAAACTTTCCGCAGTAGATTTTTCCTCACCAGGTGCAGAACGGAAGTTTCCTCCTCCTTACCCCGCCTTTTCGGAATCCCCAGTTTTAGCGAGTTCCGAAAACACGGGGTAGGAAGGAGAACACTTCGGGTTTGCACCTGGTGAGGAAAAATCTACTGAGGAAATTTTCACATAATGTGCAGTTTTAAAAACGTCAGTGTGAGGAATTTCACTACTGTGGTTGGTCTCAGGGCCGGATTCAGGCCAACCGATGCCCTGAGCGCAGCCTAACAATGGTGCCCCTCGGCCCTTCCGTTGCTTAACTGACAAGCCATTAAGACTCAATAAATGCTCAGGGTGCAATAAGAGATTTAAAATTCAGTTTTCTTCCAGGCCAGACCCCACAACTATATTAAATATAAACTTTTTTTTTTTAAGTATCTATTTAACACTAAATAGCAGTAAGCAATATAATAAGCAAAAATCTTGGGCCAGTCACTCAATGTTCCCTCTAAGCTGTGGAGTCTTGTGAGCAAATATTCTACTTGGTGAGCTACTGGTATTAAAGCTGTGAGCGAGCAATTTGGCTGCTGAATCAATTAGTTTGCTCTGGAGCCCGCCTTCCTGAGCTAAGACAAAAATGTGTGAGCTGGAGGCTAAAAAACTGTGAGCTAGCTCACACTAACTCAGCTTAGACGGAACACTGGTCACAGTTCCTTCAGAGCTCTCTCAGTCCCTAAAAATAAATCTAGCTCAGCACTGGCATAATGCTAAGAGCTAGAACTTGTGGCTGCCAGACAATCTTCGGATCTCCTGGCTATTCTACACACAATGCAATATGATGGTTATTAATTATGTAGACATATGGAAAATATACTTGTTAGAAACATTTACCAATAAGTTTCCAGGTTCCGTTCAAGATGCTGGTTACTACCTAAAAAGTCTTTCATAGCTGGGGACCCCCACCCCCATCTGAAGAAATGTCCCTCCTGATATGCTCCACTGCAGCAGCTTTGCTCATGAACACATGAAGTTCCCTTATACTGAATTAGAGCCGTAGCCCATCAGGGTCGGTACTGTCTACTTGGACTGGCAGCGGCTCTGCGGGGTCTTAGGCAGAGGTCTTTACATCACCTACTACCTGATCCTTTTTATAAACTGGAGACAGCAGGACTGAACCTGGAGCCTTCTGCTTGGAACGCAGAAGCCACAGACCGTCCTATTAGAGCAGGGCCTTTAGAGAGTGCTGCAGTGCAAACAGGTAAGACCAATGGTGGCCCATATCCGTGTAGGGTTGCTGGCTCCAAGCTGGAAAACTCCTCAAGATCTGGGGTGGAGCTCAGAGAACAGGGACCTCAGTGGGGTACAATGCCATCGAGTTATGGTTGCCAGCCCCCAGGGGAGGCCTGGAGATCTGCTTTTACAACTGATCTCCAGCTGAGATCAGCTCCCCTGGAGAAAACGGCTGCTTTGAAGGGTGGATTCCAATGCTCCCTCTAAGCTGTGGAGTCCTATGAGCAGAAATTCTACTTTGTGAGCTACTGGCATTAAAGTTGTGAGCGAGCGATTTGGCTACAGCATGAATTAGTTTGCTCTGGAGCCATCCTTCCTGAGCTAAGACAAAAGTCTGTGAGCCGGAGGCTAAAAAACCGTGAGCTAGCTCACACTAACTCTGCTTAGAGGGAACACTGGTGGATTCTATTGCATTGTACCATGCTGAGGCCCCTCCCCTCCCCAAACCCCACCCTCTCCCGGATCCACCCCCAAAGTCTCCAGGTATTTTCCAGCCCAGACCTGGCAACCCTACATCGAGTCTACCCTCCTAATCATCCATTTTCTCCAGGGGAACTGATCTCCGTAGTCCGGAGATGAGCTGTAATTTTGGGGGATCCCCAGGTCCCACCTGGAGGCTGGCATCCTTGTATCCAAGTGTTTTCTGTTAGTAATAATGATACAAAGCAACACCGTGCATTTTCTAAATGTTCAACCGTTAGGGGTCAAAGTGCATGTGATGCGGGAATTCCATGCCTGGAGCTGCAGATATGTTGTTAGCACCTGAAAACTGAGGGCATAGCGGTTTCTCCTTCAGTTTCCCTGATTGAAAATTGATTCTGCATGCCTGATTTGAGTCCTGGTAAGGGAAAAAGGCAAGTTACCAATATAGTGCCGGTCAGTTCTTACTCCTTCCAAGGCTTAAAGCACTTGTGGGTGGCATTTTCAGTCAGGGATACTGGGTGAAAGCAGTTTATTCCCCACCCGCCTTGCACGGTAGCCATGATCTATTCCTCTTATCGAGGTTGCCAACTCTGGGTTAGGAAATTCCTGGAGATTTTGAGGTTGGAGCCTGGGGAGGACGGGGTTTGGGGAGGGGAGGGACCTCAGCAGGGTATAATGCCATAGAGTCCACGCTCCAGAGCCGCAGGTTTCTCCAGGGGAATTGATCTTGGTCATATGGAGATCAACTGTAATAGTAGGAGATCTCCAGGATGTTGGCAACCCTATATCTCATTATTGTTTTCAAGGCCAGATAACCTATTCCAATCAGCATAATGTGGAGTTTGGCCTTTATGTTACAGACATCCCCTTCAGTTAAATTCTAGTATTTATATATTTAAAGTTTGCATGCCGCCAAATGGCTTGAGGAGGATAAAAATCATTCAAATACAAGGTAATCAATAATAGATATACAATTCTCCAGACCTACTAAAAGTTTAACAAGGTATTAAAACAAGATGTTAAAAACTGCAGCAGCACGTAATAAATAGGATTGCCAGCTCCAGGTTGTGGAATACCTGGAGATTTTTTGGGGGGTGGAGCCTGAGGAGGGTGGGGTTTGGGGCAGAGACAGAATTCCATGGGGTATAATGCCATAGGGTCCCACTTTCCAAAGTGGCCATTTTCTCCTGGTGAACCCCCCACCTTCTGTCCGAGAAAGACACAAGTATATCCTGTAGATATTTCTCCAGGTGAGCTGATTTCTGTCGCCCAGAGATCTGTTGTAATCCTAGTATATCTCCAGCTACCACCTGGAGGCTGAGGAATTACAAAAACAACATCTGAGACAAAAACAACGAAGGGTCAATAAAGATAAGTTGCAAAAATGTTTACTGTAGTCATTTCTGTAGAAAATTTTCTTCTATTATCACTCACACACTAACAAATACTGCGCAGTGAACAATTCGTTTCACAATATTTGCTTTATCTGAGCGTGTAGCATGGAAGCAGTGAAGACCTTGGGTTCTGTTATTAGAGAGTCAACATGGAATGTTTCTTTCAGGAGTTGATAAGTAGTGATGGATAAGAATTGGGATTGCTACACGCTCAGATAAAGAAAATATTGTGAAACGAATTGTTCATTGCGCAGTATTCGTTAGTGTGTGAGCGATAATAGAAGAAAAGTTTCTACAGAAATGGCTACAGTAAACATTTTTGTAACTTATCTTTATGGACTTTTCATTATTTTTGTCACGGATGTTGTTTTTGGAATTCCACTTCCTCCCGTGATCTCTCCTTTTTGGCTACCACCTAGAGGCTGGCAACCCTATCTATCAGTCGGACACGAGTTGCAGGCTCTCCTTAATTCCCACACAAGCAGTGCCCAGTTGAGATCACGACTGTGGTGTGTGTGAAGAAGAGGGTTCAGTGCCCCTTCTGCACCACCTTCCCAATCTGAAACAGTCCTGGAATGGCCAACTGGCAAAACGCATGTGTACACTCATGAGTTTTCCCAGTGGGCCAAATAGTGCCCATCCTGAGATAAAGTCGCACTTTTCTTTCATGAGATTATGGGTTGAGCTGGTGTGTGTGGAGGGGCTTGTGTTATAAGTTTCTGCTTGACCCAGGGAAGTGCTGCTCAGGCCTTGAAAGCCCATCACAAAACCTTCACTCTGCCAATACCCAACCCACCACCCAGTTTTTCCATTCATGCCCAGGAGACCTTCCCATGAGCAAAGCATGGCAGATTTTGAATGCCACTGAGGATGGCCGAGTGGGAAATATACAGATCTGACCCAGAGGGGTCAATGCACCAGGAAGTTCTCCTGGACAGTCTCCTTGAAATGAATTATGATTGCCAGGTCCCTCCTGGCCGCTGGTGGGGGATAAGGGGGTTGGGTTGCCAGATCCAGCTTGAGAAATTCCTGGAGATATGGGGCTGGAGCCTGGGGAGGACAGGGACCTCAATGGGGTACAATGCCATAGACCCCACATTTCTCCAGCAGAACTGATTTCTGTAGTTCAGAGATGAGCTGTAATCTGGGGAATCCCCAGGTCCCACCTGGAGGTTGGCATTCCTACAAAAAGGGAACTGTGCAATTAATAGAAGCCACCTTCTATGGCCCCCCCTCCCCCCTCCCAAGATTGCCTGTCATGGTTGTTTCTCTTAAGATCCTTCTTTGGCTTTTGTCCTGGAGATCTGAATTGGGTAGTTGTGTTCTGAACAACGGACCTCTTATCAGCTTGCCACTGCTGCAGTTTCCTGATAAACCAAAACAAAATACCTGACCCTCTTGAGCAGAGATCTCGTTAAAGGGCGGCAGGGATGGACCGCTGATCGATCTCGGGACATATGGCTCCGAGTGACAGGTGATGGATGGAAAGGATGGAGAAGATGAAAGAGGTCAGCCAACTGATAGCGGTAGGGCGGTTCTGAGCCCAGACAGTGTCACACCTGGCCCAGGTAGATGAACACACAGGCCGAGCAAAGGTGCAAATTCAAAGTGGCTTAACATGGATTCAGGTCTGCTTATAATGTCTGGCCTTTGCCTTGGAACATGTCATAGTACAGAAAAAGAGTGCCTCTGAGCATGTGTGGAGAGAATTTGTTACCACAGTTTGCAGATGCAGATGGTTTTGATGGTGGAACAAAATATCTGCATGAGCCCTGAAAACTCTCTTTTTAGAAAACAATATTATAGGTCCCCAACACAGTGCCTATGGCTAGCTGTGGCACCTGCTGACACCTTTCCTGGTGCCCAAGTGTTTTTAGAAAGTGGACAGGAGCAAGTGGGGCTTTTGTCCAACAAAGCTTCTGATTGGCCATTTGAGACCCCCCCCATTTTTATTTTACCATTTAGAAGAAGAGGAGGAGGAGGAGGAGATTGGATTTATACCCCGCCCTTCACTTCCCAAAGGAGTCTCCGAGCAGCTTACAAACTCCTTTCCCTTCCCCTCCCCGCAACAGACACCCTGTTAGGTAGGTGGGGCTGAGAGAGCTCCGGCAGAAACTGCTCTTTTTCAAGAACAGCTGTGCCAGAACTGTGGCTTACCCAAGGTCATCCAGCAGGTGCAAGTGGAGGAGTGGGGAATCAAACCCGGTTCTCCCAGATTAGAGTCTGTGCACTTGACCACTACACCAAACTGATGCATTACTGAAGTTTTGCTTCTTCATGTTGGGTTCCAAACAAGAACTGCTGAAAGTATAGCTGTTGGAAGCAAGTTGAAGAAGTTATCAGACGAAACCGCCTTCAGTCTGCAAAGTGTGGTGGAGTTGCAGCCAACTATTCACAGGCACACACACGCACAGACACATTGCTAACAATCATAGCTTGCGATGCCAGTGTCAGTCAGTTCTACTGGGGCATTTTGTACACTCAGCATGTTTCCCCATATTATGAGATTGTGTGACTCTTACCCATTTTTCACAGTGGCTGATGCCACAGCATACAGTCCCCTGTAGGGTTGCCAAGTCTGGGTTGGAAAATACCTGGAGACTTTGGGGGTGGAGCCAGGAGAGGGCGGGGTTTGGGGAGGAGAAAGGCCTCAACATAATACAATGCCATAGTCGACCCTTCAAAGCATCAATTTTCTCCAGGGGAGCTAATCTCTGTCGGCTGGGAATCAGTTGTAAAAGCGGGAGATCCCCAGGCCCCACCTGGAGGCTGGCAACCCTAGTCCCCTGGCACTCCGCGCTATGAAAAACCAGGCTTCATAGCTGCTTGTCTGTTAAACAAAAAAAAGTCTGGTCAGTTTCAACACCATTTTCCCACCCTTTGCCTGCCTTTCTTTCTGTTTCCTTTCATTCCACAAACTAACCCTAAAGTGCATATGCAAAACATGAACCATGTGGCGCAGGCAGTAAATGAAGCCTGCATTCCATCTGACCGAACAGTTTCGGCTGTTCGAGTCCCACCGTGGCCGGGGTGAGCTCCCGGTCTATATCCCAGCTCCCGCCCACCCAGCGGTTTGAAAGCCCGCAAGGGCAAGTAGATGAATGGGTACCTGCTCTTAGAGCAGGGGGGCACCCTTCCTTTCCTTGTGATGGCGGCGGTGGCTGAGCAGCGGAGCGGCGGAGCATGGCGTTGGCGGCTGAGCGGCGGAGCGTGGCGGAGGCGGCGAAACATGGCGGCGGCGGTGGTGGTAGAGTCGAGCGGCCCGAGTGGAGATTGGCCAACGAAGCGCCGCGGCGGGGCAACGCGGTAGCCTGGAGCCAACTGGGACAGAGGCCGGCTGCCGAGCGCGCGCTGTTGGGCGCTGTCGGCCCACGCTTGAAAGGAGTCGCTGTGACCGGAAAAAGAAGATCTGCGCCAAAGACATCGTCGCCCGGATTGAAGAACCTCCGCAAAAAAGAAACAACAACTAAGTCCCTGCCATGGGTGCCTGATAGGTTGTCACTTCCCCCTCATTGTGTGTGGCCCTAGTAAAGGTAATGTAATTAGTAGTTGTACAAATGTAAACCGCTCAGAGCCCTTAGTGGGTGAGCGGTCTATAAATTGAATGTAAATAAAATAAAATGCATAAATAAATGGAAGGCATTTGCTGAACACTATTGTGCAGCTGCAATAGCGCAGTTGTGTAAATTTTTTAAAAACTGGATACCACCCCCTACACGTCACCCCAATTTAGAAGAGTGCATTTTTAAAATTGTAGCTGTAGAATAAATACACCAGAGGGGGGGAAAATGGTGTATGAGGTGGGCACAGAATCCGAATACAAGATTAAAGATTTACTGCTCTGAAAATCTGCAGTAAAATGTGTGTGTGTAATGGGCCAAAGTTTGAAAACAGTGGCACCTTTAAGACTCAGAATTAAACTTTGTTGGTCTTAAAGGTGCCACTGGACCAGGGGTCATTTTGTAGAAAAAGAGGTGCAGGAGCTCATTAACATAACTCATTAGCATAACTTATTTGCATATGTCACACACCCCGACATCACCGGAAGTGTGTCAGAAGGCAACACCCACCGTTCAGGCTCCACTGGACTGTTTTGGATTGCTATCTATCGGGGGGGGTGGATGGGGACGTGCAGATCTGTCCTCGCAGAGGAGGGAGAGCTTGTACTTGAATAAAACTTGGTCTTAAAAGTGCCACTGGACTGTTTTGGGCCAGGGGGGCTCTACAATTTACCTGGCTGCTTCTTGCTCTGACTGAGTGCTGCTGGGAGCAGGGAGTGGGTCTTGTTGCATGTTCCCGTCCCCTGGGCTCTTTACTGCCAGAGCTCTGCTCCTGTGCGCTCCTGCAGGAAATTACCCCTGCACTGGACTCAAACTTTGCTTAGAATCAAAAGGTCAGCTTTGTTTCACATGTATGTGAATGTAATAAATGCTTAATTTAATGCCTTTAACAGGAAGGAAGGCATGTTGATTTGAGTTTGCATGTCAGGATATGCCCAGATACTTTTATGGGGGCTATTCATGGGTGAGTGGGGGAGGCTACCAGATTCTAAGAGTAGGGGGGAAATGACAGCCTATTCTAGATTTTTGCAGAACTTATGCACAGGCCTATACTTAATGTGATTCTGCAAGTGGAGCTAATAGCAGCTTCATGAGCAATCTGAGGAAGTGAATACGGCATGGGGGGTTATTTATTCCCGTATGCTGCTGTCACAAAGAGGAAAGGGCACATGTGACTCCGGGAAGCATAAAACTCATATTGAATGTCTGATGCAGAATGTGTTCTCCACCAACAAGCACGAGGACTTAGTAACACTGTGGAGTTGAACATAGTTGTAAAATTTACCCCAGGCATTTGGGATGTGTGTGTGTTGAAAGCATGGATGCTAGCCAATATGCACCTACCGTTCTGCATTTAAGCTCCAAATTAACTCCATTAGCTCCAAAAACCGCACATAGCTTATTCTGAGAGAGTTCAAAAGAAGAAAAAAAGGACATTGTTTTCACTGAGCCCTGGAGGTCCCATGAAGCTGACTAGCAATAAGGAGGAGGGCTTTTAGTATTCCCTAAGTGGGAACTACAGTGGGAACCCCTCTCTCTTCCTTGGTAGACCAACAGGAGTGGGACGTGCTTTGGTCTGATCAACGAGATGGGTTGCTATGCACAATGCTGGCCCCAGAGGAGAGTAAAAATTCACCTGCTAGGAAGCAATTAAATTACCAATTAAGGGCTTTCCATTTGGTCGAGGCTTGCCAAGGAACATGCATTCCCCTCTAATTGGATTCCCGACAACAAATTTCACACAATTAGCTACCCAAACATAGCCGAACACAATGGGTTTGCGGTCCTCTTTCAATCTGGCCATCTGGGTTTTCAATTCAGTGTCCCACTAATATGTGCTTTTCCCCCCCCCCCCGCCTGAAAATGTGTGGGTGAGGGAGAATTGTTCAGTGGTCTTCCATCTTCGTCTGTGAATTTATATTCAATGACTATTTCTGGTAAACTGGATAATTAGCCTGGAATAACTGGCATGCATTGATTCTACCCTTTCATGATTGCTGATACAGATTTTAGAAATAATGTGTTACATCTGGGTCCCGTATAACATACAAGTCCTGACTTCCCGGTGTGGTGTTGCTAATCTAGACAATTAGTTCTGCTTCAGCCATGGGATACCTGTCTAGCTAGCTAATGAGTCCCCCCCACACACCTTTCCTGCAAGGTCTGCAGGGTGTTTCCATAGTTTTCCTTGCCCCACTTTATTCTCACAACAATCTTGTGAAGTAGGCGAGAGACTGAGAGAAAGTAGGGTTGCCACGTCCTACCTGACTGCCGTCAAGGGGCTCCAGGGTCCGTTCCGGGATCTTCTGGTGCACACGGGCTGCAATGACATCACCTAGAAGTGATGTCATCATGTTGCTAACATTGGGGATGATACTCTAGTTTTTGGGCAAAACTCTATGGTTTGAGCCCAATTTTACCACAGAGTTTCGCCCCAAAACTAGAGTGTCACCCCTGACATCGGTGATGTGATGATGTCACTTCTGGGTGATGTCATTATATCGCATTCGGGGCATTTGCGGGTGGGTCCTGGTAACCCTAAGAGAAAGTGACTGGCCCAAAGTCACCTAGGGTTGCCAGGTCTGGACTAGAAAATACCTGGAGACTTTGGAGGTGGATCCTGGAGAGAGTGGGGTTTGGGGAGGGGAAAGGCCTCAGCATGGTACAATCAATGCCATAGAGTCCACCCCTTGAAGCAGCCATTTTCTCCAGGGGAACTGATCTCTGTCAGCTGGGGATCAGTTGTAAAAGCGGGAGATCTCCAGGCCCCACCTGGTGGCTGGCAACCCTAAAGTCACCCAGTGAGCTTCAGATAGCTGGGCTTTTAGGTTTAAGCTGGACTGTGCGTTTAACACACGACCATCATGGAGACTTGCAATCAGATGGCAACTACAAGTTGCCCATGGGAATGCAGTTCTCAATGCTGCAGGGGCCTGATTCAGCCTTACCTGCTCCCATGCCACCCACCACTCAGGCTCCACTGGACTGTTTTGGATTGCTAGCTATTGGGGGGGGGACGTGCAGATCTGTCCTCGCCAGGGGTCGTTTCGTAGAAAAAGAGCTAGGGGAACTCATTAGCATAACTCATTAGCATATGCCACACCCCCTGACATCACCGGAATTGTGTCATAAGGTCACACCCCCTGACATCACCAGAAATGTGTCATAAGGCCACACACCCCGCCCCCAACGGTCCCGGCCGCCACCGCCGGACTTGCAGCTCCACTGCTGAGTCCCATGAGGGGCCCGGTGGTGGACCTGCAAGGCCGGCGGGAGCGCAAGGAAGCCCCGCGAAGGCCCTCCCTGGCCCCAGGCAGGCAGGGGTGGGGAGAGGCAGGGAGGAAGCCACTTACCCTCCCTCTTCTCCTCCCTCCTCTTGGCTGAATGAGGGCCGGAAGCAGGGCGGTCGGAAGCAGGGGGCGGGGCTTCGTCATGTGCCCCGCCCCCATACCTCACCCGGGGAAACTGCGATCCCCCGCGATCCCCCCCAAAATGACCTCTGGTCCTCGCAGAGGAGGGAGAGCTTGTGTCTGAATAAAACTTGGTCTTAAAGGTGCCACTGGACTGTTTTGGACTGGGGGGCTGGGGGGAGCTCTGCAACTCACCTGGCTGCTTTTTGCTCTGACTGAGGGCTGCTGGGAGCAGGGCGTGGGGCTTGTTGCATGTGCCTGCCCCCTGGAGTATTTACTGCCCGAGCTCCGCTCCTGTGCACTCCTGCAGGAAATGACCCCTGGTGCCTATACTGTATCTAGTGATATGTGACAACTCCACCCCATCCTGCTCATATGTGATTTCTTAAGCTTTTCTATTTTTTCTAATTTAAATGTTTCCAGATTAGTCCTGCACTGTATCACTCAAGCGCACAGATCAGAATTACCCTGACAATCAAAACAGCGTGTTACCAGAAAGCCATGTGCACAGCTGCTGCAGGCCTGTATTTAAACTGCTTGGAGCACATGAGCCAGTGTGGTGCAGTGTGGTGCAGTGGTTAGACTGTCAGAGTAGGATCTGGGAAATCCAGGTTTGCATCCCTGCTCTGTTATGGAAGCTTATGGGCTGACCTTTGCCTGCTCACACAGCCTAACCTACCTCACAGGGTTCTTGTGAGGATAAAACGGAGGAGAGGTTGTAAATTCAGTGGTAGAACATCTATTTGGCATGCAGAGGGTCCCAGGTTCAAAACCCAGCATCTCTGGTAAGAATCAGGTTGGAGGTGATGTGAAATATACCACCCTGAGACCCTGGAGAGCTGCTGCCAGTCTGAATAGACCATGCTGCCTATGATAGACTGAGGGTCTGATTCATTGTAAGGCAGCTTCATGGGTTTAAGTTGCTTTGGGTCCCCGCTGGGAGAAAAGCAGGGTATAAATGAAATAAACAAACCAATGTTCCTCGAGCAGCAAAAGTAAATGTGGGTATCACGGCACTTTAGCAGATGCAAGTGTGGAGATGTGTCCCAGGTGGTGCAGATCTTGGTTAGTCATAGACAGTTCTGCATTAGATGAACCTATGGTCTGACAGCATAAGGCAATGCACAATTAGACCCGCCATAGGCGCGAATGCCGGGCAGATTTAAAGGATGCAATCAGACACACACATCTGGGAAGCGCCCCGCACCCGTCGGCAACCCGTTCTGCTCCGCTGCAGAAGCAGAGTAAAAGACACAAGGGAAAATCCAGTAGTAAACGGGTTGTGACGGGCCATGGACAGACTTTCCCGTATCTGATCACTCCAGTGCGCTCTCATGGCATCGGGATGGTCTGATCAGGCCATCGCAACTCCGTGCCGTTGTTTCCCCCCCCTTCATAGTATGTGCATCATTTCAGTCTCCATAGGGAGCCCTCAGTGTGGAGAGGCAATACATCGATTCCTTGTTTAAGCACATTGGAAACTAATGGCAAAAAAAACCCCGACTCACCTGCGGTTGCATCTGATCATACAGTGGCTGGCTGCATTGTATACGTTAGAACTATTAAGACAATATTTTATTTATTTATATTCCACCTTTCTTGCTGAGACTCCAGGTTGCTTACAGAATTTAGCAACACAGTAGGAACAGTGTGAGAAGACATATAATAAGCATGGCAATACAACTGGGTTATTACTATTAGTTTTTTTATTTGAGATTTATATCCCGCCCTTCCAAGCGGCTCAGGGCGGCTAACAAGTAGCGAATGCCAGGTTAAATAGATAAAATACAATAAAACAATATTACACATCCACAATAAAATTCATAACAATATTTAAGGTGCTCTATTCTGCTGTATATAAATTCCCAAGATGGACAGTAATCCCAAATCAACGGCCAGTTTTAGTAAATAGCAAGTGATGTTCTCCCCACTTCCGCCAGGTGACACATCCCCCCCCCCCCATAATAGGGGGAAATGATGGAACAATACCACGGTGGTGGAATAGTGGCTGCGGCGGCTCCTACTCAAAAGCCTGGTGGAAGAGCTCCGTCTTGCAGGCCCTGCAGAACTGCATAAGGTCCCGCAGGGCCTGGAACTCCCCCAGGAGCTCATTCCACCAGGTAGGAGCCGCCACTGAAAACGCCCTGGCCATAGTATGGGCAAACTTAACATCTCGGGGGCCTGGAACTTCCAGGAGATGGAGACTCCCCGATTGTAATGCTCTTGAGGGAACATACAGGAAGATTATTAAATTAGAAAACAATGCAATGAAAAAGTATAAGACATGGCATAAGAAATGCCAAAACTGGATTACAGGAATTTAGAAAACAATGCAGCGAAAACAAAAACAAAAAGGCCATTGAAAACAGTGCCATAAACTACAGCCCTTGTCATTTTATAAAATCACCCCCTTGGAAGGAAGAGAGAGCGAGAAGGAAAATATTGTAGTTACTTTTAATATTTGAAGGCATCAGAATTGACAAATTGTGAACACCAAAAATGTTCATTTTCTAAGAATTTTCTTTTTTGTCTGGGGGGGGGGGAATTGCTTATACCCAGTTGCCAGGGCTGCAGAACGGGGACACGTCATATCTGTTTCTGTGATGCCTCCACTTCCCTTTGTGATGGCGAACCTCTGTTGCCTTTCACAGTTGACTCCCATTGCTTTTCCTCCTTCCCCATCATTAACATTCACTCTGGCTTTGCTTTCTTAAATATATACAGTGGAGCTGTTTAAAGAACTCTAAATCTCTCAATTAATATGATACTTAGCTGCATGACAGATGCCCCAGTGCACCTTGGGACAAATGTATTACAAGATGCATTCATTGCCATAAAAACAATGGGTTTGGATAGCTTTTTGTTTGGATAGCTTTTTTGGCACAAACTCATCCTCCAGCTTCCAAATCCTTATAAAAATGAGGGCAGGGCATATTGGTTGAACCTAGATGTACAGTTAGGCCATGTTCACACAGAGACACAAACTTTTAACATGTACCAATTCTTATATACGCCCTCATGGATCACTGCCATCATGGCGAGGGGGCTTGCGTGGTTCAATGAGGCTGTGGGCTATGCCGTGGAGGGCCACCCAAGATGGACAGGCCACAGCAGAGAACTCAGACCAAGCGTGATCCCCTGGAGAAGGAAATGGCAACCCACTCCAGTATCTTTGCCAAGAAAACCCCATGGACAGTATCAAAAGGCTAAAAGATATGATGCCAGAAGGTGAGCCCCTCAGGTCAGAAGGTGTCCAATATGCTACTGAGGAAGAGCAGAGGGCAAGTACAAGTAACCCCAGTAAGAGTGAAGTGGCTGGGCCAAAGCTGAAAGGACGTTCAGTTGTGGATGTGTCTGATGGTGAAAGGAAAGTCCGATGCTGCAAAGAACAATACTGCATAGGAACCTGGAATGTAAGATCTATGAATCAAGGTAAGCTTGACGTGGTCAAAAATGAGATGGCAAGACTGAACATCGATATCTTAGGAATCAGTGAACTAAAGTGGACAGGAATGGGCGGATTTAACTCAGAAAACCATTATATCTACTACTGTGGCCAGGAATCTCGTAGAAAAAATGGTGTGGCCTTTATAGTCAACAAGAGAGTGCAAAAGTCAGTACTGGGATACAATCTCAAAAATGACAGAATGATTTCGGTCCGATTCCAAGGCAAACCATTCAACATCACAGTAATCCAAGTCTATGCCCCAACCACTGATGCAGAAGAGGCTGAAGTGGACCGGTTCTATGAAGACCTACAACACCTCCTAGAACTAACACCAAAAAATGATGTCCTCATCATCATAGGGGACTGGAATGCTAAAGTAGGAAGTCAAAAGGTAACCGGAATAACAGACAAGTTTGGCCTTGGAAAGCAAAATGAAGCAGGGCAAAGGTTAACAGAGTTTTGTCAAGAGAACACACTGGTCATAGCGAACACCCTTTTCCAACAACCTAAGAGACGACTCTACACATGGACATCACCAGATGGGCAACACCGAAATCAGATTGACTATATAATTTGCAGTCAAAGATGGAGAAGCTCTATCCAGTCAGTAAAAACAAGACCTGGAGCTGACTGTGGTTCAGATCATGAGCTACTCATTGCAAAATTCAGACTTAAACTGAAGAAAATTGGGAAAACCACGAGGCCATTCAGGTTTGACCTAGATCGCATCCCTGATGAATATACAGTAGAGGTGAAGAATAGATTCAAGGGTCTGGATTTGATAGATAGAGTGCCTGAAGAACTATGGACAGAGGTTCGTGACATCGTACAGGAGGCAGCAATCACCACCATCCCAAAGAAAAAGAAATGTAAGAAAGCAAAGTGGCTTTCTGATGAGGCTTTACAAATAGCAGAGGAAAGAAGGAAAGCGAAAGGCAAAGGCGAAAAGGAAAGATTTACCCAACTGAACGCAGATTTCCAGAGAACAGCAAGGAGAGATAAGGAGGCCTTCCTGAATGAACAGTGCAAAGTAATAGAAGAAAACAATAGAATGGGAAGGACTAGAGATCTCTTCAAGAAAATTGGAGAAATCAAGGGAGCGTTCCATGCAAAGCTGGCCATGATAAAGGACAAAAACGGTAGGGACCTAACAGAAGCAGAAGAGATTAGGAAAAGATGGCAAGAATACACAGAAGAACTATACAAGAAAGACCTCAATGTCCTTGACAAACACGACGGTATAATCACTGACCTTGAGCCAGACATCCTGGAATGTGAAGTTAAATGGGCCTTAGAAAGCATTACTAACAACAAAGCTAGTGGAGGTGATGGTATTCCAGCTGAGCTATTCAAAGTCTTAGAAGATGATGCTGTTAAAGTTCTGCACTCCATTTGCCAGCAAATTTGGAAAACGCAACAGTGGCCACAGGATTGGAAAAGATCAGTATACATTCCAATCCCAAAGAAGGGCAATGCCAAGGAATGTTCAAACTATCGCACAATTGCACTCATATCACACGCTAGCAAGGTCATGCTCAAGATCCTACAAGCTAGGCTTCAACAGTACGTGGATAGAGAACTACCAGAAGTACAAGCTGGGTTTCGAAGAGGTAGAGGAACGAGAGATCATATTGCCAACATTCGCTGGATTATGGAGAAAGCAAGAGAGTACCAGAAAAATATCTACTTCTGCTTCATTGACTATGCTAAAGCCTTTGACTGTGTGGATCACAACAAACTATGGCAGGTCCTTAAAGAGATGGGAGTACCAGACCACCTCACATGTCTCTTGAGAAACCTGTATAAGGGCCAAGAAGCGACAGTTAGAACCGGATACGGAACAACTGATTGGTTCAGCATAGGAAAAGGAGTACGACAAGGATGTATACTGTCACCTTGCTTATTTAATATATATGCAGAGTACATCATGCGAAATGCTGGCCTGGATGAATCACAAGCGGGAATTAAGATTGCTGGGGAAAAGATCAACAACCTCAGATATGCAGATGATACCACTCTAATGGCTGAAAGTGAAAAGGATCTAAAGAGCCTCTTGCTCAGAGTAAAAGAGGAGAGCGCAAAAGTGGGCTTGAAGCTCAACATCAAAAAAACTAAGATCATGGCATCCGGCCCCATCACTCCTTGGCAAATAGAAGGGGAAGCTGTGGAAGTAGTGACAGACTTCACGTTCCTGGGATCCCAGATCACCGCAGACTGTGACTGCAGCCATGAAATTAAAAGACGCCTGCTCCTTGGGAGGAAAGCGATGGCGAACCTAAACAGCATGATAAAAAGTAGAGACATCACCCTGCCAACAAAAGTCCGCATGGTCAAAGCAATGGTATTCCCAGTAGTCATGTATGGCTGCGAGAGCTGGACTATAAGGAAGGCCGAGCGCCGAAGAATAGATTCTTTTGAACTATGGTGCTGGAGAAGACTCTTGAGAGTCCCTTGGACTGCAAGAAGAACAAATCAGTCAATCCTCAAAGAAATCAACCCTGACTGTTCCCTGGAAGGCCAAGGACGGCGGAAGACCGGAGGGCCTGGAGTAATCTGGTCCATGGGCTCTATAAGGACCGTGACATGCATCTTGTTGGGGCCATCGGGGGGCAAGTTATAGACCTAGTGTTGCGGGAAGTGGGCCGATATGGAGTGGAGGTTGCTGGGCAGCTCCGGCATGGTCTGGTGCGCGGACGACTTCTGGCATTGTCCTTTGGAGCGGCAAACCCGGGATATGTGCCCCGATTTGTTGCAGGTCCGGCAGACTGCGTTTCGGAAGTGGCACGACTAGCGCTCGTGGCCCTCACCACAACTGGCGCACGGGGCAGAGGCGGTCGAAGAGGCCTTGCTCACATTGGTGGATGGCTGAGACAACCGATGACGGACCTGGTGCACTTCGTCCTCGTCAGAGGTGTCGGGGTCGGCGGTCGCTTGCGTGCGGTGGACCGCCTTGGCGCAGCAGTCTTGGTGTGCCTTTTCGTATGCAGTGGCCTCCTGGATTGCCTTCTCCAGGTCCAGGTCATCCTGGCTTACCAGCTTCCTCTGAAGCTTTGGCTCTCGGAGTCCCACGAGGAACTGGTTAGTTTCAGCTAGGTTGGAGAAGGAGCACCTGGTCGCACTCCGCCGCAGAGCCGCCAGGAAATCTGAGGCGGTCTCGTCGGGGCCCTGGACCTTCAAGAAAAAGTCCAGGCGCTCCACAAACTTCGTTGGTTTGGGAGCCAGATGGTCGGTCAGCGCCTTGACCAAGGAGCTGTACGACTCGTCTTTGGTCAGCTTGGGCACTATTCAGTCCTTAAGCAGGAGATGGGTCTCCATCCCGCAGTGGCGCAGCAGGTATGCCTTTTTTATATCTGGCTCCACCAGTTTGTGGATGGTGAAGTGGCTCTCGAGAGTTTCCAGCCAGGTCTCCCACTGCGAGGGTTGGGAGATATCGAAGACTGGGAGACTCTCTGATGCGGCAGCCATCTTACGGATTCCCCGTGGAAGTGAGTGGCGTAGACGGCGGAGCGGTGTGGTGCTGCTCTCGGGGTCAGCGGGGCGATGCTCAGAGTTGCGTAGAGGCGGAGCGGTGCGGTGCTACTCTCGGGGTCAGCGGTGTGATGCTCAGAGCTCGGGAGCGGTGCGGTGAGCGGCGCTTCTTGAAGATGCTCGATGCTGGCGGTGGTGGCAAATTCGGCGCGGTGGCTCACGGCGATGTCCTGAACGTGGTCTCTGTTCCGAGGGAGATGGATCCCACCTTCGTCGCCAGTGAAAAGTACGCAAACGGAGAGTGATTCAGCAAAGCGTACTTTATTAGATCAGGAACAAGACAACTTTGGCCGGCTCGCAGGCCAACTTATATCCCCGAGAAACCACCACCCAAAACACACCCCTACTTCCCTATAGGTTATTTACAGTGGCCGAGAGTCCCATAGGCTCTTGGCTGGGAACCTAGCCCTCTGATTGGAGTGGGCAAGGATCCGCATAGTCCATTGTCTCTTGGAGCGAAGCTCCACGTTTGTCTCTGGACTTGTCTGGACTGGATACATTACAGATCCCTTGTTGCAGTGCGCCAGAAACACACAGTGAAGGAAAAACCCCGATTCACCCGCCGCTGCGTCTGATTGCGCAGTGGTGGGTCAAATCACTACGGCGCAAATAGCCTCGCTCCCCCCCCCCGCGTTATCTTGCACATGTGACTGCACTCCAACTTTATCTCCTCCCCCCTCATGTAGAGAAGCACAGAGACAAAAAAATCTATTTCCATATCTTCCATTTCTTTTTCTCTAAAGCTGCAAGTCCACATAGTTAAGACAGAAATATCCCCACCCCCTCCATTTCTTTTTTGCTAAAGCCGCAAGTCCCAGGATACCAAAAGCACCTTAAACTTCCAGCACGTTGTCTGTTTTGTTGATCCACTGGCTGATAGTAGGGGCTTTAGGCAAAACTTCCAAAGCTCCCAAGGAAAAAATAAGGCAAGGCAGTGGTGGGCTGCTCCTGTGGAACAAGTAAATGTCCCAAAGTCCCAGAGAAAGAAAGCGGAGTTGGCAGCCTCTGTACAAGCGGAGAGGATGAGACAGCACAGTTTCAGGCTAAGCAGCTTCATGATGCTATCTGGCAGCTTGTAGGGGGCATAGCCTCCTCCAGGAAATCCCGGGGGCTTAAGCCCTGCTGCCCCTCCCATAGTTTACGCCCCTGCTCCCAATGTTTCTTCAGGGGAACAAACTGAACATATAATTTACCATGTATGACATGGGTGCGAATGCAAAAAAGTATATGGAAATGAGGCATACAGGCCTATATATAAAAGTCCTGGGTGCTGTTTGCTTTTGTTCATGTGGATACACCCCACTGGTGGTAGGGTGAAGCTGGATTTCCCCTGAGAGAGGACTAGGAACCATTTAGTAAAAAATAGTGAGTAGAACTAGTTCGCAGTTAGGGGAAATGGCATCTTTGGATTAGAAACTCATTTGTATTATCACAATCCGCTAGAAAGGTTATGAAATCCATACTCTGAGCCAGACTAACCCCTCATCGTAACATTTCTGCCTGAAGAATGAAGAAATTGCTAGTTGAGAATGAACTGGAAGCTTCGCAGCAAGCCTTAGGTGGATGGGTCTGGCTGGTGCGGTGAAGGCACCCTCTGCTTGAGCTCAGGAGCTCATTGCTATTCCTTTCCAGCTTCCAGGTCTGAGCGACTTCAAACACTGATTCAGAAGCTGAACTCTAGCACTGAGGCCAAGAGAACCAGCAATGATGATGAATGATGTCCACCTCCTTGAGATGGAAATCAAGCCTTGGGAGGGGTTTGACCTTTGAAAGTCAGTTTGGTGTAGTGGTTAGGAGTGTGGACTCTAATGTGGGACAACCAGGTTTGATTCCCCACTCCTCCACATGCAGCTGCTGGTGTAACCTTGGGTCAGTTACAAGTTATTTCAAAGTTGTTCTCTCAAGATCAGTTCCCTCAGAACTCTCTCAGCCTCACCTACCTCACAGGGTGTCTGTTGTGGGGAGGGGAAGGGAGATTGCAAGCCGCTCTGAGACTCCGAGTGAAGGGTGGGGTATAAATCCAATCTCCTCCTCCTCCTCCTCCTCCTCCTCTTCTTCTTCTTCTTCTTCTTCGACAGGGCAGGGCCATTATTAGGGTCGCCACCCTCCAGGTGGCACCTGGAGATCTCCCGTTGTTACAATGGATCTCCAAACTACTGAGATCAGTCCCCCTGAAGACAATGGCTACTTTGGAGGGTGAACTCTATGTCATTATGCCCTACTGATGTCTTTCCCCTCCCCAAACCCTGCTCTTTCCAGGCTCTACCCCACAAATCTTCAGGTATTTCTCAACTCAGAGCTGGCAACTCTAGGGCCTTCTGGTCTACTGGTCGTCTGTTACCTAGACTCATTTCACACAACTCCTATCCAAAACTTAAGTTTGGAATCTTGTGGGGTAGGAGGAAGTAATGATGAGTTACTCAGTCTGAAGTAGAAATGGGGCAAGTCGGGAAAGAGTTAATCACACTTCTCCTTGCTGCATCTCCACTCGAATTCCCCCTCCCAATGTTGCTTTTCATAGAAGATGCAGCCCTTAAGTTTGTAGTTAGTCCCTGAGCCCTGGCTGAAATTAAGCCCACAGCACTGAAGTCTGGAAAATTCGCAGCATTATAATTTAAATACTTTTTGTGAAGCAGGGAGAGGGGGAGGTCTGCCATGTTCTGAAAGGAAGCAACCATTTTCAGTTATGATTTCGGCACTCCTATGGACTAGGAGAGCACGCTACCCACCAGTCTCTCAGTATGTGTTTGCGATTTTGTGTGAACAGGGCAATATGTTATTATTTTCCAGCTTTGGTATATATAATGTACCCTCAAAAATCTGGATTTCCAGTAGGGATGCCAGCCTCCAGATGAGACCTGGGGATCTCCTGGAAGGAATTTACAGCTCATCTCTACACCACAGAGATCAGTTCCCCCTGGAGAAAATGGCTGCTTTGGAGGGTGGGGTCTATGGCACTGTACCCTACTGAGGTCCCTGTCCTCCCCAGGATCCATCCCCAAACCTCCAGGAATTTCCCAACCTGGATCTGGAAACCCTGTTCCCCATCCCCCACTGGTGGCCTGGGGGATGTGGCAATCCCATTTTCTCGCGGCATATACCAAAACTGGAAAACTTGTGTGTGTGCCCTGTTCACACAAAACGGTGCATTCTAGAGTGCCAAAATGGTTGTGACTGAGAAGGGCTTCTATATTTCAGGCGGGAAAAAGAGTATCCAGTCTCTACCAGTCCATTTGGAACCTGATATCCCACAAGTAAAGATGAGCTGAAGCGCAGACTTTTTTTGGGACAGTGAACATGGTTCATCCCCCCAAAAAAAAAACTTTCCCGAAAGCTGCTCAGGTAAGCAGCAGGTAACGATGATGCTGGGTGCACAATAATTGCTCTTTAATTGCTTCTCCTCCCCCATTCAGCCGCTTGTGCTCTATAATAATTTTTTTCTTCCTCTCCCGTCTGAATGCGTTGAGGGCTGGCTGAAGATGCTCCGGATAAAGCAACCAGTCCCTTGTGCCATCCAATTGTCTCAACTATCAATCAAGTGTGGCAGGTTGAGGAAACGTGGAGGGGTGGGGTGGGAAGAAGCGTTCTGCTTGCATAAACAGCCCCAGTGCTTTGCTATTCTCTTTCTTGTTCTTCTCCCCCCCCAAAACCCTCCACTAGACAAAAAAAAAAAGTCTGACAAGATGGAGTCCGGCCCATCAATCAAAGCAGCTGGTGGAACCACCTCTCCCTAGTGTTAATAAATACATTTCCCTCCCCTTTATTGGATGCTTGTCCTCATTTGTTTCTCCTTTGGATTTTTCTCCCCCCCCCTTTCCAAAACTGAAATGTTTGCCCATTCTCCCTGTGCTGCCACCCCCGCCAACTCCCAGCAGCCCTTGAGAAAGCAGATGTTAGGCTGTGGAAATGGAGCCAGGCGGAGGCTGGAGTGGCCCAGTAGGCCTTGGTTGCCATGACAACTGCCAAGACCGCCTGCTGTCGGCGTTGTGCCTCGTCTCGCTGGCTCAGTGATTATCTCCATCTCAGCAGCCCTCGCCATACGGTCTGGGCTATAATCAAATCCCCCCACCCCATTTGTCCCCCTCCAGAGAGATGCGCACCAACATCATGGCTGCTTCCGTGGTGCCCCCATGTTCGGAATGCGTGCACAGAGCAAGCATTCATTAGGAGACATCAGTGAAGGCCTCTTGCATTGGCAGGAGGGGGGAAAGGCCAGGCAGCCAACGGATTTGGACTGAAAAGCAAGGCCGTGTATTCTTCTCGGCCACACTTGCTCTCGCTTCATCAAGTTTTGAACCAAGTGGAAGAAGAAACAGCAAGGAAGAGCTTTACATAAGAATTGCCGTGCTGGATCACACCAAGGTCCATTTAGTTTCACAGCTTGTATCCGGCAGCAAGAAAGGCAGATGCCAGCTGGGTATTCTCAAGCAGGGCATAAAGGTGATGGCTTGTCTCTCTTACACATGCCTAGCTTAGCATCTGGCATACAGAGGTATATTGCTTCTGCGCGTGGAGGTTCAGTTTGCTGCTTTTGAAACAGAAACAATAATTTGTAGACTTTCCACAAGCAAGCGCCACTTGCTATCAGTTGCCTTTTGGTTGAACATCCTGTTGGTCAGTGGTCATTGTAGAAGCCTAATCGGCAGAAAGAGAACCTGTCAGTGGAGTGAATGGAGAACTAGTGGAAGGAGAATTGTTGAAACTTTATTTCATTTCACAGCTATCTGAAGCGAAACGTGAACGTGGCCGTGAAGCCAGCCGTGTATAGCTGCTGCTCATACAAGATGTAGAACCTTTGCTCTCCTGAAGTTTGTCTTTATACAAAGGATTCGTGGACTTTACTTGAGTTTTCCCTTTGTATCAAGTACTTTTTGATCCTAGCTCTTTAAGAATATATAAGGGTTTGTTGAACTTTAACAAAGATTTAGAACTGTTTGAATTGTTTTACACAATATAATCTTTCTGCTTTTGTTCGTAATTCATTCACGGAGTGTGTTTATATTGATATAGCCTCCAGGTGGGGCCTGGAGATCTCCCAGAATTACAGCTGATCTCCAGATTACAGAGATCAGTTCCCCTGGAGAAAACAGCTGTTTTGGAGCATGGACTCAATGGCCTTACTCTGCTGAACTCCCTCCCCTCCCCCAAATCCCAAGGCTCCACTCCCAAATCCCCAGGAATTTCCCAACCCAGAGTTGGCACCCTATTCCAAATCCAGGACCCAATTTAAATCCCAGGCAGCCGTATGGGACCCACTGTGTAATCATGTGACAGGAAGTTTTCAAAAACACTAGACTCATGTGACAGGAAGAGGAAGGGCCTTTGCTACAAAGGAATCTTCTCTACCAAGTGTTTTTACTTCATCATACGGCTGCCTCTTTCAGTGTGTATAAGAGTGGCAGGTGATATAGCACCAGCACTCTCTCCATCCATGCTAGCAGCAGATACTTCCCCCAAAAAAGCAGTTATAAAATGGTGGCAGGTGAAGAAGAAGAGATAGGATTTATACCCCACCCTTCACTAGCCAAAGGCATCTCAGAGCAGTTTATAATCCCCTTCCTTTCCTCTCCCCACAACAGCCCTGTCGGGCTGAGAGAGCTCTTTTAAAGACTACTCTTGAGAGAACAGCTCTGAGAGAACTTGTGACCAACCGAAGGTCACGCCAGCAGTTGCATGTGAAGGAGTGGGGAATCAAACTCAGTTCTCCCAGGTTAGAGTCCATGCTCCTAACTACTATGCCAAACTGCCTCTCAATGGCTCCATGACTAACCTGAGAGTCCCAACCAATGGGGTGAAGACCAGTAGGTTGCTTTCTTGGACCTGAGAACCAACTTTAGTCTCAACCTACAATCTGGTGCCCAGTTTTAATTTTACTGCATAATTTAATGCATATATCCCACCTTCCTTTCAGTATAGGAGGTCGATAGCCATATTGGTGTGAAGCAGTAGAACAGAGTTTGAGTCCAGTGGTACCTTTAAGACCAACGAAGTTTTATTCAAAGTGTGAGCATCCAAAGTGTTACCAATTTCAGCTCTGGATATGCATCTTGGCTCTGAGTGGCCCCTCTTAACGGCTGCCCCCCACCCACTTTTTTCCTGAAAGTAGCCCTTGTGGAGATTTTGTTCCGTTTGTCTGAAGAACCGTGCTTTGCAGACGAAAGCTTAGACTTTGAATAAAACTTCATTGATCTCAGAGGTTCTCCTGGACTCAAACTTTGTTCTACATTTTATATCAAGTAATCCTTGTTTTTTGCATTCTCTGTTTCCCCCCCCTCCATCTTTTCCCCCCACTCAGTTTTCCCTTCCCTTTAACCCCCCCCCCCTTAAAAATGGTGGGTAGTACACTGTGGCAAACTCTTAGGAAGGGATATGATTCATTTCTGACTCTATCAGCTGAAGACCAATACTATAATAAGTGTCATTCCTCATTGTTGAAATTAAGGATGACATGTCTTGTTGTGACCTAATACTCATAGGCTGGGATGTGCAGTTGGCCTTCTGGCTTACTCTTGCATTTCTAACAGAAAAACAAAGAGCCTTTTCTAATGAGCACCTGAGCCCCATACACAATGGCCACCACACGGTGAGCCATTGGAAAGCAGCAAGTCTTCACCTGGATTTGGCAATACCAGGCAGTTGTATTCCTGCCACCGCAAGCCGATGACAAGAAATATTTTACTGGCTTGGATGTTATGGATCAGGTTCATGCAAGTTAGATGGCCTGTGCCACAGAGCACAGTTCGTCTTTCATGAGCACTTCTGTTTACAATACATCAGCCCCGGTCACACGGGCCAGATAACGTTGGGGGGGGCGTGGCTTTTCACGCCGGCGCAATTTAACGTGCCAGAACGCGATCAGATGCTGCGGCGGCAAAGTGGGGTTTTGTTTGTCGGCATGTGTTTTTGGCACGCTTGAGCGATCACATGAGCGATCGCATGTAAGTATTCCGTTGACGACCCGTCGCAAACCGTTTGCTAGTAGGCTTTCCTGGGTATTTTTAAACTCTGAATCAAGTTCAAGTTCAAAACCTTTATTGGCATAGATCATAGTCATACAGTCGCCATTCAGTTCATGGATTTGACACACAGCTTCCTCATTATAAGGCAGTTACAGAACTTGGCAACCGCTTTTAACTCTGAATCTTCGGGCCGATGCTACGGGTTGGCGATGGGTGTGCTACGCTTGCCAGATATGTCCTTCTGATCACGCCTGTATACTCCGCCTGACATTCGTGCCTCTCCCGCTGCAAATTCCGCATGTGAACAGGGCCATCAATAACTTACAAAGGGGTTTTTTTTTGTCAGGATGGCGCCAAAGTTGAGTTGCTAAGTCATCGTCCCCCCGGCCAAATAGGGTTGCCAGATTCAGGTTGGGGAAACTCCTGAAGATTTGGGGAGGGCTGGGGCCTCAGTGGGGTACAATGCCACAGAGTCCACCTTCCAAAGCATCCATTTTCTCCAGGGGAAACGATCCCATTGTCTGGAGATGAGCTGTAATTCCAGGGGCTCCCCAGGTCCCACCTGGACGCTGGCATCCCTACTGAGTTGGAAAATCTAAATGGTATGGTATGGTACCTCTCAGGAATGAACATATGCACATTTAGGAACATAAGTGTTCTGGGCAACTCTCCTTTGAAAACCCCATTGAATTGAATGGGAGGTGTTGACCTCTATGTTTCTCTACATCTCTGTGAGACCCACTACAAGATACCTTCCCAGTATATTTACATAGGTCAGGTCTGCTTCTCTCCCACTCTGCTGGCCTTAATATCCCCCAAATCCACAATATGAAAGGGGTACTTCAAGTGCCTTATGATAAGGTCACCTGTGATGTTTTTTAGGCAACTAGAAAACTATGGAAGTTGTGAGATTTTTTTGCAGTCATTCACCTCATGATATCATATTCCAACAGAGGTCAAGTAAGGAGTCCTCAGCCTGTGTAACAGATAGGGGTGCCATTCTCCAGGTGGGGCCTGGGGACTCCCTGGAATGACAGCTCATCTCCAGACGACAGAGATCAGTTTCCTTGGCGAAAATGGGTGCTTTGAAGTGCGGACACTATGGCACTGTACCCCACCGAGGTCCCTGTCTTCTCCAGGCTCCATTCCCAAATCTTCAGGAGTTTCCCAAGCTGGATCTGGTAACCATACCTACCCCTACCAGGGGGTACCTGGCAAACCTAGTAACAGGAGTTGTGGGTTCGCCTCAATTCTGGTGCATGAAGTGCCTGATATGCCATGGTGCGCATGGAGAACGGACTTCAGCCTTCCCACCCCACCCCATTTTGCCCACTCTGAAATGGCCCTGGGTGGTTGCCACAGAAGTTTTATACCAGTCTAACTGATGTCTCTTCAGCCAAAGAATCTTGAGAACTCTACCCTGATAGGGTAACTGAGAATTTTACTACTGATCCCTAATCCCTGGAGACCTCTCGTTCTCACAAACAAACAAGGTGGTAAACCTGTGTCTAGACTATACCATATGAGACTATTGATAAATGCTCATATATAATCGAATGTTCCAACGTGTGTATGCCAGGGTTGCCAAGTCCCCCCTGGCCGAGGTAGCGTTGCCAGATCCAGGCTGAGAAACTCCTGGAGATTTGGAGATGGAGCCTGGGGAGGACAGGGACCTCAGTGGGGTACAATGACACAGTGTCCACCCTCCAAAAACATCTGTTTTCTCCAGGGGAACGGATGTCTGTAACCTGGAAATGAGCTGTAATTCCAGAGGATCCCCAGGTCGCACCTGGAGGCTGGCATCCCTAATATGCGCATACACGAATCCCTTGCATGGTACATCAGCATGTCAGGAAGCAGGCTAGGCTAGTGTCTTTCCTGACATCTAGATTTCTATGTGCGGGGGATCCTTTTAGATTAATTATTTATCTTTACAGGGGACCTTCTGATTATATGACATACACCTACAGTCTGACATACAGACCAGAAATAGGCTTATATGGAGCTTTTCTCTCAGCTCATTGGAGGAGCAGCACCTTGTTTCTACATGGAGAGGTGCCTCTGCTTAAGCCTTGCTTGGATGTCACAGTCTTTTTCCCGGCAGTGGTTGTTCCTGGGTGTGGAAAATGCATCCTGGACGTGGTAAGAGGCACTATCTTTCTTACGGCTTCTCATGTCCCAGCTTGCCAGCCAGACTCTTCTGGGGACTCTTTCCATACTTCAAGGTACAGTACGCGATGAAACTGAAGGCACTTGGGACGTTGCGCTTTGGTGTGTGGGGCCTTGTCGTCATCATGCTCTCCCCATCTATGAAAGAAGGGGGCAGTGGTATAAAGGCCCCTCCTAGTCTCCCATGGACTTGCTAGGCCTTTTTGTACAGCTCTTTCTCCAGTACATTGACTGTAGCTCTGTCTTTGTCAGCCTGTCAGGAGGAGGTCGAGGGAAAGGTGGGGGACTTGCTCTTAGGGCAGGTCAGGATGAGATGGCAAGAAAGAGATGCGCATCTTGGGTTATGGGGCTGGCAGCGAAAAGATTCGGCAACACAGAGATTGCCCTGTGGCTTTCTGCCCCCTGCTCCTCTCCAGCCTTTGTTCTTTGCGTGCTTTTTGTATGGGAAGTCTCTTAAGGGTTGCTGACAGATGCCTCATTGAAGTCTCTGGGTAGAGAAAGTCTTTGTGTTCAGGAATTTCCAGTCAGGAACAGTGGGAACTTCATCCCATGCTTGGGTCAGAGTTCTTTCACTGTAGTTTCCAGAGGGGAGCAATATGCATGTAGCTGCAGTCATGTGGAAAAATGGTTTACACTCCCACATGAGGCAAATTGAACTAGCCTAGTCTGCTATTAAAACTATTTCTCACTTATCTTTTTAGATGTTTTGGTAAAATAAACAAGATATTCCCAGACCTAGGCTCAGAGAACTATTACAGGGATTATTTGCTTAGTTACTTTTTTATCTCGGCTTTCTTCCAAAGTGCTCAGGGATGTCTGTAGCATGGGGGTGTCCCATTTAGGGATGGGCACGAACCGGGAAAATGGAGTTCAGTTCGGTTCATGGTTTGTGGCATGCCCTGTTCATGAACCTCGAACCGTCACAAACTTTTAGAGGCCAAATGAACTGGTTTGGTTCATGAGGTTTGAGGCCCAGTAGATCCCCCCCCCGACATGCTAGAGACACCAAACTCACAGGGGATCTCTGGCTGACACTCCAGGTCATTTCCCCAGAAAGCACTTTCCTGGGGGCACCTTCTTTAGGGGGGTGTAACTCGGACCCCGTAAATCCAGTCCTCAGCAAACTTGGAGGGCAGGTAGTGGAGAGTCTGACTGATTTCACATAAGAGGTGTGCTGCAGTCGCGCCTCCCTTTGTCCCTCTTCTATTGGTCAATTTCCCACTTGAAGCCGTGCGGCCGCATTTTGACCCGCGGCTTCGCCCGATTTTCTCTGCGGTTTCATGATCCTCAAAAAAACAGGATCACGAAACCGCGGGGAAAATCAAGTGAAGCTGTGGGTCAAAATGCAGCCGCGCGGCTTCAAGTGGGAAATTGACCGATAGAAGCGGGGCAAAGGGAGGCACAACCACAGCACAGCTCTTGTGTGAAATTGGTCTCAGCTAGAGATCCCCTGTGAGTTTGGTGTCTCTAGCTTGCACAGGATCTGTTCTATACACTCCTGAACCTCCTGAATCCGTGCCTGTCAAAATGACCACATTTCATTGACGCAGTCATTTTGACGGGTGCAGGTTCAGGAGGTTCATAGAATCATAGAGTTGGAAGGGGCCATACAGACCATCTAGTCCAACCCCCTGCCCGATGCAGGACCAGCCTAAAGCATCTCTGACAAATATTTGTCCAGCCTCTTCTTGAAAGCTGTCAGTGAAGGGGAGCTAACCACCTTTCTAGGCAGCTGATTCCACCTTTGAACTGCTCTGACCATGAAAAAGTTTTTCCTAATATCCAGCCAATACCTTTCTGCATGTAATTTAAACCCATTGCTTCGGGTCCTGTCCTCTGCTGCCAACTGGAACAGCTCCTTGCCCTCCTCCAAATGACAGCCTTTCAGATATTTAAAGAGCGCCATCATGTCCCCCCTCAATCTCCTCTTCTCCAAACTAAACATTCCCAAGGCCCTCAGCCTTTCCTCAGAGGGCTCATTCTCCAGACCCCTGATCATCCTCGTTGCTCTTTTCTGCACCCTCTCGATTTAGTCCACATCCTTTTTGAAGTGAGGCCTCCAGAACTGCACACAGTACTCAAGGTGCGGCCTGACCAAGGCAGTATACAGAGGGGCTATGACCTCCTGAGATTTTGATGCTATGGCCCTTTTAATACAACCCAAGACTGAATTTGCTGTTTTTGCCACCGCATCACACTGACTGCTCATATTTAGTTTACAGTCCACTCTTACCCCAGGATCTCTTTTGCATGCACTACTCCCCAGAAACATATCCCCTATCCAGTTCAGGAGTGTATAGAATGTACTGCCACCCTATTTACTGCTGCTAAGACTTTACTAGCAACCAAGTGGAAATCTCTTGAAGTTCCTTCCATCACTGAATGGCTATATAAGTCGTGGGACTTCTTTGTCTTTGATAAAATATCAGTTGAGGTGGATTTCGCTAATGCTACAAAACGTAAACAAATTTTTGAAGAAAAATGGTCTCCATTTGTTGAATTTTTTCTGAAGCACTCAGATTTTTCTAAGATAAAATTAACTGATAAGACAGCTATCAGTACCTTTATTATTGGATAAAATCTCAAGACCCTCTTTTTTCTATCCCATTCCCCTCTTTCTTCCCTCTTCTTCTATTTTCTTTGCCTAGTTTCTTGTAGTCCTTAATTCTCCTTTTCAAGGGTTTCCTTTTTAAAAGACTTTACTGCTTTGTTAAGCACTTTGTCAGCTCACAAATTCTGTACTTCAGATTGTAAATTTGTATGTTGTATCTAGATTATTGATGCTTGATTTGATTTTTATTTTCTTGTTATTGTTACCACAGTTTTATATGATATTGTACGGTATTTTGGCAGCCTGTTTGTAATTGGTACAACTCTAATAAAGTTTGTTATTTTAAAAAAAAAGAAAAAAAGAAAAGGAGTGTATAGAATGGATCCTGTGCAAGCTAGAGACATCAAAGTCTCAGGCGACCTCCCTGAGATGCTCCTCTACATGCCCTCCAAGTTCTACTCCCCCTATTGCTTTGAAGCTCAGTAAACATTTAGATTGAGCATAGACTGGAAATGTAACCATTCACAAACCGGCAGGAACCTTCATAAACAGCTTGAAAGATCATGCCGGTTGACCTGCCACAAACTTCACTTTGCAAATCACGAACCAGCCACAATTCATAATGAATTTTAGTTCGTAAACCAGTTCGTGCCCATCCCTAGTCCCATTTCATCCTCACAACATCCCTGTGAGGTAGGTTAGGTTGAGAATATATGTCTGTCCTGAGATCACTTTGTTTGTTTCATCATGCTGGGAGAAGGAAGAGAGATGAGACCCTTCCCTCCCTAGTCTGCTTCTCTAACCACTAACACGCACCGACTGTTGAGGGATTCGTAGACCTCAAGTCTGTGTAAGAAAATACTGACTTATAGTTAAATATCTTGGGACAGAATTACACAATCTTTGAATCACAATCAGCTTTACAAATGGTTTCCATTTAAAATTGCCAACTTTTTGTGTAAACTTTATAAAGCTGGCAATCGCTGAAGTCTAATACAGCCAGAAACGTGCCGTACTCCCGGTTGCTCTAAAATAATGATGAATGTCAAGGTCTCCAGCATGTAGTTTCTGTTAGTCTAAGGACAATCAAAAGGTTCCTGATAGTGTTTCTGTGGCTGTGACTTAGTGGCAGATAATCTGTTTTACATGCTGAAGGCATGCACATGCAAGATGTATATGTGTTGACTGTAATGTGTGAACATGGCCTAAGGCAGCTTCATGTGTTCATTCTGAATCTTTGGGTTCTCAGTTCCACCACATTTAGAGAAAGCCTCCCGACTAGGTATATGTTCTCCCACAAAAAAGGAACAATGAGGGTGTTTATAAATATTAGCAAGGTTTAGCTGTGTTAAGTATGGTTGAAATAGTTTTCAGTGCAGAACTTTGATTTACAAATGAAGGCCCCGGTCACACGGGCCAGATAATGTGTGTGTGGGGGGGAGGCATGGCTGTTTGCCCCGGAGCAAAATAAAGCGTGGTAGCCCGATCACACGGTCCCCTGAGTCTTTGCGCTTAGGCTGTTAGCTGGCGATCACATGGCGATGCTGAAGCGTGGCAAAGAAGCGGCGCAGCAAGCGTTTCGCATTTGTGCGCATGCGCAGTTCCACGGAGCAGCACTGCTTTCAGTTACTTGTTTGTGCGCATGCGCTTATGAAAAACATCTGGTTTGCAACGGGACATGGACGGACGCCGGATGCCATGGAATACTAGCATTCCCGCGATCAGATGCCCGCCCCTGCCCCGCGTTTTCCAGATACTAGTGCACTTTCCGAGGTACTTTTTTACTGCGCATCTTCGGCAGGACGCCACGGGTTCGCTACGGGTGTGCTACGCTTCCCAGATGTTGCGGTGTGATTGCGCACCAAAAATCCACCTGACATTCGTGTCTTTAGCACAGCAACTTCTCCGTGTGAACAGGGTCGAAGTTTAATTTTATAATCCTTTATGACAGTTGCTCCTCAAAAGCTAGTGAACTGCTTTCCATGAAAATAGTGTATGCTGAGAACTTAATCTGAGCATGCAAGGAGTCTCAGCACTGAACTAAGGTTTGTGTCCAGAGGTCAATATGGTTGGCCACCTGCTAAAATGTTCATGACCTGGTGGAGGACCCAGCATGGACCACAGATGCTCAGTCCATTCTGTCTCTTCAGGAAATGGGATGTGGCCAAGAGGCTGAGGTTGATACCCCGTTCCTTATTGGCATTTCCTAGTTCCGTATTCACAACCAACGGAAAATATTGAGGGAAATTTTTAAAGCTCTGCATGTCCTCTGAACCCCAAAATAAAGTCTGGACCACCACATTTTATATTACTCCCACAGTGCGAATCATAACACTCCAGATAGTAGATAGTTTTGGCAGAGAATTGTTGGAATGAGTGACTCAGTATGCCTGGACACTGGGGGGTGCTACACTATTCTGATTGTGTACAGGTGTTATCTCCTTGTCTTAATCTTGGAGCTGCCCTCTGACCCCTCCTCTCTCTCCCACTTTGTACCCTCACTTTCTGCACATGGCCTTCCATGGAGGGACATGTCTCTGCAGGCCTCTCTTGTAGATACAGTGCCCTCATACTCCCACACACGTGATGCTGGATAAGATGGCCATTTGTGATAGGGAAAGTCCTCTTTAGATTAGGCCTCTCTCTCTCCTTCTGACTGCAACTAGAATGTGAACTGGATCTGCTTGAATAAATGTAAGTTTGCCTTTTTCTTGGGATATTTATTTACTGCACTCAGTATCGTGCTTCTATGATGGGGCAAAACTCTGCTATATTAAACAAATATCCCAATAAAAACAGTAAATAACTTAAATAGTGTGATGGTAGAGGTGCTGGTCCAAAGGTTACACCTAGGGCAAGGGACTGTGTGGATGTGGGTAGTTGAAGGCTTAATTGGGGGTGCCAGAACTAGTGTTTGGACCAGGCACAAGTGTATGTAGTCTCTCTGGAGACTGGGGATGTGTGATTCAGGGTGGCCCAAAGATTCGGGGTGCAGCTTCTCCTCAGTTTCTGCATGTGTATTTGTCCTGGGGCACCCCATTTTGTAGCAGGGTTGCAGTGGCTCAGTGGTTAAGACACTGAACGGCAGACCGGAAGATCAGCAGTTCGAGACCCGAGTGCCACATGACGGAGTGAACTCTCGTCTCTGGTTCCGGCTCCTGCCATCCTAGCAGTTCAAAAGCAAGAAATTGCAAGTAGATAAATATGTACCACTTTTGTGGGAAGGTAACAGCGTTTCGTGCACCTCGGCGTCTAGTCATGCCGGCCACATAACCACGGAAACGTCTTCAGACAGCCCTGGCTCTTCGGCTTGGAAACGGAGATGAGCACCACCACACCCTAAAGTTGGAATTGACTGGCCTTCAAGCAAGGGAAACATTTACCTTTGCCTTAGTATAAGAACTGGTCTTTGAACCAGGAAACAGCATAAGTCCTTTTGGAGGTCAGAGTTCCCTGAAGGTGGGGATATGAAAATGTGCATACATGAAACATTCTCTGCTCTCAACATTCTATGTTCCTGGAATTCTCAGTCCTCGGCAGACTGATTTCTTAATTTATATGTTATTCTGCATACTCAGGGTGTCCACTGAGTATGTGTGGAGACTTCCACCTTGTCTGGGGGTGGCCGGGTTTTGTAGCTTTCATGATCATCATGAGTCACCCACCTCACTGTTAGAGGTAGGGAGCAAGCCTTGGCAGGTCTACTCAGAAGTAAGTGCCAGTGGGGCTTACTCCCAGAAAAGTGTTCTTGGGATTGTAGGCATAGTGGCAAGCTGGAACCCTGGGATGGGGGAACCATTTGGAGAACCCCCTACTTCCCGTATCTCCCCTTCCAGGATTATTTAAGTTCTCAGTGGTTTGAGAGAGGCTATTTCCCCATCTCCTTCTCTCCCCCCATAAACATACCATGCCTCCTGGAGCATGGTCAGTTATAATCCTTCAGTTTGGGGAGTTGATTAATTTACAGAGATCACACTTGTTTACATACTTGGGGAGTCCCTTGAGTCTTTACAAACTTGTCGCTTGTCTGTAGATGATTCTCTTCTGTTGTTTTCCAGATTAGCATGGGGCCAGCCACTCTACCATTAGATATTAGTGGGCTTTTCCACATTCTCGTTTTCCTGGCTTGTAAATACCTGGGTTTTTTGTGTGTGGGGGGGTGTCTGATTCTGCACGTGTTTTGCTCCCCCTAGTGGCCAATTTGGTATTACATCGATTTATGTCTGGAATATCTCCCCACAGATTTAAACTGCAGGTTTTTATGCCAACGTAATATCGAACTGTAATGTATTCAAGAGCTGCCATTGAATGCATAACTATATGTGAACTACATTTTTGACTTGCCATGTAAAGCTTCATCCTGGGCTAGGATCCAAATCCATCCAATCACATTGCTAGCCCAGGAAGAACCAAACAATCACTGGTCAGCAAGCTCCCTGAGCGGGAACGTCCATGATTGGTCCTTATGTATACAACCTTATTGGTTGATAATTGTATAGTAGGCGTGGCTACATTAGCCGGGAGAGTTTAAAAAGGGAACAGCTTTAATGCAAAAGCTGTTCTGGCTATCAGATGTTGATCCGTGTTGGAGTTGTGTCGAGTTGTTGAATAAAGTTGAACCTTTGCTGAATCACTCTCCGACTACTTTGTTAAGAGCTCAACTTAACACGAACCGACCACTATAGGGAGCAAAACACATGTGGAACAGCCCCCTCTCCCCCTAGTGGTCAATTTGATATTACATCGATTTATGTCTGGCATATCTCCCCACAGATTTAAACTGCAGGTTTTTATGCCAATGTAATATTGAACCAACCACTATAGGGAGCAAAACACATGTGGAACAGACCCCTCTCCAAAGAAACAAGAACTGGCAAACAAGGAAAACGAGAATATGGAAAGGCCAAGTGACTGTTAACTGTGCCTGTAGATTCTGAGGCAGTGTTTATCGAAATACCAGCTTTTAGCAAACAGTAAGTGAGACTTGTTGCATTCATGCCTTGCTTATGAGCTTCTTAGAAGCACCTGGCTGGCTAGTGAGGAAACAGGACGCTGGTTTAGATGGAGCCTTGGTCTGACCCAGAAAATATGGTGTGTTCTTAATAGTATCTGTAATATGCAGAGAATAAGTGATAAATTCTGCCTGCCTGCCTGCCCTCCTAGGATTTCTAATTTAAATGCAAAATAAAATTGTTACCAGCAGAGATGTGGTTACTCAGCTCTGGTGTATAATAAAATTAATGTGTTGGATCTATCAGGCATTTCCCATGCAACCATCCAATTTTCCTCCATACTAGAGCCCACATGGCTTTTGTCCATGCAGATCTCAGGATGCCCACATAGCCTTTTTGGTGGCCAAAGGAGACACTGTCAGGTTACGGATCGCCTTTCTCGAAAAGTCATTCAAACCGTGCCCAACTTGTTTCTTTGTGAAATGGCCTGAACAAAGGAATTTTGAGATTCGTTTGTTTACTTATTGTATTTTTATCCCTGCCATCTTCCAAGAAGCTGAGAGTGGCTTTCATATACCCACCACTTCCTTATCCTCACAACAACCCTCTGAGGTAGGCAGAGTGATTGGCTAGAGAGGTTACCTACAGAAAAGACCTATAGGAGGAAATGCAGGTTTCCCTAACTTCTGTACAGACACATGCATTTGGAGCCATCTCCAGTGTGGATTTTCACCCATTCAACCCATGCTTCATACAAGATTTAAGCTTTTAAAAACTTTTTTTCCCCTGGGCACCTAGCATGGGTATCCATCTAAACATTTATTTTTGAAACCTGAAGTGCTATTGTGGAAAAGTGTGTTTGTATGTGTGTGTAGGAGTGATCTGTAATTAGAGCCAGCCAATCAGCACACAACACAGCTGGATGGATCAAAAGGAGGGAGGTGGCCTCATGAGTGTCACAAGGGCCAGCCAATCAGCAATGTATACTGCCAGGAAAAAAAATGAAGATGGCGTTGTGATTGCCACAAAGTCGAGCCAATAGGGTTGCCAGGTCCCTCCTGGCTACCAGCAGGGGATTGGGGGGGGGGATAGGGTTGCCAGATCATGGTTGGGAAATTCCCAGAGATTTGGTGGTGGAGCCTGGGGAGGACGGGGACCTCAGTGGGGCAGAATGCCATAGAGCAGGGGTGTCGAACTCATTTGTTATGAGGGCTGGATCTGACTTAAATGAGACCTTGTTGGGCTGGGCCATGTGTGTCATAAAATGTAATGCCAGGTAGTGCCATTATAAAGGTCACAAACACAAATATTTTTTTTACTTAAAATAAAAACATGCTTAAAACATTAGCTCTGTAAGCTGCAAACCTACTTTTGATTTACTGACATTCACCACAGAAATCTCATGCTCAGAGTTCTGAGTCTAGGACCCAGGTTAAAACATGTGATTAAGAGAGTCTGGTGAAGCAAGCTAGGATGCAGCAGCAGCAGCAGAACTGGAAGCAGGAGATGGCCAGTTCCACTGTGGGCCTGATGGAAGCCTTCAGGGGGTCTGATCTGGACCCCGGGCTGCAAGTTTGACACCCCTGCCATAGAGTCTACCCTCCAAAGCATCCATTTTCTCCAGGGAAACTGATCTCTGTAGTCAGGAGATGAACTGTAATTTCAGGGGATCCCCAGGTCCCACCTGGAGGTTGGCATCCTCAGTGTTCTGTAGAGAATGGAAACTAGAACAGACTCCTGCTTGGCTTGTATCTGTTGGGAAGTTTGTCCCAATAAGGGCGAGCCAGATCCACAGCAGATTTACCACTTAAACTGGATACAGTTTTCTTCATTCCCAGTGATCTTTATGGTTTACTGAGGATTTAAACCTGGGACTTCTTGCAGCAATCCCAGTTTAATCCAAACAGTGAAGCGAGGCAGCCACCTAAGTAATCTTTTCTTCCTTTTTTACTAGTTTTGCATGCTTCTTCTCTATTAATTAATTTTGTGTCATGATACCAGCTGCGCACCTGCTAGGCTATATGGTCTGTGTTCTTCTTGGGTTTTATTCCTAGATTAGCTTTTGCTGGGGCAGCATTGGTCCCCAGGCTTCCAAACTGGTATTTGCCCCTTGGTTCATGTTTATTCTGGGGCATCCGAACGGCCCTCTAAGAAACGACGGGGCAGTACCAGTCATGAAGAAATAGCCCTGCTGTAACTGCTTAAATTGTTAAAAGGCTTGGGTTGAGAGATTTACTTCCATGTGGAACTCCCCAGGAGTTACAGGCAGTAAGAGAGTACGGTGAAAGATGTGCACCAGGAGATCTGTGTGTTTTGTTTGGGCGGTGTGGAATTGGAAATACAGAGGTGTGCTGGAAGCAGCCTGAATGTCTTTGTGGATAATTGGATTCTGGCTTTTGGGTTGCTCTTCCCCAGGGACTAGAGAGGAGGTTGGGTTCCTCCCTCTGCTTCATTAGTCTGCACACAACACAATGCCCATGCGCTTTCCCTTTGCAATCGCTTCCTCAGCTATGCGCTTGTCCACAAGGACATCGGAAACCAGAAGTGCGAACCAGGAGTGGCACGCAGGTGCAGGGTGCAGCTATTTTTCTTTCCCTGGCCTCAGCTCTTCTTTTCCCGCTGCCTCCATAATCGCATAGATCCTGGTGGTTGTCTCTGTGCGCTGGCCAATCTGTGCTTCTTTTTTCTTCAGGCAGTGTTTGCCTAGCCTTAGGCTAGAACAATGTTTGAGTCCAGTGGCACCTTTAAGACCAACAAAGTTTAATTCTGGGTATAAGCTTTCCTGTGCATACACACTTCTTCAGATATCAGAATTAAACGCTGTTGGTCTTAAAGGTGCCACTGGACTCAAACTTTGTTCTATTGCTTTAGAGCAACTCAGCTACCTGCCTCAATTTGTGCTAGAACTGCCTGCTCGGAGGGGGAAATAACTCTGTAAGCTTGCCAGAAGG
>NW_015167057.1:4016976-4033874 GCF_001447785.1 Gekko japonicus
ACTCGCAGCAAAGTGTCCTAAGGACTGCATTGTACCTCGGTTTTTTGCTTAAAGCAGAGTGAAGAAGGCTACAGAGCGAAGCCCATTGTGGAAGTGTACTCCTTCATGTACAGCTTCCTCTCCCAGGGGCTTTTGACAGAAGCCAGTTTTGCATAGCACTGATTGTCTGGCCTTTGTGCCAATTGTTACACTATCTTCTTTGCCCCCCCTTTTCCAGAAGACTTTGCAAAGTGCTGATGGGCTGGCCTTGTCAGTCACAAAGCTATCTTTCTGCCCTCTCTGAACAGATTTGAAAGTGTGTTAAAATAACATAAAATACTTCTAATAATCCAATATGCCGAACAGACCCCTGAATAAGTAGTGCCTGGTATATGAAGGAGGGGAAGAAAGAGGTAAGGTAAGCCTGCTTGAAACATGGGTGGCTGGTGAACAGGAAGAGAGAATTGGGATTTAATTGTGATTGGCAGCAGGTGACAGAAACGTAAACCCCACACGGGTGGGAAGGCATGTTCTGTCTTTCCCATTCTTTCCTACATAAAAAACCTTCACACAGATGAAAGCACAAGAAATGTCCAAAGGCCCTTCTAGCATCCGACAGGACAATATGCCCAGACTCCAGGTCCTTTCCTGCCAAACAGTCCAACTCAGGCAAAGATGCACACAACAGCTGCATGAAATTCTGACTGTAAGCAGGAGTCATTTCGTAGAAAAAGAGGTGCAGGAGCTCATTAGCATAACTCATTAGCATAACTTATTTGCATATGCCACACACCCTGACATCACCGGAAGTGTGTCAGAAGGCAACACCCACCGCTCAGGCTCCACTGGCCACTGGACTGTTTTGGATTGCTAGCTATTGGGGGGGAATATTCAGATCTGTCCTCGCAGAGGTGGGAGAGCTTGTACCTGAATAAAACTCGGGTCTTAAAGGTGCCACTGGATTGTTTTGGGCCGGGGGCCAGGGGGGGCTCTGCAACTTACCTGGCTGCTTCTTGCTCTGACTGAGGGCTGCTGGGAGCAGGGGGTGGGGCTTGTTGCATGTGCCCGCCCCCTGGGCTCTTTACTGCCGGAGCTCCGCTCCTGTGCACTCCTGCAGGAAATGACCCCTGACTGTAAGAAGGCAGTTTCATGTGGTTAGCCGCTGCTTCTTTCCCTGGAGTTGTGCCACATTGGCTACAAAGCACAGATGTGTCACGGTCACTTCCAGCTGAACCTGGAAGTGGCATCAGCAATGCTCTAGGATTTCTTTTAATTTTTTTTAATAATATTTTTATTTACACACACAAAACAAATGCCAGCAACAAAACATAACAACCCCCCCCCCAATATGATAACCTCATATCCAGTATAAGATGTTATGGTGACGTTCCAACCAACCCCCCCCCCAAGAAAATATATAAACCAAGACAAGAAAATATATATGTTATATGTTTTTACTTATGGCTAGACTAATGATCTGGCCTCTGTTAGCCGCCCTGAGCCCACTGGGGAGGGCGGGATATAAGTGTGAAAAATAAATAAATGAAATAAATTAAAATAATGACTAGATAAAAAGGAAGGAAAGAGAAAAGGGGAGCGGGGAAGTGGCACTTCCGTCCAAGTTGACTGAGATTTACAAAATTTTCATAGTTTTTGTTTCTGAGGAATATCATCCTCTAATATATACAACTATTCAATGCCTTATTAAAAGTTTCAGGTGAGGGTCTCCATCCATTAAAGAAAAATATTTAATAAGCTGTCATCTGGAAATCCCATTAAGTAAATCATAAAACTATTCCAAATGATCTTAAAATCGTCTTTCTTTTTTCTCCCCTGAATTAATGTAATCTTATGTGTTAATTTTTCGAGTGCCACTGTATCCCTTGATTTAGCACGCCACCTATCCAAGGAAACCTCTTTAGCATTCTTCCAACACTGATCCTCCAGGATTTCTGAAGAGGTGAGCAGTGACTCGCAAACGCTCCTACCCTGCCACAAATTTTGTTAATCATTAAGGTGCTACCGGACTCTTGCTCTTTTCTGTAGCTAGACAGACTAACACGGCTACCCATCTTGCCCTCTATTGTAAAACCACAGAGGTCAGAGAAATCCTACAGTGTCGGTGACGGAACTTCTGAGTTTTAGCCTAGGGTTGCCAACTCCAGGATGGGAAATTCCTGGGGATTTGGAGGCGGAGCCTGGGGGAAGGGTAGAATTGGAGGAGGGGAAGCTACTCAGCAGAGATGTGATGCCCTAGAGTGTGCCTTCTGGAGAACAGTCATAATTCTGGGACAACTCTTGGCCCCTTCTGTTAATTGGGAACACTATTTTAGCTTGAAGTGGCCAGCAATCCACTGTTCATATGAGCAGTAGTGGGAGGCTGGGAGGCGGCAGAGGGAGACTGCTTGCCATAATGGGTAAGTTGAAGCCGAAAGGAAAGATCACGGGAAGAGGTAGAACTCCAAAAACAACATCCGTGATAAAAATGACGAAGAGTCAATAAAGATAAGTTGCAAAAACATTTACTGAAGTACTTCTGTAGTTCTGTAAGGAATATCCTTCTGTCATCGCTCACACGCTAACGAATACTGCGCAATGTGAACATTCGTTTTGCAATATATACTTTTATCTGAGCGTGTAGCAAATCCAATTCTTGTCAAATACTAGAAGTGGCCAGCAATCCACTGTTCATATGAGCAGTAGGGAGGCTGGGAGGCGGCAGAGGGAGACTGCCTGCCATAATGGGTAAGTTGGCAAGCCCAGTGAATGTTGCCACAGACTGCAAAAGCTGACCGGGTTCCTGTGCACTTGAGAACGGGGTGAAGAAACTGGGGCTGCCATCTTTTTGGCTGGTCTTCGCAGATGTGCTTTCAATAGCAGCTTGATGGGCAGACAATAGTCCTTTTCAGACATCATGTCCACACACTCTGGGAGCCAACAGCTATTAATACAGAGAGTGTACACTGTGAATCAGAACCCTGAACGATCAGGATTTCATGTACTGTATACTGAAAATACCCATGTTTCCCCCATTCAGACAACAGACCACAGCCACTGGGAGGATCTATATGCAATGTCTTTTGGCAAGCATAGGCATAATGTCCGATAATGGCTATTAGCAGCTGACAGTAGCCCTGTTCGTACATTATAGGGGACGTGCATACCATTTGCACATATGTGCATGTTTGTAAGAAACAGCCAATGCATGTTCACTTTACAAATGAAGCTGGGGACTAGTACCTGGATGAATGTGGGGCTACAATCGCACATTCAGCTATATATACATTGAATGTAACACCCAATGCACACGATAATGAATAATCAAGTGCATACGGGGCCGGCTCACCCACTAGGCGAACTAGACGTTCGCCTAGAGCACGGGCCCTGGATTGGGGCGGCAAACTGCCGCCCTCACCCCTGCCAAAAGCCCCCCCCCAAGCAAGTCCTGGGCGCTGCAGGGTCGGAGGAGCGGGTCCCGCCACGGGCTTGGCTGGAGAGAGGCGCACCCGTGGCGCCTTCCCTCCAGCCCCCGGTCTGAGGGACTCGCTGCCGCCACCGCCAGCAGCAGCAGCGGGACCCCCAGCCTGGGCGCAGGAGGCAGCATCGCAGCTTGCTTGCCCTCCCCCCTCCCTCCTCGGGGGCGGGCGGACTGGGCAGAGGCTCCTTGAGAGCGGCGCATCCAGGCGCCGTTGGAGGAGGTTGCATGGAGGGGGCCGGTGGCGTGGAGGTGGAGCTGTGGCTCTGGGCGCGCCTTCCCCCCCCCTTCGGGGACTGAAATAGTTTAGGACCAGCAGCCCACAGTGCCCCCCTGGCCCCCGGTCGAAGGGACTCGGCGCCACCACCACAGCCAGCAGGAGCAGCAGCAGTGGGATGCCGGCTGGGGCACAGGAGGCGGCACCGCAGCTCGCCCGCCCTCCTCCTCCCTCCTCGGGGGCGGGTGGACTGGGCGGAGGCTCCCTGAGAGCGGTCTCCAGGCCCCACCGGGAGGTTGGCATCTGCGCCACAAGGCAGCTTTGCCTAGAGCGCAGAAACACCTCGAGCCAACCCTGAGTGCATACTGTACACAAATTGTACATGCATTCACTGTAACTTCTGAACAGGGCTGCTATTTTTCTCCAGGTTGTGAAAAGCTTCTGTGGCTCTTAGTGGCACCGGGACAAGTGCTACCAGTTATATTTTCCCAGTTAGCAGCCCCTGTGATTAGAGTTACCAGCCTCCAGGTGGGGCCTGGAGACCTCCTGGTATTACAACTGATCTCTAGACAATACAGATCAGTCCCCCTAGAGAAAATGGCTGCTTTGGAGGGTGGGATGTGTGGCATTATACCCTGCTGAGGAGGGTGGACTATGGCATGGGACCTCACTGAGATCCCCTGTCCTCCTCAGGCTCCACCCCCAAATTATCCAGGAATTTCCCAACCCAGAGTTGACAACCCTACTAATCAGGGCTTTTTTTGTAGAAAAAGTCCACCAGGAACTCATTAGCATTATAGGCCACACCCAGCAGCAGAAACTCATTAGCATATTAGGCCACACCCCTGATCGCACCACACATTAACATATTAGGCCACATTCCCATGTTACCAGAAGTGTGGTCATCCAGCCACACCCACCTTTTGCTTCTTATTCTGTTTACCTTGTTTGTGGTCAAAACCCAGGGCTTTTTTTGTAGCAGGAACTCCTTTGCATGTTAGGCCACACACTTCTAATGTAGCCAATCCTAATGAGTTTCTACTGCTGGGTGTGGCCTGTTATGCTAATGAGTTCCTGCTGGGTGTGGCCAACTTGGGAGCCAGCCGGAACTCCGTTCCTGTGCGTTCCTGCCCAAAAATAGCCCTGCTACTAATGATGCAGGCTAGGGTTGCCAGCCCCCGCCCCCAGCCACTGGCAGGGGATGGGGGGGGGGGGAGGGTTTCCAGATCCAGGTTGGGAAACTCCTGGAGATTTGGGAATGGAGCCTGGGAAGGAGAGGGACCTCAGTGCGGCATAATGCCAGAGAGCCCACCCTCCAAAGCCACCATTTTCTCCAGGGGAACTGATCTCTGTAGTCTGGAGATAAGCTTGTAATTGCAGGGGATCCCCAGGTCCTGGAGGCCGGCATCCCTAGATGCAGCAAAGGAAAAAGCCAAAGGAGCTCTGCATGTAGGTCAGACCAGCTTGATAGGGGCCATTACATGTCAGTTAACCCGCTAATGCTTACTGGTGGACAGAGGTTTTCTTTTACCACTGTGACAGGGCTCCAGTTCCCCCCTTTGGCCAGAGGTCAGCCGTGGCACGTTGGCTCACTCTGCTAACTCAGCCTGTAAGTTTCCCATCAATCCAGGGAAACGCAGGGAAGTGTTCCAGGCAAACTCTGGTTTTCATTAGAACCACTATTAGAAAGTACAAACAATACTCTATATTTGCAATAAGGTTGCCAGCTTTGCTCACTGGCAACGGTCGTTTTGCCTTTAACGATCCTGACGGGCCGTAGGATGTAAAGCTTCACTTGCTGGTTTCCAAGTGATCGTGCTGTTGTCGAAGACATAGGAATGGGCCAGGCTGGTTCCCCTTCTCCCCCATGCTGACAACCTTAGTACGAGAGCGCTACTGTGCATTATGTAATAAAACATTTTTATAATAAGACACGCCGCAATGAGTAGTCCTGGTATATTGTGATTATTTTTGCAGTTGGGAGGGGGATCCATTTCCCTCCTCCTCTTGTTTTGCACAGCAGACAGGAACTGCTTCCAGACAAGGAATGCTGCAGGCTCCATTAATTCCTGGGCCTTGTACAGGAGAACTTCCCTGAGTTTCCCGGGGGGGGGGGGGGGGAGAGAAGCCGGATCAGACCTGTAACTGTCTTCTGCTGCCCTCTACAGGCAAACATCACCACACCTGACTTAAAAGCGTTCCTCAAAATAAGGTTGCTTTCTCCTCTGATGCTTTTAACGAAGTGTACCTTCTGTTCTTTCAAAACTCTAAACTCAGGATAAAACACAAGCTGGCAATATTTGGATTAGAAATAAAGAAGGGAGTGCGTGCAGCTGTGACTGTTATTCGTTGATTTAAAACAAAAACAAAAAAACCCAGGAGGCCTGCTTCAAAAATTTAGCGGGGAAGCTTCCCCAATCATTGGTCTCCCATGTCAGGAAAACTTCCGCCTACTTAATTTCTGTAGGAGAGGCCACGAAAGCCCTCTGTGGCTTGGGGGGGGGGCTCCTCTCTGTAGGATTGCCTCCAGCGATATGTGCCCTCCAGACAGCTCCAGTCATCAGACCAGAGGTTATTCGTCATTCCTTCTCTCACGTCAATGAAAACTGATCCTGTTCAGGCTCGAGCTTTCTTTGTGGACACCCTCTGCTTTGGAACCAACTTCCCGAGGATGTGAGGAAGGCCACAACCCCACCCAGATTCCAGACTCTCTGTGAAGTAGAGCTCTTCCGTCGTGCATCCAAGTGGCTCACAACTGGAAGCTGTGTTTCGCTTCCTTGTACGCGTATGCCTGAATTTCTGAGTTTGTCTTTGGTTTTTAAATTGGATGCGAGTCGCTCTGAATTCCTTTGTTCTGGAGAAAAGTTGGGTGCAGATATTTTAAATAGAGAAATGGGACAAAGGTGGCAACTGTATATGCTGATTCCAGCTTGAGTAGGCAGACGTTCTTTCCCAAAAGCTGGAAAAGGAATGGATGCGTGTGGCGTGTTCCAGTTGGGGCAATCAGGTTTGCCAGGGGTTACCCAGTAACATTTCAAAACCTGTGAATCCTGTTTGGTGATATCGGAGCAGAAGAATTATGCATGTACGTCACACAAAGCAAAATCTCTCTCAAACCACTATTCAGTTCTCTTATTCTGATAACAGACTGTCATTTTAAGGCCCCGGTCACACGGGCCAGATAACGCAGGGGGGAGGCGTGTCTGTTTGCCCCGGAGCAAAATAAAGCACGGTAGCCTGATCACACGGTCCCCCGAGGCTTCGCGCTTAGGCTGTTAGCTGGCGATCACACGGCGATGCTGGAGCGTAGCAAAGAAGTGGCGTAGCAAGCGTTTCGCGTTTGGGCACATGCGCAGTTCCGCGGAGCAGCACTGCTTTCAGTTACGTGTTCGTGCGCATGCGCTTACGAAAAACATCTGGTTTGCGACGGGACCTGGACGGGCACTGGATGCCACGGGATCCTAGCACTCCTGCGATCAGACATCCGCCCCTGCCCTGCATTTTCCAGATACCAGTGCACTTTCCGCGGTACTTTTTTACTGCGCATCTTTGGCGGGACGCCACGGCTGCGCTACGCTTCCCAGATGTTGCGTGTGATCGCGCGCCGAAAATCCGCCTGACATTCGTGTCTTTAGCGCGGCAAATCCTCCGTGTGAACGGGGCCTAAAAAGAACTAACCGTAGTTTACCCTGACCTGGATGACCCGGATTAGTCAGATCTTGGAAGCTAAGCAGGGTGGGCCGTGGCTAGTAGTTGGACGGGAGGCCACTGAATAATACCAGGGTTGTGACGTCTCTTGCCTTGAAAACCCTACAGGGGTTGCCATAAGTCAGCTGTGTCTTGGCAGCACTTTCTATCACCAACAGGGGTCCAAATTCTTTCTGGTTTCCCTCCCTACCCTTTTCCAGCATCCCCAAATGCCCATCGATTCAGCAGAACTGGAGAGCCCTGCTTTAATTTATGTGTTGACAACATTAAAACAGCATCTGGAGATATCCAGAGTGCCTCACATACACACAACTACTGTATACACGTCTGGAATTAGACTGAAGGGCTCGTGTAACTGGCTTAGTATTTCTTGAGGTGGTGCTAAATTTACGAGGACTGCAGGATTTGGCAAGGGATAGGCTTGGCACTGCTTGCACAAGGTATGCATTTTAAGAGGCTGTGACAAGAAGGAGGAGGAGGAGGAGGAAGAGGAGGAGATTGGATTTATACCCCCGCCCTTCACTCGGAGTCTCAGAGCGGCTTACAAACTCCATTCCCTTCCCCTCCCCACAACAGACACCCTGTGAGGTAGGTGGGGCTGAGAGAACTCTTTCCAGAACTGTCCTTGAGAACGCAGCTCTGACAGAACTATGGCTTGCCCAAGGTCATCCAGCAGCTGTAAGTGGAGGAGTGGGGAATCAAACCCGGTTCTCCCAGATTAGAGTCCACACACTTAACCACTGCACCAAACTGGCAGTGGTCGAGCCTCTGCTTGGCATGCAGAAGATCCCCGGTTCAATCCCCGGCAACTCCAGTTAAAAGATCTGGGCAGTAGGTGATGTGAAAGACCTCAGCCTGAGACCCTGGAAAGCCACTGCCAGTCTGAGTAGACACTGCTGACTCTGATGGCTTCATGTGTTCACAGGCATTGGCTAAATGTAATTTTCAATGAGAAGTTCAAAACCGCTTCCTTCTCCAAGCACCGATTTACACCATGAGGGGAAATTACCATGAGGGAGAAAAGGCCGCCGTGTTTAGCCATGGCAACCAAAAGTTATTATCCAACAATTTACTGCAGCAGCATGAATTGAAACATTAAGAGCCTGAGAGTGAAACAGAATAAAAGATAAATTTGAACTCCAGTCTCTAAAAGCCATACCTGCAGTGCGGACAGTTCCCAGTCTGTTTGACAGGGAACTGTTTGAAGGGAACTCTGCAGCTGCCCAAGGGTACGAGAGAGGCCCTCTGCACCTGCTCAGAGGCATGTTTCTTTATCAGGAGGCCATGAGTTCAGGGCTTGGGGTGTTTTCATATGTGAGGTTTGAATTAGTTTCATACAAGTGTGAACCACACATAGAACATACACTCCACGGTTCTGCATAATTTTAGATGGTTTATTTTAACTTTAACATGATTTGGGGTTTGTTTCAGTGAACACGTCTTTGGGGCAGGCCAGGCTTTGCGGTAGAATTTATCAGTCAATCAGTACTGGGAGGGATAGACTCATAGAATCACAGAGACAGAAGGGGCCATACAGACCATCTAGTCCAACCCCCTGCCCAGTGCAGGACCAGCCTAAAGCATCTCTGGCAAATATTCGTCCAGCCTCTTCTTGAAAGTGGTCAGTGAAGGGGAGCTCACCACCTCCCTAGGCAGCGGATTCCACCTTTGAACCACCCTGACCGTGAAAAAGTTTTTCCTCTCTGCTAAATTCATCCTTAAAACTGTCTCTCGGCATTATCCGGCTTCTACAGTTGTTTGTCCAGGGTCCAGAGAACGCTGGGAATTCTGGAAGGCCCCTGAAACCAGTCCTTTTCAGATGACCCAGCTGTGCCTACTGAGAGCTTAACAACCACAAGTAGACCCTCCTGATAACGTATGTGGCTGCCACGTGTAAAAGGGGCAATGTGCGTATTCACCATGCATGTATACAGCTCTGGTACACACAAACTACTGGATTTCTCGGGATTCCCATTCCTGTATACCAGTGCTATAGGCCGCGGGGTCCCCAACTTTTTGAGCCTGTGGGCACCTTTGGAGTTCTGACACAGGCTGGTGGGCGGAACCACGAAATGGCTGCCCCAGGAAGTGGAGCCAAGCACATAGAAGAAGCTCAAGTTCAGGGGGACACGAGGAGCAGTTTTTAAAAATACCCTGGGGAAGTGAAGCAGGAGAGGGAATAAAACCAGCACTATGGTAGGCAGCTGCCCCTGAAACAATATTGAGCACACAAGCACACGAAGCTGCCCTCTACTGAATCAAATCATCGGTCTATCAGTGTTAGTGTTATCTACTCAGATTGGCAGCAGCTCTCCAGGGTCTCAGGCCGAGGTCCTTCATGTCACCTGCTGCCTGGTCCTTTTTAACCGGAGATGCCGGGGACTGAACCTGGGACCTCCTGCACGCCAAGCAGATGCTCTGCCACTGTGCCACGGCCCCTCCCCATTTTAATCCACACAGCCAATCAGATCTCCAGTGGCCAATCAAGCGCCCTGATGGGCAGGAGCCCCACCTGACCCCCCACCCACGTTCTAAAAACCCTTGGTGAGTGCCAGGGAAGGGGTCAGTGAGCACCACGTTGGGGAACCCTGCTATAGGCACATGGTAAATACATACATTGCCGCTATTTATACAACACGGTCATTGAACATAGCAGGAGGAACTACACAGAGTCGGTGGACTCCCAGAATGTGTGACTGTAACATTTGAAAAGGACTGCAGTTTAAAGAGCATGGAGGGATTCCTTGGAACAGGCAGCGTGACCCTCTTTGCTATTACTTTGTAATTCTCAGTAACAGAATGGCCAAGGCTAATGCTCCTTAATGAAATGTTCTGGTTTGTGTCGCCACCTGAATCAAACCGGATGCTCAAACCGGATGCTTCGTGCACTGGCCTTTCCCTCTCCGATGCCCTGCAGGAGGGGGGTGCGCAGGCGTTTTCTCCTGTTACCGTTGACAGCTGGGCAGAAGGCATTCCAGGAAGTACTGTTTTTCTCACCCTTGCATGACCACCTCTGCTCGCCAGCATTCCTTTTTCTGCCCGAAAGTACAGGAGCCGTGTTGCCCTTTTCTGAACGGCCCGAAAGTACAGGAGCCGTGTTGCCCTCCTCTGAACCTGTTCCCCCAACTTCCACGTTAAAGATGCTGAAGGAAGCACTATTGGTCAGGACATACAGCTATTTCTGCTGTTCACAGACTTGCCAAAAAAAAGTTATTTTTTTTGGGGGGGGGACACAGATCCTACCTGGGAACACGGACAGGGCCTCCGGTGAGTGACTGACTAGATTACCGGATGAGATCTGTTCTCTCACACACATCCTAGCTTCGGGGCCACCTTCTGTGCAGCCAACCACAGAACTGGCTGTAGAAACCTGTTTCCACACAGGCTTGCGCTTGCCGGACTGGGGCGCACACTGCAATAATTGTTAAAGAACAAAAAGGATCTGGTCTGGTAGAGGGAGATGCATAGTGAGAAATTCCCCCGGGGTGCGAGCTAATTTGCTTTGCATAGATGCCAGAGACAGGGAGGGAGAGGCAAGAGGTCACATCTCTCCCCCCCCACCGCAATTCTTTGGAGAGCTCCATCCCATTGATTTAATACCACTGCTGTTGCCTCGTCTTGTGAACACAACATCAGAAATTAGCGAGGGGGTGGAGTGGGGAGGAAGAGGGGCATTCTGATGAGGCTACGGTTTGCCTCTTGGGAATTGTTTAATTAATCCTCGCTGCTGGCTTCAATAGGAGCAGCCCATCTGTGACGCTGGCCAATGGTAAAGACAGCCATCCATCACTGCCAAAACCAGGGGCCAATCAGCAAAAGGAGGCCTTGTTTACTACCAGCCAATGGCGGAGGCCCAAGTTCAAGGGAGAACTATAAAAAGTGGGATCCGAAAGGGAAATTCTTTGTGTCCTTCCTTCTCTGATCTTTGCGTTTCAGAAATGGCCAACACAAATTAGATTAAGCGGAAAGGAGGAAACTTTAGGTGCAAATTAAGCATGGCATGTGGGCAGTCTCACCCAGGTCCTCCTCAGATTTTTATGTAGGTATTGGCAGATCAGGAGGTTACACGACCTGGAATTTCCAAATTTTTCCAATTGAAATGTAGAGCTGACATTTAGTGTGTGGTGATGCAGAGGCATCTATTATTTGTTATTAGCTGCTGGGAGGGTTTGTTGACTACAAGTATCTATATAAATATTTAAATGAGCATCACAACAGTGCTAAAAAGGGTTACACCCGGGGCTCTTTTTGTAGCAGGAGCTCCTTTGCATATTAGGTGACACACCCCTAATGTAGCCAATCCTCCAAGAGCTTACAGGTGTGAATCTGTAGCTAGCTTTTGGTCGTGTAAATACCAGGAGCTGGAGATTGTCATCATTTCCTAGTGGATGCCGACACTCCTTTCTCTAGTAATTGCTGGGAAGATAATGTCACCCATTTCAAATGTCTTACATTGGCAGTTAACCCAATAATCAGGCATGTCCAACTTCGAACAGGTAGAGATCTATTTTTTCTGGCCAAAAGTGCCGATGATCTACCACCATGAAAATAAGGTTTCAAATTAGTTTCAAATTAGATTTTAACCCACTAAAGTTGGGTTCCACCGCTCCCCCCCCCACCATTTATAATGCACCTTCTGTCATTTACTGGTAAGCAAAAACAAAACAGAGAGACGAATATCCAGAAAGAACTGTGAACATTTTTTATTTTATTTTATACCAGGAGACCAAGTGGGGCTGGTGATCTACCTCTGACCCCTCCGTGATCTACTGGTAGATCCTGATCTACCTGTTGGACATACCTGCAATACATTGTCTTGAGCAGCTGTGATGGCCCCAGACAGCCACCGTGAGGCACTGTTTCACTCACGAGGCAGAAGCCTTGTAGTATGATCTGGCTGGGAGAGGATTCCCTGGGGGTTTTAAATCTTGGATGAAGATATCTTACTTTTGGTTCATAGGCAGAAGCGCGGGTGGGGGGGCTTGCGGTGATGAAGGAAGCACCCAAGAAAGCAGAAATGGTCTTTGCCCAGAATGCTACTAAATAGTGCTTTTTAAGTGCATGCTACCATACCTGTGAATAATTTAGTCTTGCCTCTGTAAGGTCCAAACCAAGATCCGACAGGACTTAGGTCTGAGAGGGCGTCACATTCTGTGGCATGGAAGCCTCCCCCAATCCCCTCCCATCCCTTTCCTGTAATGCTTTATCTGAACATAGATGAACATAAGAGAAGCCAATGTTGGATCAGGCCAAAGGCCCATCCAGTCCAACACTCTGTCACACAGTGGCCAAAATTACCGGGTACCATCAGGAGGTCCAAGAGTGGGGCCAGGACACTAGAAGCCCTCCCACTGTTGCCCCCGCCCCCAAGCACCAAGAATACAGAACATCACTTGCCCCAGACCGAGAGTTCCTCTCTATACCTTGTGGCTAATAGCCACTGATGGACCTTGCTCCGTATGTTTATCCAATTCCCTCTTGAAGCTGTCCATGCTTGTAGCTGTTGCCACCTCCTGTGACAATGAATTCCATGTGTTAATCACTCTTTGGGTGCGTTCAGACGGGGCGTTTCAGCCGGCATAAACTGTACCGGTTGGAACCGTTGCAGTTTATGCCGGCTGAAACGCGATCACACTTACCTCCTGTCTGCGGAGCCCATTGCTGTATGCCCGTTCACACTCAGCGGGCGTCGGCTTTTTTTTTTTACTTAGTCTGCGCATGCGCATAGACAGCCATCCACAGAATGGCGATCTTCGCGCATGCGCAAAAACCCCGTCCCAAAAAGCATGCCCTGAAGAGAGGACTTACCTTTAAAGTTTAAAGAGCAAACTGAGGTCCCGGACTCCTCTAAAACGTTAAACTAAGGACCTTTTCTTTTTTTTTAAAAACAAACACCGGGGTGAAGCTTCGCCCAAGTGCATATCGCCGACCTAAAAAAAAAATGGCGGACAAAAATTGGAAGCCTCGGGCTTCCGAACGGAAGTGGCTCTACAACAGTGGTGAGCAATCAGACTGGGGGGTAAAGTGATTACAACCGTTGCACTCAGGATACCACCACTTGGGGACGTAGTGGCAGAATACAACGGTTTAAAGCTCTTTGCAACTGTTAGGGACGGAAGGCAGATGTTCGCCGTGTGAACGCCGTAAGTACACCGATTCCAACCGGCACCTATATCGTTGTAAATGCCCCATCTGAACGCACCCTTTGGGTGAAGAAGTACCGGTACTTCCTTTTATCCGTTCTAACCCGTCTGCTCAGCAATTTCATGGAGTCCCCACAAGTTCTTGTATTGTGAGAAAGGGAGAAAAGTACTTCTTTCTCTACCTGCTGTATCCCACGCATAATCTTATAAACCTCGATCATGTCACCCCTCAGCCGTCATTTCTCCAAGCTAAAGAGCCCCAAGCGCTTTACCTTTCTTCATAGGGAAAGTGTTCCAAGCTTTTTGTCATTCTAGTTGCCCTTTTTTGCACTTTTTCCAATGCTACAATATCCTTTTGTAATTTTGTAATTGCAAATCTCTGGCAACGAGAAGGCCCTCTGCGCATGCTTAAAGGCACCTGTTCTCCCTTGTCAAAACTTTGTATTTTCCAAGGCTGCTTAGCAGATCCGGGTTATAACTGAGCTCTTCATTGGTTATCTCTTAATACACTGTTAGCCACTCTTTCACGCCACTGATCAGAACGCTGAGGTTCCTCTGCTGCCTATGGCCCCATGTCCTTTCCCCCCTGAAGATTTCCACTAGGAGAAGGAATTAGCTCTATGCCTGCATATTGTCTGCTAGCCACTGGGGAAACTATGGTATAAGTTCACCATAGGAGTGAAATTAGCTACTGGTTTTTTAAGTACCTTAATTCAACACAGAGAAGTAGCTGTGTCTCAGTGGTAGAACATTTGCTTGGCGTGCAGAAGGTTCCAAGTTCGATCCCTGGCATCTCCAGTTAAAAGGCTTGATGGCAGCTGATGTGGAAGACCTCTGCTAAGACCCCAGAGAACTGCCACCTTGGCGAACCAAGGATCTGATTCATGGGAAGACAGCTTCATATATGTTCAAGCCTCTGGGATAAGGAACTGAAGTGCCTGTACCTCTGATTCCCACAATAAACCCTTGAGAATCCCAATCCATATCCTCCAACCATGGAGATATCATCTCCAATGAAATGCCCTAGCATGGGGTTGAGCTCAAAGCTTCACTTTGAGAGCCAGTTTGGTGTAGTGGTTAGGAGCGCAGACTCTAACCTGGGAGAACTGGGTTTGATTCCATGCTCCTCCACATGCAGCTGCTGGTGTGACCTTGGGTCACTCATAAGTTCTTTCAGAGCTGTTCTCTCAAGAGCTGCTCTTGAGAGATCTCTCTCAGCCTCACCTACCTCACAGGGAATCTGTTGTGGGGCGGAGAGGGGAAAGGGATTGTAAGCCGCTCTGAGACTCCTTCAGGTAGTGAAGGGCAGGGTATAAATCTAATTTCCTTCTCCTCCTTCATTTGTGTGTGTGTGATCAACAGGAGACAATTTCCATCTCATTCATTGGCACGATGCTATTTTACAGCCCTTGGCATGGCAAGATGGGGAAATGTGATATAAGTGCTTTTAAATGTAACATTTTGAAAATTATACAGACATATCTAACGCATAGAATAGTCGGGGAAAAAGGAACCAGGAAATAAGATAAAACGACTAGAAATAAAAATCTTCAGCATCTATTTATTTTAATAACCCTATTTAAAACAAAACAAAAATGCAAACACCCAAGGTGGCTTACAATATTAAAGCCTAGGCAAAAGAGTTAGAATATATAGCAGCCATTAAAAACTTGCAAACACAGGGGACAGATTCAACTAAAGGAGGCCTTCCAAAATAATAAAAAAATGTTCTCAGCAGATGTAGGAAGGCCTCTAGAGATGGAACTATGCACCATGCAGGACAGAGAGAGAGAGAGAGAGAGAGAGAGAGAGAGAGAGAGAGAGAGAGAGAGCTCTCTCCAAAAGACGGGGCTGCTGCGGGGGGGGGGACCCTTATATAGTTTCCCCACCAATTAAATTTCTGCAACAGGGGGTTTCTGTAATAAGGCTTTCTTGGCTTGGAGAGCAAGCAGAGTATGGGAGGCAGACCGATGGGACCCCGTCGCAAGCCTCTTACAAACAAAACCGGACGGAGATCAGTTCCCTTGGAGAAAAAAGCTGCTTTGGAGCATGGACTCTGTGGCATTCTGCCACACTGAGATCCTGCCCTTCCCCAAAATCTCCAGGCATTTGCCAACCCAGAATTGGCAGTCCTATGTAGAAGAAGTTGATGCAAGCTGTCTGTTGGTCAGCAGCTGTGCCCAGGTCAAATGTAGGAGGAAGAAGGTATGGTCTGGGGTTTCTGACTCAAGCACTCGAACTGTGCAAGTGTTTCTCTGTTTGTTTCCAAGGAGCTTTATTTTACTATTGTTGTATTTTTAGCTCCTTTGCAACCATACCGTCTGCCTCTTCCTGGGTCTTGGTTCTTAAGAAACACTACTTATTTCGCTTGCTGACTCCAGTCGAAGGACGGCTAAAACATCTGCTCCTGCATTCTAAGGAACCTGTGATTTACCGTGCAAGGTGTTCTTATGACTTTTTATGTCAGGTGTTGGCGCAAGATGTTTTGGGCAAAAAGACACCAAAGATATGCCACCCCTTACAAATTGCAGCTTTCTAGCTGTGAGAGGAAGTGCACGAATGATGCTGAAGAAGTAGAAAGCGGGGGTAGAGGGTAGGAAGGGTACGAAACCTCAGAATTAAACTTCCTCAAAGAATTAAATATGACCAAGAAGGGTTCCGGGATAGGGATCCTACTGCTTTGCTGAAAGGGTATTTCCCACTCCATTGTGATTCATGTAAACTCTATCAAAAGAAGTTATTTATTTATTTACAGAATGCATATCCTGCTTTTTTTTTTTTTTTTTGCCCAATCAGGGCCCCAGGATAATCTTATATTTCCAGTCCAAAAATCAAAAACTGCTTGGTTAATTCTGAAAAACCAGAGATCTTGGCATTGACGCCTGCCTCCAAACCATGACCTCTTACCTGTAAACCCTGCCCCTTTAATCCCAGAAATGCGGAAGCCGTGCTTTGTGGGTAGGGAGGGAGCGGAAAGCACGTACATAAAGCTCGCGGGCGCTGAAGGGGTGAAGCCCGATACTGAAAACAGAATCCAGGGCTAATTTCAGCCCCAGGAAAACTGCCTATTTTAAATCAAAACCTCCCGGAGTAACCAACACGAGAGGATACTGCGTTACCATAAAGTGCCGTTAGGTGGCGATACAGGATCACAAATATATGCATGAGTGCAACGCGCCGTCAAGTCGCAGCCGGTTTTGGCGACTTTCAAGACAGGTGAGAAGCAGAGGCGGTTGGCCATGGCCTTCCTCTGCAGAGTCTTCCTTGCTTGGTGGTCTCCCTTCCAAGGACCCACCCCCTTGCTTCGCTTCCGTGATCTGACGAGATCGGGCCTTCTCTCCCAGGATCACAAATATACATTACAATATACATTCCA